>NW_028270151.1:105323934-105679773 GCF_037043375.1 Chiloscyllium plagiosum | reverse complement strand
ATCACCTCACAGTTGTCCCGATGAAATTCAACTTGCCATTTCTCTGCCCAGTGTTTCAGCTGATCTACACACTGCTGCAACCTTTAACACTCTTCCTCACTATCCACAATTCCCCTAACTAACCCTAATCATTACATGTCGAGTGCAAAATTACCACTCAAACTGCTGACCTTTTCATCTTATTCACAGAGATAAACTACAAACAGATGTCGCAGCACTGATCCCTGTGAAACAGCATTAGCCACAGATGTCCAATCCGAAATTCACCACTGCACATGCCTCTGTCTACTATCACCAAGAAAATATTGTATCCAACTTACCAACGACCATGGATTCCATGGATTGTGATTTGATCTTCCAGATTTCCCTTGCTATTTGGAAGCTGTCCATTCAAAATGACTCTACATTTTGATTCCCAGATTAAATTGTCTGTCTCGGGATGCACTGACTGCATCCTTTCTTCACAAGAAAACTGGACCTTGTTTGTTTTTTTTACTGTTCCTGCCTAACTCCCTACAACCCCTCAATAATAACGGGGCTCAGGTCTCTGGCACGGAACCTGTCCCCGTTACTCAGAAGGGAAGGGTGAAGAAGAGCAGAGCAGTAGTAATTGGGGACTCGATAGTTAGGGGCACAGATAGGCGGTTTTGTGGGAACGAGAGAGACTCACGTTTGGTATGTTGCCTCCCAGGTGCAAGGGTACGTAATGTCTCTGATCGTGTTTTCCGGGTCCTGGAGGGGGAGGGGGAGCAGTCCGAAGTCGTGGTCCATATTGGCACCAACGACATAGGTAGGAGGAGTGCCGAGGATGTTAGACAGGTTTTCAGGGAGCTAGGTTGGAAGCTCATAGTTAGAACGAACAGAGTTGTTGTCTCTGGTTTGTTACCCGTGCCACGTGATCGAGAGTCGAGGAATAGGGAAAGAGAACACTTAAATGCGTGGCTACAGGGATGGTGCAGGAGGGAGGGATTCCGGTTTTTGGATAACTGGGGTTCTTTCTGGGGACGGTGGGACCTCTATAAACAGGATGGTCTACACCTGAACCTGAGGGGCACCAGTATCCTTGGGGGGAGGTTTGCTAGTGCTCTTGGGGGGGGGGGTGAAACTAACTCTGCAGGGGCATGGGAACCCAGATTGTAGCTTCAGGGTGCAGGGCCTGGAGTGTAGGGAGGTTAGGAACATGGCATCAATTTCCAAGGAGGGTGTCTGTAAACAGGAAAGTGGCTTGAAGTGTGTATACTTCAATGCAAGAAGTATACGAAATAAGGTAGGTGAACTTGCAGCGTGGGTTGGTACCTGGGACTTCGATGTTGTGGCTATTACGGAGACATGGCTAGAACAGGGACAGGATTGGCTGTTGCAGGTTCCTGGATTTAAATGTTTTAGTAGGGTCAGAAGTGGGGGTAAAAGTGGGGGAGGTGTGGCATTGCTTGTCAAAGATAGTATTACAGTGGTGGAAAGGACGATGGATGAGGACTTGCCATCTGAGGTAGTTTGGGCTGAGGTTAGGAATAGGAAAGGTGAGGTCACCCTGTTAGGAGTCTTTTACAGGCCTCCTAATAGTCCTAGAATCATTGAAGAAAGGATAGGGAAGGTGATTCAGGAGATGAGTGACAGTAATAGGGTGGTTGTTATGGGGGACTTTAACTTTCCTGATATTGATTGGGAAAGCTATAGCTCAAGTTCGTTAGATGGGTCAGTGTTTGTTCAATGTGTGCAGGAGAGTTTCCTGACACAATATGTAGACAGGCCAACAAGAGGTGAGGCCATCCTGGATTTGGTTCTGGGTAACGAACCAGGCCAGGTGTTAGAATTAGAGGTAGGTGAGCACTTTGGGGATAGTGACCATAATTCGGTGATTTTTACTCTCGTGATGGAGAGGGATAAGTGTGTACTACAGGGCAAGAGTTATAGCTGGGGTCAGGGAAATTATGATGCGGTGAGGCATGACTTAGGATGTGTGGCTTGGAAAAGTAGACTCCAAGGCAAGAGTGTAAATGATATGTGGAGCTTGTTCAAGGAGCAACTATTGAGTGTCCTTGATAATTATGTACCTGTCAGGCAGGGAGGAAAGGGTCGTGCGAGGGAGCCGTGGTTTAATAAGGAATTGGAATCCCTTGTTAAATGGAAGCGGGCGGCCTATCTCAAGATGAGACGTGAAGGTTCAATTGGGGCGATTGAGAGTTATAGGGTAGCCAGGAAGGACCTGAAGAGAGAGCTAAGAGCAGCAAGGAGGGGACATGAAAGGTCCTTAGTCGGTAGGATTAGGGAAAACCCTAAGGCTTTCTATAGGTATGTTAGGAATAAAAGAATGACTAGGGTAGGAATAGGTCCAGTCAAGGATAGTAGTGGGAAGTTGCGTGTGGAGGCGGAGGAGATTTGGGAGACACTGAATGAATACTTTTCTTCAGTATTTACTCAGGAACAGGGCATTGTCGTCGATGTGAATACTGAGACACAAATAAGTAGAATGGATGGCTTTGAGGTATGTAGAGAAGAGGTGTTGGAAATCCTGGAAATGGTGAAAATAGATAAGTCCCCTGGGCCTGATGGCATTTATCCTAGGATTCTCTGGGAAGCAAGGGAGGAGATTGCGGAGCCATTGGCCTTGATTTTTATGTCCTCTTTGTCTACAGGAGTAGTGCCAGAAGACTGGAGGATAGCAAATGTGGTTCCCTTGTTCAAAAAGGGGAGTAGGGATAACCCTAGTAACTATAGAGCGGTGAGTCTCACTTCTGTTGTGGGCAAAGTCTTAGAGAGAATTGTAAGGGATAGGATTTATGCACATCTGGATAGGAATAATGTGATCAAGGATAGTCAGCATGGTTTTGTGAAGGGCAGGTCGTGCCTCACAAACCTTATTGAATTCTTTGAAAAGGTGACGAAGGAGGTTGATGAGGGGAAAGCGGTAGATGTGGTATATATGGATTTTAGTAAGGCGTTTGATAAGGTTCCCCATGGTAGGCTACTGCAGAAAATACGGAGATATGGCATTGAGGGTGAGTTGGAGGTTTGGATTAGGAATTGGCTGGATGGAAGAAGACAGAGGGTAGTAGTTGATGGCAAAGTTTCTTCATGGAGTGCCATCACTAGCGGTGTTCCGCAAGGATCTGTTTTGGGAACATTGCTGTTTGTCATTTTTATAAATGACCTGGAAGAGGGGTTAGAAGGTTGGGTGAGCAAGTTTGCGGATGATACGAAAGTCGGAGGAGTTGTTGACAGTGAGGAAGAATGTGGCAGGTTACAGCAGGATATAGAGAAGCTGCAGAGCTGGGCAGAAAGGTGGCAAATGGAATTCAATGTAGCTAAGTGTGAGGTGATTCACTTTGGGAAGAATAACAAAAAGATGGGGTACTGGGCTAATGGTCGGATACTTGGTAGTGTGGATGAGCAGAGGGATCTTGGTGTCCATGTACACAGATCTCTGAAAGTTGCCACCCAGGTAAATAGTGCGGCGAGGAAGGCATATGGCGTACTGGCTTTTGTTGGTAGAGGAATTGAGTTCCGGAGTCCTGAGGTCATGATGCAGTTGTATAAGACTCTGGTGCGGCCGCATCTGGAATATTGTGTGCAGTTTTGGTCGCCATACTATAGGAAGGATGTGGAGGCACTGGAACGGGTGCAGAGGAGGTTTACCAGGATGTTGCCTGGTATGGAAGGAAGATCGTATGAGGAAAGACTGAGACACTTGGGGCTGTTTTCATTGGAGAAAAGAAGGTTTAGGGGTGACTTGATTGAGGTGTACAAGATGATTAGGGGGTTAGATAGGGTTGACAGTGTGAACCTTTTCCCGCATATGGAGTCGGGTATTACAAGGGGGCATAGCTTTAAATTAAGGGGGGTAGATATAGGACTGAAGTTAGGGGTAGGTTCTTCACTCAGCGAGTCGTAAGTTCATGGAATGCCCTGCCAGTAGCAGTGGTGGACTCTCCCTCTTTATGGGCATTTAAGCGGGCATTGGATAGGTATATGGAGGATAGTGGGTTAGTATAGGTTAGGTGGGCTTGGATCGGGGCAACATCGAGGGCCAAAGGGCCTGTACTGAGCTGTATTCTTCTATGTTCTATGTTCTATGTTCTAATAATCACATCCCAGCCATGGTCATTCTGCAGCCATATCTCCATAACAACATGTCGATCATATCTGTTCTCTTCAGTTAATGCTGTCATTCCATCTGCCTTGTTGCAAATGCATCGCGCGTGTCACCGAGAGAGGGCCTTTGAGGGATGGATAGAGGTCACAGAGTGGGAGGGATGTTTGGGAGTGTGACGATGTTGCAGGGTTAAACATAGTTACAGTTGCTAGCGAATGTTCACAGGAGAAAATATTTTATTGTTTGAAGAAATTTAGAGAGATAAAGTGTCTTTGATTAGATTCCAGAGATAGGGACGTGTTATAGGGTTGTGGATCATTACATGGACTATGCTGATCAGGGTATATAAACATTCGCATGATTCCAGGATGTGGTACATTTAACAACAGTTGTGGGATCTGGAGAATATCACAGTGATAGGGAGGATGGTATGGACTGGAGAATATTACAGGGAAAGGGAGGGTGGTATGGACTGGAGAATGTTGCAAGCACATGGAAGACTGGAGAATGTTGCAGGGATAGTGAGGAAGTTGTGAGGACTGAATAATCTTGAAAGGAGAGATGATTTCATGCTCTGGAATGTACTTCAGAGAGAGAGAGTGTGGCGTGCATGCTGCAAGTTACAACAGGTATAGGAAAGCTGGTAGAGCCTGGAGGAGAGAGTCATAGAGGAGACTTGTGAGAGACCAGATTCACTTATAAACATAGGATGTGCTATAGTAAGCAGAGTCTTTTGCAGATTTAAACGAGGATACAATGGCCACAAAGCAGTCACAACTATACATAGATATATAGCAACTGAAGGAATTGAAGAGATTACACAGACTGGGAGTGTTGTATGCAGTGGAGGGGATTAAACTGATAGGGATGGTTTTAGAGACTCAACAACATTAGGAAATAATGAGGGTTGCAATGGTGAGAGCAGGTTTCAGCACGTTAGATGATATAGACCTGAAGGAGCTTTCACAGATAGCGATGGCTTTCGGGTCTGGTGGGGGCTGCAAATTAATGGGGAATGTAGAGACTGGAGGTATTTACAGAGAGGGAGGTTATTAGTCATCGGCAGAATTCAAAAAAATGGGTCTGCAGGACACGAAAGAAATCAGAAGGGTTGTTTCAACTTGATTGTGTACACAGGCATGAAAGCTTTTGGGGTTGGAGCAGCTCAACATGATCGGGAGGGGCATGGAGACTGGAGATGTTGCAGAAAGATTACTATGCTTAATGCTTTAGAACTCTATATAAGTCTGTCCTGGTTCCTTCTTTATGTTTCTGAACTGTTCTCGATACGCTTCTGTTACTAATCCATTAGGGCCTGTTTGACATGTGCATAATCTCTTGACCACTCATGAGATTGCGCTGTAAATACCTCACTGGCTCTGCCTAATAGCTTAGACTGAACTAGCTTTATCCACAAGACTTCAGGCCACTCCATCTGTCTACCCAATTTTTCAAATGAAGTACAGAGGTCCTTGAAAGTAGAGTCACAGGTAGATAGGAAAGCAAAGAAGGCACTTGATAGGTATTCCTTTATTGGTCAGTGTATTGAGAACAGGAGTTGGGAGGTCATGTTGCGGCTATACAGGACATTGGTTAGGCCACTTTTGGAATGCCGTGTGCAATTCTGGTCTCCTTCCTATCAGAAGGATGTTATGAAACTTGAAAGGGTTCAGAAATGATTTACAAGGATGTTGCCAGGTTTGGAAGATTTGAGCTACAGGGAGAGGCTGAACGGGCTGGGGCTGTTTTCCCTGGAGCGTCAGAGGTTGATGGGTGACCTTATAGGGGTTTATAAAATCATGAGGGGCATGGATAGGATAAATAGGCAAAGTCTTTTCCCTGTGGTCGGGTGTCCAGAACTAGAGGGCATAGGTTTAGGGTGAGACGGGAAAGATATAAAAGAGACCTAAGGAGCACATTTTTCACACAGGGTGGTACGTGTATGGAATGAGCTGCCAGAAGAAGTGGTGGAGGCTAGTACAATTGCAAAACTTAAAAGGCATACTGATGGGTACATGAATAGGAAGGGTGCTGGTTCGTGCGACTGGATTGTCATGGACAAGTTGGACCAAAGGGTTTGTTTCCATGCTGTATATCACTATGATTCTCTGACTTTAATTGCCAAAGTTTCAAGTCACTGCGGGCAGTGAGAGACCGAGATAGAATTGTAAGGTCTTTTGGAGATTCCACAGTTCGGGAGGAGTGCAGGGACTTGATGATGTTGTATATGGAAGTAGAGTTCTAGGGACTGAAGCTGGGAACAGAGATAGAGAGACGCGCAGGGGATTACAGAGAAATGGTGGCCAGTGATCTCTGGTGGAAGCTCCAGGAAAGGGATGTTTTTTGGAACTGTTCGATTTTAGAAATATAGGCAGATTTGGAGGGCCTTGTAGGGTTTACAGATGCATGGAGAAATGTAGTGACTGGAGCATACGGAGATGGTGAGGGCTGGAGGAGATGCAATAATTTGGCTGGACTGTAGAAGCTGGAGGGGTTCTCACAGACAAAGAGAATTGTAGGAATATGGGGAGTTTACGGAGATAGAGGATTGGAGAATTCTCAGTAATGAGTGGTTTGGACTGTTCAGACTGGGGGAGGCTTCAGAATGATGGAGGGACAGAGCAAAAGGTAGTGGTCACAAAAATTATAGAACATTAACATGTCACTTCGGTGCTGTGCCACTGAGGGTCAACAGGAGGACAGTCTTCCTCAATAAAATGTACAGATCCTCAGGGGAATTGACAGGTGGATGCTGAAAGGATGCTTCCTTCTCCTTATAGGAGAGAGGCAGACAACGAGACTCTGTTTGACAAAAATGGAGAAGAGGGAGTTGTCTTTTTCTCCCAATGGCCCAAACTTACTTCAGGTTTGTTCCCACACAGCTCAAAGGAAAGCAGTGCAATAACAAAGAGCAAGGTTGTTTGGGACTGCAGGAGAAAAGGGACGAAGTTCAGGTTGGAAGGGCTGTAGGGAGTGAGAGAGAAGGAAGATGTTCAACAGCAAGAAGGTTTTACAGGGAGTGGACGTTGTCAGGACTGGAGAACATGTCACGCTCACTCATGAGAGGGAGATAACGAAATGGCACAAGGTCAAACACAGCAGGAGGATCCCAAGCTCCGTACCCGTCATTTACTCAGGGAGCTGCTCTCACCCAGTCTGGTGCCAAGCTCCACATACAAACAGCATGAGGTTTCCCAGTTCCTGGTGCTCAGATCCAAGTGCACTCACCCCTGAACCAGTCGGTGAAGTATTTACACAGTTGTACATTTCCAGAAACATTGTGTCCGAGCTGACATAAACTGATAAATTCACACTCTACCAGGCAAAGACGATCTGCAATCAGATTCCCGGGTGATACAATCCTCTGAGTGATAGTCTGCAGAGAACAACAGAATCCACGAATCCCCATTGCATGGGTCAACGTCAATGACAAAAGGTTCATTTTTTCAAAAGTGACAACTCCTCAATTCCTGCATCTCACAAACCTGCCATTTAAAAATGTTAAAATAAAGAACATTCCAAATGAAGGCTTTGATGAGGTGAGCTCTGGTCAGTAACATAGATCTGGATGTTACGGAGAGTGCTTTCTACCAGAGCACCACCAGGTCAGTATCACGCACACAGACAGAACAGGCAAATAGATTCACAACGGAATTCACGTCTCCCAGCCTGGCAATTTGAAGCTGTGCTCACCCATTCCGTTAAAGATCTCTAGAAACAGGACATCAGAACCAGGAGACTGGAGGTTGGCTCTCGTGTTGCTAGTATTTAAGGAAGGCAGTAAAGAAAATCCAGGAAACTATAGAATGTTGAGCCTGACATCGGTGGGCAAGTTGTTAGAGGGAATCGTAAGGGACAGGATGTACATGTATTTGGAAAGGCAAGGACTGATTAGGGATAGTCAAAATTGCTTTGTGAGTGAGAAATCATGTCTCTCAAACTTGATTGAGATTTTTGAAGAACTAAAATAGAGAAATGATGAGAGCAGAGCGGTGGATGTGATCTATATGGACTTCAGTCAGGCGTTCAACAAGGTTCCCCATGGGAGACTGGTTTGCAAGTTTAGATCTCACGGAATACAGGGAGAACTAACCAATTGGTACAGAACTGGCTCAAAGGTAGAAGACAGAGGCTGGTGGGGGAGGGTTGGGTTTCAAACTGGAGGGCAGTGACCAGTGGAGTGCCACAAGGATCGGTGCTTGGTCCAATACTTTTCATTGCTTACATAAATGATTTGGATGTGAGCATAAGAGGTGTAGTTTGTAAGTGTTCAGTTGACAACAAAATTGTAGGTGTTGTCGTCAGTGAAAGAGGTTACATCCGATTACAATGGGATCTTGATCAGATGGGTCAAAGGGCTGAGAAAGGGCAGGTGGAGATTAATTCAGATAAATGTGAGGTGCTGCATTTTGTAAAAGTCAATCTTTGCTGGGCTGATACACTGAATGGTAAGGCCTGACAGAGTGTTGCTGAACATAGGGAATTGGAGTACAGGTTCATAGCTCCTTGAAAGCAGAGTCGCAGTTAGTTAGGATAGTGAAGAAGGCATTTGGTATAATTTCTTTTATTGGTTAGAGTATTGAGTACAGGAGTTGGGAGGTCATGTTGTGGCTGTACAGGACATTGGTTAGGTCACTTTTGGAATATTGTGTGCAATTATGGTGACCTTCCTATCGGAAGAATGTTGTGAAACTTGAAAGGGTTCAGAAAAGATTTACAACGATGCTGCCAGGATTGGAGGGGTTGAGCTATAGAGAGAGGTTGAAAACGCTAGGGCTGTTTTGCCCGGAGCCTCGAGGCTGAGGGGTGACCTTATAGAGGTTTACAAAATTATGAGGGGTTACCTTTCGAGGCTTATAAAATCATGAGGGGCATGGAGAGGGTAAAGAGACAAAATCTTTACCCTTCAATGTGGCAGTCCAGAACTGTAGGCCATAGGTTTATGCTTAGAGGGGAAAGATATACAAAAAGACTTAAGAAGCATTCGTTTTCCCGCAGAGGGTGCTACGTGTATGGAATGAGCTGCCAGAGGAAGTGGTGGAGGCAAATACAAAGGCATCTGGATGGGTATATGAATAGGAATGGTTTGCAAGAATATGGGCCAGATGCTGGTAAGTGGGATTAGATTGTGTTGGGATATCTGGTCGGCATGGACGGGTTGGACCTAAGGGTCTGTTTCCATGCTGTACATCTCTTTGACTCTAAGAGGGGCTGAATGGTCCAATCAAAAATGATCTGTGGTTCAAATCATAACTTCCTTCAGTTTCCGTAATCCATTCTTGGTTCCATCTTGCAGGCTCTATGAATTCCGCTCCCTCTACGCTCCTACAGGACACACGTCCCTTCCCATGTTTGTACCATCGTCCAGGTTCTGCAGCTGTTCCTACCTCTGTAACATGGCCCGGACTCGACAACGCTTCCTTCCTCTGCAATGTTCCCCAGAAGGGCACTGGAGGCCGGTGGCATTTACAGAGTTAGGGAGGAATATCGGGCCTGGAGCATTTTGCAGGCATGAGGAATAAAGGGACTTGAGGAGGTTTCACAGTTTATGAGTGTTGTAGGGACTGGAGGAAGTTACAAAGATAGGGATGGTTTCAGATTGGAGGATTCTGCAGAAAAGAACACTTTACATGGTTAAAGGCAGGATACTTAGTAGTGTGCACAAACAGTGTGTCCCTGAAGTACATCCAGTTGAGTGGGTGTTAAGAAGGCGTATGGTATGTTGGCTTTCTTTAGCAGGGGTTTGAGTTTAAAAGATCCAGGGTTTTGCTGCAGCTCTATAGAGCCCCAGTTACACCACGCTTGTAATACTGTGAACAGTTCTGTTCATCTCATTATAGGAAGGATGTGGAAGCTTTAAAGACAGGACAGAGGATACTTAGCAAGATGTTGCCTGGACTGGAGGGCATGCCCATTGAAGGTAGGTTGTGAAAGCTCGGGCTTTTCAGATCGGAGTGAACAAGGAAGAATTGCGACATGATAGAGGTGTACAAGATAATGAGAGGCATCGATCGCGTAGATAACCAGAGACAACTTCCCATGGCAAAACGGTTATCACAAGGGGACATATTTTTAAGGTAATTGGCAGAAGATTTAGCTTAGATATCAGAGGTACGTTATTTACGTAGAGTATGGTGGGTGCGTGGTAGTAGATTCAGACACATTACGGACATCTAAGCAACTCTTGCATAGGCACAGCGATTTTAGCAAAATGTAGGGCATGTAGTTTAGTTTAGTCTTCAGAGTAGGATAAAAGGTCAGCACAATATCAAGGGCTGAAGGGCTTGTACTGGGCTGTCCTAGTCAATGTTCGAAATAGCGAGGGTTGTGAGGGCAGGAAGAGGTTTCGGGAAGCTGGAGAGGATGGGGTCTGAATGAAGAGACACAAATAGGAGACGTTGCTAAGGTTATATGAGGTAAGAGAGACAGAGGATTGTGGTGGTTTCACAGGGAGGAGTATAGAGCCACAGGAGGTTACAGAAATGTGGAGAGCTGTAGGGCCTACAGGGGTTTCATGGAGCTGGGGAGGTTGGGAGGGATGGATCAGTTTACAAGGATAAGAACATTGGTAGGATGGGGTGTTTTACACCGACAGGGATGGTTCACGTGAATGGAGCAGATTACAGAGATAATGTGGGTTGTACAGACCCACAAACGGACATATGAAGGGTAGTCGTGACTGAAGATGTTTATAGATATAGGAAGGCTTAGGTTCTGCAGGTTGTTTCGACATGGAAAGTGTGGAATCATGCAGATTTTCCAAGTGATAAAACAGCAATTTTGTTTGGAGACAGTTTCACAGATTACGGAGCATTAGTAACCTCCTCCAGTTTGGTCAAAGTGGGAAGAGTTGTAGGGGAGGGTGATGATTACACATGCAAGAGCTGGAGACTATTATGGGAATGAGTAGATGGATGGTGACACTGGAGGAGCTTACATTGACAGGGTGGGTGCTGGCAATGGGAAGATATCAAATAGATAGAGGATCTTGTAGGAACTGGATCGGAAGAGTCACAGGCATTGGAATGACTTCTGCATATTGGGAGTGTTGCACAGACTGAGAGGATTGTAGCGTCTCCATAGATTGATCGTGTCTTTAAGAATAGAAGAGTTTATGTAGATACTGAATGCTTAAACCCAATGCATGCAGTCTTCATTTCAAGACCAGAGCCTTATTATCCCTCATCAGCCAAGGATCCCTAAACCTGCCAGCTTTTCCCTTTATCCCAATGGAGCATAGTGGCCCTGGATTATTGATATCACACTTTGCAAAGCCTCCCATTTGCCAGTTGTTCCTTTTCCTTCAAAAATACTCACCCGATCGATTGGAATCATAATATGGAGGTGCCAGTGTTGGACTGGGTGTGGACAAAGTTAAAAAATTACCCAACACTCCGTTCCAGTCCAACCGGTTTATTTTAAATCACTAGCTGTCAGAACACTGCTTCTTCATCAGGTGGTTGTGGAGCACAAGCCTAAGGCACAGAATTTATAGCAACAGGATGGCAGTGTCATGGAATATAATATCAAACAAATTTAGTTGAAGCCTTTCATCTGTTACAGTGATCACCAGCGCTTCCTAAGCGAGTTGGATTATAACTGGGCGTTGTGCAATTTTACATTCACAGCATTGACGCTAGCCAGATCCTGCAGAATGGCCCCAAACCTGGCCCTGTTCCAGTATTCCTCTTCAATCTGTGGACCTGCTGATCTTTTTCCATAACTATGTTAAAATGAAGACAGTTGTGGGCACTGGACCCAAAGTGCTCTCCGACTGACACTTCAGTAACTTGCCCGACCTCGTTTACTGAGGGGAGGTCCAGTGTTGCACCCGCCTGAGTAGAGTAGGGCTCTCTGCATATTGATTTTGGAACTTTTCTTGGACAAATTTGAAAAAGTGCTCTCCTTCCAAGTCTTTTATCCTCTGGCTGGTCCAGTCAATACAGGGAATATTAAAATCTCTAGCCAATACTTCTCTATTATTCCTATAGTTATCTGCAATCTCTCTACTCATCTGCTCCTCTGGTATATGTTGGGTCTACAACAGTCTACAATACAGTCCCAACAAAGTGACCCCCCTTTCTTCTTTCTAACTTCTAATCATGTGACCACATTTGATGACCATTTAAGAGTATCCTCTCTGAACACTGTGACTATGTCTTCCCTTATCAAAAGGACAAATCTCCCTCTTCACCCCCTCACATAGCTGCCCTTATATCACTCCTGTAGTTTATTTATCCTGGAGTACTGAGTGGCCAGACCGGACCTTCTCTCAGCCATGTTTCTGTTATGGCTATAATATCCCAGTCCCCAGAGCTAATCCATGCTCTGAGCCCATCTGCCTTACCAGACAGGCCTTGTGCGTCGAAATAAATGACCTTTAAACCAGAAGTCTTTTCCCAGCCTTGACTGTGTCCCTAGAGATCCTATAGGAAACTTGTTCTCGATGGCTGATGTATTTTCCCCTGACAAGTCGATGGTCTATCTCTTATTCAGAGTCCCTACCCCCTGCCAAACTACTTTAAACCCTCCCGGGTAACGTGAACAAATCACCCCACAGGGATGCTGGTGCCCCTCTGCTTCAAGTCCAACCTGTCACCTTTACCCCATATGAGGTCCCAGTGATCCAAGAACTCACAAGCCGTTTCACTTCAGCAGCACCTCAATCACATATCCATCTGGCCAATCTTTCTATTTCTATCTTCACTGGCACACGGTACTGGGAGTAATCGGGAGATCCCCCCCCCCTAAGGTCTTGCTTTTTCAGTTCTTACCAAACTGCGTGGGATTCCTCCGGGTGCTCTGGTTTCCTCCCAAAATCCAAAGATGTACAGGTTAGGTGAATTGCCCACCCAAAATTGCCCATAGTTTCAGGTGCGTTAGTCAAGGGTAAATTAGGGAAGGGGAATGCGTCTGGGTGAGTTACTCTTTGGTGTGTCGGTGTGGATTTGTTGGGCCAAAGGGCCTGTTTGTATAATATAGCAAATCCAATCTAATCAAACTACCTGTGCACATTACACATGACCCCATCCCTTTGCTTAACTATGGCAAGTGTACCAATTGCACAATGACATCTGGCTGTTCATGCTCCCCCTTCAAAATTTTCTGCAACTGCTCAGAGATATTCTTGACCCTGGTCCCGGGAGGGAGCAGACCATCCTAGGGTCGCTTCTTCAGCCACACAGTTTCCTGCTTGTCTCTCTAACAATAGTCACCTATCAGTATCAATAGTATCAGTATCTCCTATCAGTATCATTAGACAGAGACTGTGAGGACCAACCTGCAGTTGGATCTATATTCGGAAAGTGGGAGTATTTTAAAGTGATACAGTGAGAATTCAGGCCAGCGTGTTCCTGTCGAATGAATAGTAAAGGCCACATGCCCAGCAAACACTGACTCAGCGATATTGTGAGTTTCATAAAGGAAGTACAATGCAATAAAAACAGGTGAAGCCCTTCAAAATTTCATCGAGTGAAAGAGGATTGTTGAAAATGAAAGGCAAACAATAGACAAGAAATATATTTAGCAGATATGACCGAGGAAAAGCCACAAGGTATTTTATCAGCTTGTTAGAGTAAGTGGATTACTGGGGAAAGAATGGTGCCTATTAGAAACCAAAGGGACAATCGGTACATGGAGCCAGAGGAAGTAGGTGAGGTCTTCAATGAGTACTTCCCATCTGTATTCACACAGGAGAAAGGCATTGTAGCCGGAGATTTCAGTGGAATGGTGTGATCCCAGAACATGTAAGATCAATAAGGAGGAGGTATTAAATGTTTTTCACAGGCATAAAAGATGGGGAAATCCCCAGTGTCCAATGAAATGTATCTCAGGCTGATGTGGAAGGTAAGGGAGCAGATTGCTGGGGCCCTGGCAGAGAAATTTAATACTTTGCTGGCCACAGGTGAAATTCAAGAAGGGCAGCAGGGATAGACCAGGTATTTAGAGTGTTTAGCCCAACATCTGTGCGAGGGAAATTATTGGAAACAATTGTGAGGGTCAATTTGAATCAATATTGGAAAGGCAGGGATCGATTAGGGATACTCAGTACGGATTTGGTAAGAGAAGATCCTGTCTGATGAATTCAGCTAATTTTTCTTTGTAATTACAATTAGAAATATTGCTAAGGGCAGTGCAGATGATGTGGGTTCCATGGAGTTCTTTAAGGCCCTTGACAAGGTCCCATGTGGAGGGCTCATCCTGAAGGGAAGAGCCCATGGGATCTAAAGCATCTTGGAATTGGATCCAAAATTGGTGGAGGATTGGTTTTGTGATCGAATGTCTTTGCCCAGCGGGTGTACCACCGGGATCTGTGCAGCAACCATTGCTGTTTATTATGTACATTAACGAGTTGGATGTGATAGCAGAAGGTATCATTAGGAGGTTTGCAGATGACATGAAAGGTGAGGGTGTTGTCCATAGTGAGGGGGACGGTCTCAGGCTACAGTTTGAAGGATGAGGCTGGATCTGAATTTCAACTGAGTCATTTCAATTGATACGTCAGGTAAGAGCACAGCAGGCGATGGGGGAAAACTGATGTATTCAAGTTGCATTTACTTTGACATAAAATACCTGACAGGAAAGGGAGATGAATGCACGGCATGGATAGGAACATGGGACTGGGATATCACAGGAAATACAGATGTACAGCTGAGGGAAGGATAGGCCAAGCAACTTAATGTTCTGGGGTACAGATGCTACAGGAAGAAGAGAAGGAGAGGCATTTGAGGCGGAGGAGGAAGAGGAGCGGATGTTTTGATCAGTGAAAACATCACTGCAGAATTTAGAGAGGATATTCCTGGCGAACACCCAGTGAAGCTGTAATAGTGCAATTGAGAAATGAGAATGTGTCGTCAGTTTGATATGACTGTACTACAGGTCCTCAGCAGTCATCGGGAATTTAAGCAACAGATATGTGGGAGATGTCAGATATTTGGTCCACAAGACGTGACAGAGGTACCGAATTGGAGGGACAGCACAGTACAGAAAGTTCGCACTCAGCATTACAACCTACTCATGGGAAGCCTGCTTTCCCCTCTGTTGTACTGATGCTCGCTAAGACAGCACAGGCCTGGATTGATAACTGTGACACCCTCGGTGCCGACTTAGTACAACAAAACTTACTGTCGGGGTAGTGGCTGAGCCTGGGTATGTCTGTCCTGTGCTCCCTTCTGGCAATATATCCATGTCATGTCTTGTTAGTTGATGTTTGGAGCCCTCTCATTGCCCTCTGCTCTGTGCACTGTGACCGATCTTACCTCACTGCAGGATTTATTGAAGGCTTCAGATCTCCCTGCACTTTGTCTCTCTGGCTGACCGACCATCTTCAATGTGGCGATGGATGATACACCCAGCAGTTTGGAAGTCTATTGAGTCAGGAACTTCCTGAGTACCTAAAGGAGATAGAGAGACAGACAGAATGGGAAATTAGACTGATGCAGTCGGAGTTACATGTGGAGAATGACACTGAGTTCCACAGAGATCTGGAAAATCCCAGTCTCCATCTATGGCTAGTGCTGCTGCGTTACTCTAGAGTGGAGAATTCTGTTGGCTTAGGATCTGCAGTCGATACAAAAGTGAGAGGCGCTGACGAAGTCAGCAAATAGACCCTCACAATGAAGGATACTACATGGAGAGAGACTGAGTGATAGCACTAGAGTGCAGGAAGATGGCAAGATCGCACAATTGTGTCGGAAGAACGGGTTTTGCTTCATTATGCACTGGTATAACTGGTGAGGAATGAGCAACCAGTGAGCAGGCTAAGTGATGGCCGAGTGGTATTATTGCTAGAGCATGTATCCCAAACCTCAGCTAATGTTCAGGGGAGGTAGGTTTGAATCCCACCATTTCAAATGGTGGAATTTTAAATGAATATAATTTTTAAAAATTGGAATTAACAACCCATAAATAAGTATTGATAAAAATCCAAACGCTTGACCTTCAGACCGTTCACTCTCTGCAGGACATACCCACAGGAAAGTGTTTGCCTCTCAATTGCTCTCTGAAATGGGCGAGCCAGCTGATTAGCTCAAGGGCAGCAAGGGATGGGCAATAAAGGCTAGTCAGCCAGAGACATCCACATCCCTTACCTGATTTTAAAAAAAATCCATTCAGATTGTCCCACTGGAACCGTGCTGGGACCAGTGCTCTGACCAAACACGTCGGTAGGCTTATGGACAGGGCTATAAACTGACAGAGAGGACGCAGGGACAGGGTTCAGGTGAAAGGAGCTCTCCAAATCCAAAGAGAAAAGGTGAAGCATCAGAGCAGCATGGGAATGTGACCGAAGACAACAGAAAGGAACAGATGGGGCAAAGTTTAACTAAAACAGTACATCAGCAAAACAATTTGTGTCAGGAAGTTGTGGGAAAGAGTAAATTATGTTTTATTTTAATGGACAAAGTCTCTGCATCAAGGTAGCTGGATTTGTGACACAGAGATAAAAGAGATTTATCACCAGGGAATTGTGGTTCCAGGGTGAACTAAAGGTGGAACATAAATATTCAATGGTTCACAACCTTGTGCAAACTCAGGCAAAATGGGCAACGCTAACAATAATGGATAACAACGGCCTTACAGAGAAAGTATTTCGTCTCAGATCGTGAATTAGAGCAAGTCTGAATGTAAATTCTGTCTATTATTTGCCAGGGACACAAGCAGCAGAACAGTTTTAGACCACCGAACAGTATTTCATTGCCCATCACTGCAATAAGCAGGAATTCAATGGAATTTTTAATAAAGACATTGTGAAAATTTAGTGTAACGTCAATATTCGTATAATCTGGGACAATCACACTGACAAGAGCGATCTTGGAAGAAGAGTTCGGAGATATTTTTTTTCAAGTGTTTCTTTGATTAACACATTGTGCAACTGGCTAGGGACATAACTTTCGCAGAGCGACAGTTGTGAGATGACACTTCGTGAATGAGTAATGTCACTTGGAGAGATCCTCTGGGAAAGTGTGATAAAGTGCAGTTTAAAGAAATATAAAGTTTTAAAGTGAATCGCAGAAAGGACAAACTACAACTCGAAACAAAAACAGTCAATTACATGAGTTTGAGAGGAGAACTGACCAAGTTAAACAGGCTGAACAGACTGAAATACGTGTCTGTAAATGAACATTGGAAAACATTTGAAGGAACAGTGTAAAACACTCAAAAGGTCATTCCACTGAAACAGACCAAACCTCAGCAAGAAATCCTCACCGGTCCCTCACTCAGGACAAAATGGATCAGATTAGATTATCAGGCTGAGAAGATCACCACAAAGTACTTAGAATCCTGAAATGTGAGAGTGTTTTACGAGTAAGTTTTGAAGGGATTGTAAAGGGTCTGCTAGCAGGGGGAGGGCAGTGGAAAGGGGAATCATTGTCAGGGTTTAATGACACGATAGGAACAGGGAGAGGTTAAGGTGCTGGAGGTGGTGAGAGTGTTACAGACAGTGGTCAGGACCTGAATGGTGTTACAAAGCCAGTAAGGATTGCTGAAGCTGTGAGGTGTGTAAGAGGTAAGGAAGGACATATGTATTTTTATTTATTCTTTCATGGGATGTGGGTGTCACTGCCTAGACCAGCATTCTTTGACCCCATGCTAATTACCCAGAGATTGCTAGGCCCCTGGTGGATATATTTAATACTTTGCTGGCCACAGATGGAGTGTTGAATGACTGGAGGATATCAAATGTGGTTCCTTTGTTCAGGAAGGGCAGCAGGGATAGGCCAGGTAATTACAGAGCAGATAGTCTAACAGCAGGGGAAGGGAAATTATTGGAAACAATTGTGAGGATGAATCAACACTTGCAATGGTAAGGATCAACTCGATTTAGTTATCACGGATTTGGCAGAGGAAGATACTGTCTGAGGAATTCAGTTCAATTTTTAAAAAAAAATGGTGCTTAAGTATATTGATGAGGGCATTGCAGATGATGTGGTTTACGTGGACTTGAATAAGTCCTTAAACAAGATCCAACATGGAAGGCTGGTCCAAAAGGACTGAGTTCCAAGGCAAGTTGGCAAATTGGATGCAAAATTGGTGGATAGCATACTTTCACCAGTGGATGTACCACAGGGATCTGTGCAGGAACCATTGCTGGTTATTGTGTCAAATAGTAACTTTGAACTGCAATCTGATGTCGATCGGATGATAATCTAAGCAGAGTTTAGTTCTGATTGAAGTGAGGTAATACTCTGATGGAGGTACGATAAGCGAAGAACAGACATAATGACCGGTAGGTGCTTGTGGAGTACTGAGGAATACAGGGACCTTGGTGGACAAGTCCATAGATCCATGAAGGTGTCAGCACAGGGAGACAGGTTGGGAAAGGCATCCCAACGGGGAGCAGGAGAGGGACCCATATCCTGGTGGAGTGAATTGCGAGAGCTGCTTGAGAGGATGTAACCTAGTCTGGCAGGGTGTTGGACCTTAAACAGTCGTAAGGCCGGAAATAAGACTGAGGCTGGCACACAAGTTAGAGAGAGTGATTTCAAAAGACAAGGCAAGCAAGAACATAGCAGCGAATGGGGGGAAACTGGTTATTAAACTCCATGTATTTCAATGCAAGGGGCCTGACAGCTAAGGAAGATGAACTCAGGGCATGGACTGGAACATCAAACTGGGAGATCATAGTTATCACAGAAACACAGCTGAGGGAGAGGCAGGACTGGCAACTCATTGTTTCAAGGTCATGGGACTGCAGGAAGAATCGACAGCAAATCTGGTCCGGGCCTGGCGACTTGTCAATCTTAATGTTTGACAAAATTTTCAGCACATCAGCTTCCTCTATCTCTATCCATTCCACCATGCTCTTCAAAGGTTTCATACACTACAAAGTTAGTTTCTTTCGTAAAGGCAGAAGCAAAAAAACTCATTTTGGGCTTCCGCTACCTCCTCAGACTCCACACACAAATTCCCTATGCTATCCCTGATTCGCCACTTGCGAAGATCTTTGCATCCTCGCTCTCCACTGCAGTCATACCTGAGGACTGGAGAGATGCAAATGTAATTCCTCTCTTCAAGAAAGGGAAGAGGGAAATCCCCGACAATTACAGACCAGTAAGTCTCACATCTGTCGTCTGCAAGGTGTTAGATAGGATTCTGAGGGATAGGATTTATTACCATCTGGAAGAGCATGGCTTGATTAAATGCAGTCAACAAGGCTTTGTGAGGGGTCGGTCATGCCTCACAAACCTTATCGAGTTTTTTGAGGATGTGACTCGAAATGTTGATGAGGATCGAGCTGTGGATGTAGTGTATTTGGACTTCAGCAAGGCATTTGATAAGGTTCCCCATGGTAGGCTCATTCAGAAGGTCAGGAGGAATGGGATAAAGGGGAACATTGCTGTCTGGATACAGAATTGGCTGGCCAACAGAAGACAGCGAGTGGTAGTAGAAGGAAAATATTCTGCCTGGAAGTCTGTGATGAGTGGTGTTCCACAGAGATCTGTCCTTGGGCCTCTACTGTCTGTAATTTTTATTAATGACTTAGATGAGGGGATTGAAGGATGGGTCAGCAAGTTTGCAGACGACACAAAAGTTGGAGGTGTTGTTGACAGTATAGAGGTCTGTTGTAGGCTGCAGGGGGACATTGACAGGATGCAGAGATGGGCTGAGACGTGGCAGATGAAGTTCAACCTGGATAAATGCGAGGTGGTGCATTTTGGAAGGTCGAATATGAAAGCTGAGTACAGGATTAAGGATAGGATTCTTGGCAGTGTGGAGGAACAGAGGGATCTTTGTGTGCAGGTACCCAGATCCCTTAAAATGACCACCCATGTGGACAGAGTTGTTAAGAAAGCATATGGTGTTTTGGCTTTCATTAACAGGGGGATTAAATGTAAGAGTCGTGAGATCTTGTTGCAGCTCTATAAAACTTTGATTAGACCGCACTTGGAATGCTGCATCCAGTTCTGGTCGCCCGATTTTAGCAATGATGTGGATGCTTTGGAGAGGGTTCAGAAGAGGTTTACCAGGATGCTGCCCGGACTGGAGGGCTTATCTTATGAAGAGAGTTTGACTGAGCTCGGACTTTTATCATTGGAGAAAAGGAGGAGAGGGGACCTAATTGAGGTATACAAGATAATGAGAGGCATAGATAGAGTCGATAGCCAGAGACGATTTCCCAGGGCAGAACTGACTAACACGAGGGGTCATAGTTTTAAGCCGGTTGGAGGAAACTATTGAGTGGATGTCAGAGGCGGGTTCTTTACACAGAGAGTTGTGAGAGCATGGAATGCGTTTCCAGTAGCAGTTGTGGAATCAAGGTCACTGGGGACATTTGAGAGACTACTGGACATGCATATGGTCACAGAAATTTGAGGGTGCATACATTAGCATCAGTGTTCGGCACAACATCGTGAGCTGAAGGGCCTGTTCTGTGCTGTACTGTTCTATGTTCTATGTTCTAAATATGTCGGGAGATCTCAATTACCAATCATAATAATAAGGCTGTTATGGTAGGGATTTTCGAACTTTCCAAACCTACACTGGGAGTGCCAGTGTTCAGTGTTTGCAAGGGAGGAATTTGGTAATTGTGTTCCAGAAACTCCCAAACAATATGTAAATGGCCTGAAAAGAGAAACGGCAAAACCTGACCTCCCCTTGGGAAATAAGGTAGGGAAAGGGACTGAGGTGGTGGTGGGAAAGCATTTAGCCAAAGTGACCACAGTTCTATTAGTTAGAAAATAGCTATGGAAAAGTACAGCCCTGGTCCACAAGTTCAAATTATAAAATGGGGCCAGATCAATCTTGATAGTCTTTACCAGGAACATTCAAAAGGTGATAGGGGAATCTATTTGCAGGAAAAGGGAAGTCTGGCAAGTGAGAACATTTTAAAGTGAGATAAATTGAGCGATCAGCGCCAGCATGTTCCTGTTAGTGTGCAGCTCAATGCTGACAGCATTCGGAAACACTGGCTGTCTATTGAGGGTCTGGTCAAGGGTCATGGAAAAGGAGGCACATGTCAGGTATAGCCAGCTGGCTCAAGGGATTCCACGAGAATCACAGGGGCTGTAGGAATACACTGTGGGTGGAAATCAGGAATGCAGAAAGGGTACATGAAATAGCCTCGGCAGAGAAGGACAAGGAGAATCCAAAAGTGATTGTATAAAAGAGTAACTCGAGACAAAATAAGGGCCCTTAAAGATCAATGAGGCAATTGATGTGTGGAACTGTAGGATATTTTCTAAGACCCTAAACAACTTTTTCATTCCAGAACTTACTGTGGACAAAGACTGGGGAACTCAGGGAACAAGAGTAATATGTTAGACCACAATTGGAGTTCTCTGCAATTCCAGCCTCCCTACTCTTGGAATGACGTTGTGAAACTGGAAAGTTCTCAGAAAAGATTGACAAGATGTTGCCAGGGTTGTTGAAGAATAAGCTGGAGTTATTTTCCCTGGAGCATCGGAGATTGAAGGGTGACCTGACAGACGTTTATATAAACATGAGAGGTTTGGATAGGGTAAACCTTCAATTTTGTTTTCCCAGGGATTGGGTAGTCCAAACCTAGAGGGCATACGTTTAAGTTTAGAGGGGAAAGTTTTAAAAGGGACCGAAGGAACAGCTTTTTTCATGCATAAGGTGATGCGTGTATGAAATGAACTGAGAGAGAATGCAACAGATACTGATACTATGACAATATTTAAAAGGTATCTGGATGGGAATATGAATTGTAATGGTTTAGTGGTACATGGGCCAAATGCTGGTAAATGAGATGGATTTGTTTAGATCTTCTGGTCAACATGAACGAGTGGGACCAAAGAGTCTGTTTCCATGCTGTACATCTCTATGACTTGAAATGAGTGCATGTTATAGAAGAGGTGGTGCTGGAAGCTTAATAACACAAAGATATGGAAAGCCCCAGGACCTGATTAACTGTAAGACAGGCGATGCGAAGGAAGAAATTGTGGAGCCCGAGCAAAGGTATTTGTACCATTGACAGCCACGTGAGATGGGCTGGAAGTTTGGAGGGTGAAATAGTTGACAGTGAAGGAGGTTTTCTAAGATTACAAAGGGATCTTGATGAGTGAATGGGCTGAAAAACTGTAGAATGAATTCAATTTGAATAAATGCAATCTAATAAATTTGGTAAAAACAAACAAGGGTAGAGCTTATATAATTAATGTTAGGGCCTCGGTTAGTGTTTCAGAGCAGAGAGACCTCTGGGTACATAATTCTATAAGTTTGCATCACCGGATGGATAAGGCAGTGCTTGGCATGATTGACTAATGCTCAGTCCATTGAGTGTAGGATTTGGGACGTCATGTTGAGATTGTTCCGATATTGGTGAGGCCTCTTCTGCAACACTCTGTCCAGTTCTGGTTACCCAGTTATAGGGAGGATATTATTCTGCTGCAAGGTGTTCAGAAGAGATATACCAGGATGTTGCTGGGTATGGAAGGTTTGAGATGTGAAATATGGCAGGATATGCTGAGTCGTTTTTCACAGGAGCCTGGAGATTGAGAGGTGGCCTTATAGAAGTTTATAAGATAATAAGAGATATGGATAGAATTAACGGTAGCTGCATTTTCCCCAGGATGGGGGAGTCTCAAGAGAAGGGGCCACATTTTTAAGGTTAGAGGAGAGAGATCTTCAAAAGAATGACATGAGGGTCAAATTGTTACACAGAGGGCGGTTTGAGTGTGGAATGAAGTTCTTGAGGAAGGGGTGGATGTGGGTACAATAACAACATTTTTCAGACATTTTGATAAGTACGTGAATAGGAAATGTTTGGAGGGATATGGGCCAGCAACAGGCAGCTGGGATGGGTTTAGGTTGAGATTATGTTTTCTACCAACTGTAGGGTCTCTTTCCATGCTGTATAACTGTGACAAGCTTTGGTCTATTTTTTGAGAAACGCTGTGACGGAATGCTAGGGAACTAAAGACCAATTAGCCAGATGTCAGTGATGGGTAGGTTGTGGAAGAGATTCTGCCAGGCAGGAGTTACATGCATTTGCAAAGGCAAGGATTGATGAAAGCTAGTCAGCACAAAGTCAGGTCTCACTAATTTTGTGCGTACAAAGTCAGGTCTCACTAACTTGATTGCTTTTGTTGAAGTGGTGACCATACATTGTCTACAATAAGTCAGCAGGACCTTTGACAGGGTTTAGCATGATATACTGGTTCAAAACGTTAGATCACATGGGATCAGGGAGAGCTAGCCAACAGGATACAAAGTAGGCTTGACAGTTGGAGACAGAGGGTGGTGGAAGGGGATTGTTGTTCAGACTGGAGGCCTGTGACCAGCGGGATCGAGGTTGGGTCCACTGATATGTGTCATCTACATAAACGATTTGATTGAGAATACGAGTCATTGTTAGTAATTTTGCAGATGATCAAATTAATAGCGTCGTGTGCAGTGAATATGGTTATCAACGGGGCTCTTGAACAACGGGGGCAGTGGACCAAGGAATGAAAGATGCAGTTGACGTATGGTGTTGGGTTTTGTTGAGACAAACCAGGGAGGACTAACACAGTTAATGGTTTGGCCCTGGACAGTATGGTCGAACAGCGAGAGACCAAGAGGTGCAGTTACATTGTTCCTTGGAAGTGGCATTGCAGTTGGACAGGGTGGTGAAAGTAATATTTGACGCACTTTCCTTCATTGTCCAGAGCTTTAGTATGAATTGGAGACATTTATAACATTTTCCTAAATATTTGCCTTAGGCGGAGGAGGCTGCAGATTGACCTTATAAATATTTATAAAACCACGCGGGGCCTCAGTAAGGTGAAAAGCCAAGGGTAGGTGAGTCCAAAGCTAGAGGGTATAAACAGGAGGTGAGAGAGCAAGGATTTAAAGAGGGAGCTGAGAAGCAATATTATCCGCAGAGGATGGTGCAAAGACGGAACGGGCCGCCAGATGAAATGGGAGAAACAAGTACAATTACAACATGAAAAAGACATTTGGGGAAATACATGGAGAGGAGAAGGTTTGAAGAGATAATGGCCAAACACAGGCTAATGCGACACATTTAGTACAAGAATCATGGACAGCATTGATGAGTTGGAGTGAAGGTTCTGTTTCTGTGCTACATGACTCTGTATCCAGTTAAAGAGGAGGAGACTACCAGATAAAACATGTAGTAGACACTGAAGCAAGTTACAGCGATAGGGGTGGTAGGCTGGAGTGCATTAGGTTTCAAATTAGTTAAGTGATTATAAGGAAGGGAGGAGGTTACAAAGATAGCAACTGTTATAGGATTTTAAAAATATTGAAATATGACATAGATTCAGTGTTGCATTGTGGTTAGTCTTAGTACAACAGACCTTACATTATGGGCAGCGATTGAGCCTGGGTATGTCTGTATTGTGCTCACCCTCCAGCACTGTATCTGTGTCATGTCTTGTTAGCCGATGTTTGGAGCCCTCTCATTGCACTTTGCTCTGTGCACTGTGAGTGATCTTACCTCACTCCAGGATTTATTGAAGGCTCCAGATCTCCCTGCCCTTTGCCTCTCTGGCTGATTAACCATCGTCAATGTGATGATTGACGAGACACCCAGCAGTTGGGAAGTCTCTTGAGTCAGGACCTTCCTGAGTACGTGTAGGAGATAAAGAGATAGACAGAATGGAAAATTAGACTGATGCTGTGAGGGTTACACATGGAAAATGGCACTGTGTCCCACAGAGATCTGGAAAACCTCAGTTTCCATCCCTGGACTGTGCTGCTGCGTCTCTCTGGAGTGGAGAATTCTGTTGGCTCAGGATCTGGAGATCCTGAGCGAGAGACACTGACAGGGGCAGCAATTAGACGCACACAGTGAGGGATACCACATGAAGAAAGACTGAGTGATATCACCAGAGTGCAGCAAGTTATCAAGATCAAACAATTGTGTCGGAAGAACGGGTTTAGCTTCATGATGCACTGGTGTCAGTGTTCAGGGATCGGCAACCATTGAGCAGGTGAAGTGATGGCCGAGTGGTATTACTACAGCACCTATTCAAAACCTCAGTTAATGTGCAGGGGAGAAATGTTTGAATCCCACCATCAGAAATAGTGGAATTTGAAATCAATAATTTTAAAAATAACAATTAAAAATCCACATGTAAGTATGACACCATTGCTGAGGTACAAAAAACCCAAACACTTGTCCCTCAAAAATGGACATCTGCCCATCCTGGCGTGGTCTGCACTATATTACCACAGCAAAGTGTTTCCCTCTCAATTACCCTCTGAAATCGCCGTGCAAGTTACTCAGCTCAAGGGCAGCTAGGGCTGGACAAGAAAGGCTGGTCAGCCAGAGACACCCACATCCCATACCTGTTTTTGTTTTAAAATAATCCATTAGGATGGACTCACTGGAACTGTACTGGGATCAGTGTCCTGGCTAATCATGTCGGTAGGTTTATGGACAAGGCTTTAAACTGACAGATAGGGTGCACGGGCAGGGTTCAGGTGAAGGAATATTCCAAATCCAAAGAAAGGTGACGTATCGGAACAGCATGGGAATTTGGCTGAAGACATTCAGAAAGGAAGCGGAAGGGACAGAGTTTAACTTAACCTGTACATCAGCGAATAGGTATGTGACAGGACATTGTGGGAAAGAGTAATGTCTGTCTTTTTTTCGCATGGACAAGGTCTCTGCAATAAGGTAGATGGATTTGTGACACAGAGATAAAAGAAATTTAGACACCAGGGAGAAGTGGTTACAGGGCAAACAAAGGGTGAACATAAGTATTAAGTAGCTCACAACCTTGCGGAAACTCAGGCAAAATGCTCAACGAGAACTACAGTGGATACCAAAGGCATTACAGAGAAAGCATTTGGCCGCAGATCGTGAAGTAGAGTCGGAATGTAAATTCTGGCCACTACTTGCCAAGGACAGAAACAGCAGAGCAGTTTTAGCCACCGAACATCACTTCATTGCACATCACTGCATTAAACAGGAATTAATTGGAATTTTTAACAAAGCTAATGTGATAATTTTGGGAAACTTCAATATTAGCATAATCTGGGACAATCACACTGACAAGAGTGATAGTGGAAGGGGACTTTTTTCAGTGTTTCTTTGAATAACACATTGTGCAACTGGCTAGGGACATAACTATGTCATATCGATGGTTGTGTGATGAAACTTAGTGAATGAGTAATGTCACCTGGAGAAATCCTCCGGGAAATTGTGATAAAGTGCAGTCTAAAGAAATATAAAATTTTAAAGTGAATCATAAAAAAACAAGTTACAATGAAAAACAAAAATAGCAAATTGCATAAATTTGACAGGAGAAGTGGCCAAGGTAAACAGGCTAAACAGATTGGAACATGCGTTTGTAAATGAACAGCGGTAAACATTTGAAGGAACAGTGTAAATCACTCAAAAAAGTACATTCCATCACAACAGATAAAACCTCAAGAAGAAACTCATTCCGGTCCCTCACTCGGGTTAAAATAGATTATATTAGATTATGGGGCTGACAAGATCAGCAAAATGTGCTTAAAATCCAGAAGTGAGAGTGTGCTTTAAGAGTAAGTTTTAAAGAGATTGCAAAGGGTCTGCTCGCAGGAGGAGGGCAGTGGGAAGGGGAATCATTGTCAGGGTTTAATGACACAACAGGAACAGGGAGAGGTGAAGGTGTTGGAGGTGGTGAGAGCATTACAGAGAGTGGCCAGGCCCTGAACGGTGTTACAAAGCCAGTATGGATTGATGCAACTGGAGGGGTTTGCAGAGATAGGGAGGGACATTGGAGGGAGAGGATCAACCAGCTGCTCATCTAAAAACACGTTAGTGGCCACAGGATTTTTCGTACACATTATTGACTATCCTCAGGCCATAGGATTATTCACACACAGTATTCACCAATCTCATCCCACAGGAGCATTCACATAAAGCATTTACGAATTACAGGCCAGAGAATAATTCACACACTGTATTGATCGTCCTCAGGCCACAGGATTAATCACAGATAGTATTGACCATCCTCAGGCCACAGGATTATTCACACACAGTATTGACAACCCTCAGGCCACAGGATTATTCACACAATTTTGAGCATTCACAGCGCACAGGATTATTCATACTCTGTGTTGACCATGCACAGGCCACAGTATAATTAACAAACAGAAATGACCATGCAGAGACCACAGATTATTAACACACAGTATTGACCATCCACAGGCCACATTATTACTCACACACAGTATTGACCTGTCACGGGCCACAAGTTTATCAGCACACAGTATTGACCATTCTCAGGCTGCAGGATTATTCATACACAGTATTGCCCATTCACAGTTCTCATGATTATTAACACACAGTATTGAACAACCTCAGGCAACAGGATTATTCACACACTATATTGACCATCCTCAGGCCATAGGAGTATTCACACACAGTACTGAATATCCTCAAGCAACAGGATTATTCACAAACAGTATTGACCATTATCAGGCCACAGGATTATTCACACACAGTATTGACCATCCTCAGGTCACAGGATTTCTCACACACACAGTATTGACCATTCTCAGGTCACAGGATTTCTCACACACTATTGACCAGCCTATGGCCACAGGATTTTTGAACACACTGTCCTGAACATTTACAGGTCACAGGATTACCCACACAATGTATTGACTACCCTCAGGCCCCAGGTTTATTCACACACAGTATTGAGCAGTCACAGTGCACAGGATTATGCACACACAGTATTGACAATCCTCAGGCCATAGTATTATTAACCAACGAAATGACCATGCACAGGCCACATATTATTAACACACGCTATTGACCATCCACAGGACACAGGATTATTCACACACAGTATTGACAATTCACGAGCTACAGGATTATTCACACACAGTACTGACCATCATCAGTCTGGAAGATTATTCACACAGTATTCTACATCCTCGGGCCTCAGCATTATTTCCATACTGTATTGACCTTCCTCACTCCAGAGGATTACTCACACACAGTACCGACCACCTGAAGACGGCAGGATTATTCACTCACCGTATTGAGCATTCACAGCCCACAGGATTATTCACACACAGTATTGAGCAGTCACAGTGCACAGTATTATTTGCACTCGGTACTGACCATCCTCAGGCAAAGGGTTATTCACGCACAGTATTGACGATTCACAGTCCACAGCATTATTCTCACATAGAATTGAACAATCGCAGGCAACAGGATGAATCACACATTGCATTGATCATCCTTAGGCCACAGGATTATTCACACACAGTATTGACAATCCTCAGGACGCAGTATTATTAACAAACAGCATTGACTCTGCACAGGCCACAGATTATTAACACACAGTAGTGATCATTCAATGGCCACAGCCTTGTTCCCGCACAGTATTGACTATCCTCTGGCCACAGCCATATTCACACACAGTATTGACTATCCTCAGGCCACAGGTTTATTCACACACAGTATTGAGCGGTCACAGTGCAAAGAAATATTCACACTCAGTATTGACCATCCTTATGCAAAGGTTTATTCCCACACAGTATTGACGATTCACAGGCTGCAGGATTATTCACACACAGTATTGACTATCCTCAGGCCACCGGATTATTCACACACAGTATTAACCATTCACAGGTAACAGGATTATTCTCATGCAGGATTGAACAACCTCAGGCAACAGGATTAATCACACATCGTATTGATCACCCTTCGGCTACAGGATTACTCTCACACAGTATTGACCAACCTCCGGCCACACAATTAATGAACACACTGTTTTGACCAGTTACAGGTCACAGGATTATTCACAGAGAGTACTCACTATCCTCAGGCCACAGGACTATTCACACACAGTATTGACTACCCTCAGGCCACAATATTATTATTCACACGGTATTGAGCATTTATAGTGCACAGGATTATTCAACACTTTGTATAGTCCATATTCAGGCCATACTATTATTAACAAACAGCATTTACTGTTCACACGTCACAGAATTATTCGCATAGTTTTGACCATCCTCAGGCCAAGGGTGATTCACACACAGTTTTGACGATTCACGGGCCAGCGGATTATTCACACATGATATTGACCATTCACTGTCGAAGGATAATTCAGACACAGCATTGTCCATCACAAGCCACAGGTTTAATCACAGACAATATTGAATATCCTCAGGGCACAGGATTATTCACGGTATTGACTATCATCAGACCACAAGATTATTCACATACTGTATTAACCAGCCTCCGGCCACAAGATTATACACAATAGTATTGACCACAGACAGGCCACAGATTATTAACACACAGTATTGAACATTCACAGACCACAGCCTTATTCACACACAATATTGACCATTTACAAGCCACAGGATTATTCGCACACAGTATTGTACATCCTCAGGCCTCAGAATTATTCACACATTGTATTGACCAGTCTACGGCCACAGGATTTTTTAACACACTGCCTTGTCAATTTAAAGGCACAGGATTATTTACACATTGTATTGACCATCCTCAGGCCATAGGATTATTCGCACTCAGTATTGACGAATCACAGGCCACAGGATTAGTGAGACACATTATTGACCATCCTCAGGTACCAGGATTATTCACACACGATATTGACCATTACCAGGACACGGATTATTCATATATGGTATTGATTTACCTCAAGCCACAGGATTTTCACACACAGTATTGACCATGCTCAGGCCACAGGATTATTTTCACAAGGTACTGTCCATCATCAGGCCACAAGATTACTCACCCAATATACTGACCATCCTCACGCAACGTAATTATTCACATAAAGTATTGACCATCATCAGGCCACAGGATGATTCACACACAACATTGACCATTCTCAGTCCACAAGATTATTCCCACACAGTATTGAGCATTCATAGTTCCCAGGATTATTTACATACAGTATTGACCATTCTCAGGCCACAGGATTATTCACGCGCAGTATTGACCATCCTCAGTACACAGAGATACTCAAAAATAACATTCTCAGTTCACAGGATTACCCTCAGGCTGCAGAATTTTTCACAGACAGTACTCACTACTCTCAGGTCACAGGATTGTACACACATAGTAATGACCATCCAAGGGTTATTCACACACAGTATTCAGCATTCACCATGCACAGGATTATTCACACATTGTATTGACCAGTCTACGGCCACAAGATTTTTGAAACCACTGCCTTGCCACTTTAAAGGCACAGGATTATTTACAGAATGTATTGACATTCCTCAGGCCAAAGGATTATTCCCACACAACTGACCATCCTCAGGTCACAGGATAATTCCCACACAGTTTTGGCCATCCTCAGGCCACAGGATTGTTTACAAATAATATTGACCACCCTCGCTCCACAGGATTATTCACACACAGTATTCACCATTCACAGTCCACAGCATTATTCACACACAGCATAGACCGTTCACAGACCACAGGATTATTCACACAGAGCATTGAACTGCCCCAGTCAACAAGATTAATCGCACATAATTTTGACCATGCTCAGGCCACAGGATTGCTCACACACGGTATTGACCTACCTCAGGCCAAGGGTTATTCACACAGTATTGACGATTCACAGGCCAGAGGATTATTCACACGTGGTATTGACCATTCACTGTCCAAGAATAATTTATACACATCATTGACTGTCACAGGCCACAGGTTTATTTACACACAATATTGAATATCCTCAGGGCACAGGATTATTCACGGTATTAACCAGCCTCCAGCCACAAGAATATTCACAACAGTATTGACCACCCATAGGCCACAGATTATTAACACATAGTATTGACCATTCACAGACCACAGCCTTATTCACACACAGTATTGACTACTCTCAGGCCACAGGTTTATTCACACAGAGTATTGAGCAGTCACAGTGCACAGGATTATTCACACACAGTATTGACCAGTCTATGGCCACTTGAATTTTGAACCAACTGCCTTGACAGTTTACAGGTCACAGGATTATTCACACACAATATTGACGACTCACAGGCCACAGGACTATTCACACATGGAAGTAACCATTAACTGTCCAAATGATAATTCACACACTGTGTTGACCATTCTCAAACCACAGGATGAATGAACACACTGTCCTGACCATCCTCAGGCCACTGAATTATTCACACATGGTATTGATAACCCTCAAGCCATGGGTTATTTAAACACAGAATTGACGATTCTCAGGCCAGTGGATTATTCACACAGAGTATTGACAATTTTCAAGTCACAGGATTGTTCACACACAGAATTGACTATCCTTAGGTCACAGGTCTATTCACACATGGAACTGACCATTCACTGTCCAAAGGATTATTCACACATTGTGTTGAAGATCCTCAAGTCACAGGATTATTCACACATGCTATTGACCATCCCCAAACCACAGGATTATTTTCATATGGTATTAATCATCCTCAGGCCACAGGATTATTCACATACATTATTGACCAGCCTCCAGCCACAAGATTATTCACTTACATTATTGACCAACCTCAGGCTACAGGAGTATTCATAAACAGTATTGAGCATTCATTATTCCCAGGATTATTTAAACACAGTATTGACAATCCATAGTCCACTGAATTATTCACACACGTATTCTACATCCTCAGGCCTCAGGATTATTCATGCACTGTATTGACCAGCCTACTTCCACAGGAATTTTGAAACTACTGTCTTGTCATTTTATGGGTCACAGGATTATTCACATAAAGTATTGACCACCCTCCGGCCAAGGGTTATTCACACACAGTTTTGCCCAGCCTACGGCCCCAGGACTAATGAACACACTGTCATGACCATTCTCATGCCACAGGATTGTTCACACATAATATTGTAGAACCACAGGCCAGAGGATTATTCACACACCGTATTGATGCTTCACAGCCCACAGGACTATTCACACACTGTATTGACGATTCGTCGGCCACAGGATTATTCACACACAGTATTGACCATCCTCAGGCCAGAGGTTTATTCCCACGGTATTGACCATTATCAGGACACATGATTATTAATAGACGGTATTGACCATCCTCAGGCCACCGGATCATTTTCACATAGTATTGACTATCATCAGGCCACAGGATTCATGACACACTGTATTGATGCTTCACAGCCCACAGCTCCCGACTAACTGTGTGGAGTTTGCACGTTCTCCCCGTGTCTGCGTGGGGGTGCTCCGGTTTCCTCCCACAGTCCAAAAATGTGCAGTTTAGGTGAATTGGCCATGCTAAATTGCCCGTAGTGTTAGGTGAAGGAGTAAATGTAGGAGAATGGGTCTTGCTTGGTTACGTTTCGGCGGGTCGGTGTGGACTTGTTGGGCCGAAGGGCCTATTTCCATACTGTAAATAATCTAATATTACTGACCATCCTCAGGCAACAGGATTATTCACACACAGTATTGAACATCATCACGCTACAGGATTATTCTCACACCTTATTGACCATCCTCAGGCCACAGGTGTATTCACACACAGTATTGACCATTCTCAGGCCACAGGATTATTGACACGCAGCACTGACCGTTCACAGGCCACAGGATAATTTACACACAGTATTGACCATTCATAGTCCACAGTATTACTCACACACAGCACAGACCCTTCACAGGCCACAGGAATATTCACACAATGTATGGACCTTTTACAGGCCAGTCGATTATTCACACATAGTATTGACCATTCACACACAGTATTGACTATCGTAAAGCCACAGGATGATTCTCACACAATATTGACCATCCTCAGGCAACAGGACTTCTCACACACAGTATTGACCATCCTCAAGCCACAGGATTATTTTCACATGGTATTGACCATCATCAGGCCACAGAATTATTCACACAATGTATTGACCATTATCCGGCCACAGGATTATTCACGCACATTATTGACCAGCCTCCATCCATAAGATTATTCACTCTCAGTATTGACCAACCCCAGGCCACAGGAGTGTTCATAAACAGTATTGAGCATTCATTGTTCCCAGGATCATTTAAACACAGTATTGACAATCCACAGTCCACAGGATTATTCACACAACTATTCTCCATCCTCGGGCTGCAGGAGTATACACACATAGTATTCTACATCCTCAGGCCACAGGATTATTCACACACAGTACTCTACATCGTCAGGTCTCAGGATTACTCACACACTGTATTAACCAGCCTACGGCCACAGAATTTTTGAACCCTCTTATCAGTTTACAGGTCACAGGATTATTCATACAAGGTATTGACCATCCTCAGGCCACAGGATTATTCAAGCACAGTACTGACCATCCACAGGCCAAGGGTTATTCACACATAGTATTGACCATCCTCAGGCCGAGGAATTATTCACACACTGTATTGACCATCGTCAAGCAACAGGGTTATTCACACAGAGTATTGACCAACCTCAGACCACAGGAATATGCACAAACGATATTAAAAATTCTCAGGCCACATGATTATTCACACACTGTACTGACCAGCCTTGGGCCCCACGATTAATGAACACACTGTCCTGACCATTCTCAGGCCACAGGATTGTTCACACATAGTATTGAAGATCCTCAGGCCACAGGGGTATTCACGCACAGAATTGACCACCCTCAGGCTAAGGGTTATTCACACATAGTATTGAAGATTCACAGGCCACAGGATGAGTGACACACGTTATTGACCATCCACAGGCAAAAGGATTGTTCACACACAGTATTGATCAGCCTCACACTTATTCACACACAGTATTGACCATCCTTAGGCCACAGGATCATTCACAAACGATAATGGCCATCCGCAAGCCGCACGGTTATTTTCACATGGTATTGACAATCATCAGGCCACATGTTTATTCACATAGTGTATTGGCCAAAAATCAGGCCACAGGATTATTCACACATGGTATTGACCATTCACTGTCCAAAGGATTATTCTCTCAAAGTATTGACCATCCTCAGGCAACAGGAGCAGTGCACACAGTATTGATCAACTCAGACCACAGGATTATTCACACACGGCATTGACCATTCACAGGCCACAGCATTATTCAAACACAATATTGAACAACCTCAGGCAACAAGATTAATCACACATGGAACTGACCATTCACTATCCAAAAGATTATTCACACATTGTATTAACCATCCTCACGCAACAGAACGATTCCCACAAAGTAATGATCATCCTCAGGCCACAGAACTATTCACAGACAGTATTGACCATCCACAAGCCACATGATTATTCACACACAGCATTCAACAACTACAGGCAACAGCAGTAATCACACATGGAATTGACCATTCATTGTCCAAAGGATTATTCACACACTGTATTGACCATCCTCAAGTCACAGGATTATTCAGACACAATATTGACCATCCTACGGTAACCGGATTAATGAAAACACTGTCCTGACGATCGTTATGTCCCAGGATTGTTCACACATAGTAGTGAAGATCCTCAGGGCACAGGATTATTCACACAGTATTGACGATTCACATTCCAGAGCAGTATTCACACACAGTATTGATGATTCACAGGCCAAGAGTTATTCACACACAGTATGACGATACACAGGCCAAAGGATTATGCACACATGGCATTGACCATTCACTGTCCAAAGCATTATTCACACACAGTATTGACCATCCTCAAGCCACACGATGGTTCACACACAGTATTCACGATCTTCAGGCAACAGGATTATTCACACACAGTATTGACCACCCTCAAGCCACAGGATTTTTTGCACACAGTATTAACCATCATAGAACATAGAACATAGAATATAGAACATAGAAGAATACAGCGCAGTACAGGCCCTTTTGCCCTCTATATTGCGCCTATCCAAGCCCACCTAACCTACACTAGCCCACTATCCTCCATATCCCTATCCAATGCTCGGTTAAATGCCCATAAAAGGGAGAGTCCACCACTGCTACTGGCAGGGCATTCCATGAAATCACGACTCGCTGAGTAAAGAATCTACCCCTAACATCTGTCCTATACCTACCACCCCTTAATTTAAAGCTATGTCCCCTCGTAATAGCTGACTCCAATCGTGGAAAAAGGTTCTCATGGTCAACCCTATCTAAACCCCTAATCATCTTGTACACCTCTATCAAGGCACCCCTAAACCTTCTTTTCTCCAATGAAACTAGCCCCAAGTGCCTCAGCCTTTCCTCATACGATCTTCCTACCATACCAGGCAACATCGTGGTAAACCTCCTCTGCACCCGTTCCAGTGCCTTCATATCCTTCCTATAGTATGCACACAATACTCCAAATGGGGACGCACCAGTGTCTTATACAACTGCAACATGACCTCAGGACTCCGGAACTCAATTCCTCTACCAATGAAAGCCAATATGCCATATGCCTTCTTCACCGCACTATTTACCTGGATGGCAACTTTCAGAGATCTGTGTACATGGACACCAAGATCCCTCTGCTCATCCACACGACCAAGTATCCGACCATTAGCCCAGTACCCCATATTTTTGTTACTCTTACCAAAGTGAATCATCAGGCCATAGGATTAATCACATGCTGCATTGACCATTCTCACGCTACAGAATTATTCTGACATAGTATTGACCATCCTCAGACAACAGGATTATTCACACAAAATAATGACCATCCTCAGGCCACAGGAATATTCTCACACTGTATTGACCATCCTCATGCGACAGAATTATTCTGACATAGTATTGACCATCCTCAGGCACAGGATAATTTCACTCACTGCATTGACCAGCTTCACGCTACAGAATTATTCTGACACAGTATTGACCATCCTCAGTCAACAGGAATATTCACACAACGTATTGACCATCCTCCTGCCACCGGATTTGTCACACACTATATTGGCCATCTTCACGCAACAGGATGAATCTCACACGATATTGATCATCCTCAGGCCACAGAATTATTCACACGCAGCTCTGACCCCCTCCCCGCCCCCTCTTTGGCCACAGGATAAATGAACATACTGTCTTGATCATTTACGGGTCACAGATTTATTCACACACAGTTTTGACCACCCTCAAGCCGCAGGATTATTCATAGATAGTACTCACTACCCTCAGGCCACAGGATTGTTCACATACAGCAATGACCATTCTCAGGCCATAGGATTATTCACACACAGTATTGACCGTCCTCAAACGGCAGGACTATTCACACACAGTAATGACAATCCTCAGCCATAGGATTATTCGCACATAGTCTTGACTAACATACGGCCACACGATTAAAGAACGCACTGTCTTGACCATTTACAGGTCGTAGAAATATTCCCACCCAGTATTGACTATCCTCAAGCCACATGATTGTTCAAAAACAGCATTGACCATTCTCAGGCGAACAGGATTATTCACACACAGCATGGACCGTCCTCAGGCGACAGGATTATTCACACAAAGTATTGATAATCCTCAGGCTACAGGATTATTCACTCACTGTATTGAACATCCTCGGGCAGCAGGCTATTTAACACACACGGTATTGACTATCCTTCGGCCCAACGGTTATTACCACACATTATTGACTAGCATATGGCCATAGTATTAATGAACACACTGTCTTGATCATTTGCACGTCACAGGATTACTTCCACGTAGTATTGACGATTCTCAGGCCACAGCAATATTCACACACAGTATTGACCATTCACAGGGCACAGGGTTATTCACACACAGCATGGACTAGCACACGGCCACAGGATTAATGAACACTCTATCTTCAACATTTGCAGGTCACAGGATTATTCCAACATAGTATTGACAATCCTCAAGCCACATCATTATTCACACACATATTGACCAGCCTACCGTCACAGAATTAATGAACACACTGTCTTTACCATTTACAAGTCACAGAAATATTCCCAAACAGTATTGACCATCCTCAAGTCACAGGATTATTCGCACACAGCATTGACCATTCTCAGGCCAACTGGATTATTCCCATACATTATTGACCATTCTAAAGCCACAGGATTATTCACACATAGTATGGACCGTCTTTAGGCAAAAGGATTATTCACACAAAGTATTGACAATCCTCAGGTCACTCGATTATTCACACACTGAATTGAACATTCTCAGTTCACAGGATAATTCATACAAGAATTGACCACCATACGGCCACAGAATTAATGAACACACTGGCTTGGTCATTTATAGGATTAATGAATACTCGGTCTTTAACATTTGTAGGTCACAGGATTTTTCCCACATAGTATTGACATTTCCAAGACCACATCATTATTCATACACAGTATTAACCAGCCTACGGCCACAGGATTAATGAACACACTGTCTTGACCATTTCCAGGTCACAGGATTATTCGCACACAGTATTGACCATCCTCAAGCCACGGGATTGTTCACACACAGTATTGATCATCCTCAGGCCACAGATTTTTCACACACAATATTGACAATCCTCAGGCCACATGATTATTCACACATTGTATTGATCTTCCTCAGACCACAGGATTAGTTACGCACAGTATTGACAGTATACAGGCCGCAGGATTACTCACACACAGTATTCACAATTCATAGGCCACAGGACTACTCAGACACTGTATTCACAATCCTCAGGCCACAGGATAATTCGCACACTGTATTGAATATTCCCAGGCCACTGGATTATCCACACACACAGTACTGACCATCCCCAGGACACACTAGTATTCACACACAATATTCAATATTCCCAGTCCACAGCATTATTCACACACAGTATTGATTGGAACACGGCCACATGATTAATGAACATGCTGTCTTAACCATTTACATGGTCAAAGAATTACTTCCACACAGTATTGACAATCTTCAAGCCACAGGATTGTTCACACACAGTATTGAACATCCTGAGACCACAGGAGTATTCACATACTGTGTTGACCATTCTCAGGCCACAGGATTATTCCCACACAGTATTGACCATTCTCAAGCCACAGGATTATTCACACACAGTATTGACCATCTTTAGACCGCAGAATTATTCACACATAGCATTGACCAGCATACGGCCACAAGATTAATGAACACACTGTCTTGATCATTTACCGATCACAGAAATATTCGCACCCAGTATTGACCATCCTCAAGCCACAGGATTGTTCACACTCAGTATTGACCGTCCTCAGACCACCGGATTATTCTCACACAGCATTGACCATCCTCAGGCCACAGGACTGTTCACACACAGTATGGCTGTCCTCAGGCAACATAATTTTTCACACAATGTATGGAGCATTCTCAGGCCACAGGATTATTCACTTGCTGTATTGAACATCCTCGGGCAGCAGGATATTTAACACACACAGTATTGACTATCCTTCGGCTCAACGGTTATTCCCACACAGTATTGACCATTCTCAGTCACAGGATTATTCACACACAGTATTGACCACCATACGGCTACAGCATTAATGAACGCACTGTCTTGACCATTTACACGTCACAGGATTATTTCAACGCAGTTTTGACGAGTCTCAGGCCACAGCAATATTCAAACACGCTTACGACCATTCACAGGGCACAGGAATATTCACACACAGCATTGACTAACACACGGCCACAGTATTAATGAACACTCGGTCTTCAACTTTTGCAGGTCACAGGATTGTTCCAACATAGAATTGACACTCCTCAGTATTGACACACAGTATTGACCAGCCGACGGCCACAGGATTAATGAACACACTGTCTTGATCATTTACAGGTCACATGATTATTCCCACAGAGTATTGACCATCCTCAAGGATCAGGAATTTTTACACAAAGTATTCACCATCCTCAGGCCATGGATTATTCACACACAGTATTGACAATCCTCAAGCCACAAGATGTTTCCGACACAGTATTGACCATCCACAGGCAACAGGATTATTCTCACACTGTATTGACCATCCGCAGGCCACAGTATTATTTGCAAACAATATTGACATTGCACAGGACACAGATTATTAACACACAGTATACACCATCCACAGCCCACAGGATTGTTATCATACAGCATTGACCATCCACAGGCTACATTATTCTCACACAGTATTGCCCACCCTTAGGCAAAGGGCTATTGACACACGGTATTGACAATTCACAGGCCACAGGATTATTCTTACAGTGTATTGACCACTTACAGTCCAAAAGGATTATTCACACACAGAATTGACTATCCCGAGGCCAGGGTTATTCACACACAATATTTACGATTCACGGGCCATCGTATTATTCACAGACGTTACTGACTGCCCTCAGTCCACAGGATTATTCACACACAGTATTTACCATTCCCAGGCCACAGTATTATTCACACTCAGTATTGACCATTTTCAGCCCACAGGATTATTCACACTCAGTATTGACGAACATACGGCCACAGGATTAATAAACACATTGCCTTATCCATTCAGTACAAACAGTACTGAACATGCACAGGCCACAGTTTATTAACACCCAGTATTGACCATCCACAGACCACAGTTTTGTTAACAAACAGTATTGAACATGCACAGGCCATAGATTATTGATTCACAGTATTGACCATCCACATCACAAATGATTATTATCACACAGCATTGACCATCCACAGGCTGCAGGATTACTATCACACATCATTGACCATCCAAAGCTCACACTATTATTCACTCACAATATTGACCATCCTTAGGCAAAGGGTTATACACACACAGTACTGATGATTCACAGCCCATAGCATTATTCACACATAGTATTGACTGCCCTCAGGCCACATTATTATTCACGCACAGTATTGGCCATCTTCCGTCTGCAGGATTACTCTCACACAGTATTGATTATCTTCAGGTCAAGGGTTATTCACACACAGTATTGACAATCCTAAGGATATAAGATCACTGTATTGACCAACCTGAGCCACAGGATTAATGAACACATTCTCTTTACCAATTAACAGGTCACAGAAATATTCCCACACAGTTCTGACAATCCACAAGACACAGGATAATTCACACACAGTATTGAACATCCTCAAGTTCAGGATTACTCTGACACACTATTGACTATTCACAGTCCACAGGATTATTCACACACAGTATTGACCAGCATACGGCCATAGGATTAATGAACACACTGTCTTGATCATTTACACATCACAGGATTATTCCCACTCAGTATTGACGATTGTCAGGCCACAGCAATATTCACACACAGTATTGACCATCCTCAGGGCATAGGTCTATTCACACACAGCATTGACTAGCACATGGCCACAGGATTAATGAATGCTCTGTCTTCAACATTTGCAGGCTCATTCCCACACAGTATTGACCATCCTCAGACCATGGATTATCCACACAACGTATTGACAATCCTCAAGACAAAGGAATGTTCCTACACAGTATTGATCATCCTTAGGCAACAGGATTATTTTCACACTGTATTGACCATTTTCAGGCCACAGGACTATTCATAAACTATATTTAATAACCTCAGGATTGTTCACACACTTTATTGACCATCCTCAAGACAAGGGTTATTCACACATAGTATTGACCATCCACAGCCCACAGGATTATTATCACACAGCATTGACCATCCACAGGCCAATCATTATTCACACACAGTATTGCCCATCCTTGGCAAAGGGCTATTCGCACACAGTATTGACTATCCTTAGGCCAAGGGTTATTCACATACAGTATTTACAATTCACGGGCCATAGGAGTATTCACACACAGTATTGACTGCCCTCAGTCCAGAGGATTATGCACACACAGTATTGGGCATTCACACGCTGTATTCACAAATCTCAGGCCACAGGTTAATTCACACACAGTATTGACTATCCTCCGTCCACAGGGTTACTCACACTCATTATTGACCATTCATAGTCTACAGCATTTTTCACACACAGTATTGACAATCCCCAGGCCACAGGCTTATTCACACATCGTATTGACCATCCTCGGATAGAAAGGCTTTTCACATATTATTGACCAGCCTCAGGCCACAGGATGAATTACACACTATGTTGACAGTACAGAGGCCACAGAAGTATTCACACACAGTATTCAACATTCTCAGCCCACAGGATTATTCACACATAGTATTGACCAGCATACGACCACAGAATTAATAAACACAATTCTTTGACTATTTACAGCTCTCCGGATTTTTCACACACAGTACTGACTATTCTCAGGCCACAGGATTATTCACACACAGTACTGACGATTCTCAGGCCACAGGATTATTCACACACAGTATTGACGATTCTCAGGGCACAGGATTATTCACACACAGTACTGACGATTCTCAGGCCACAGGATTATTCACACACAGTACTGACGATTCTCAGGGCACAGGATTATTCACACACAGTACTGACGATTCTCAGGCCACAGGATTATTCACACACAGTATTGACGATTGTCAGACCACAGGATTATTCACACACAGTATTGACGATTTTCAGGCCACTGGATTATTCACACGCAATATTAACGATTCTCAGGCCACTGGATTATTCACGCACAGTATTGAACAGCATAAGGCTACAGGATCATTCCCACAAAGTATTGACCATTCTCAGACCACAGGATTACTCGCACACAGTATTGCCCATCCTGAGGCAAAAGTTTGTGGCAATGAATGAATGTATGCAGTTTGTTTCATTGAATGAATGGCAAAAGCTCAACTCATTGGATAAATACGTGCAGTGTGTTAAATTGAATGAATGAGTGCAGTTGGATTAATTAAAGGAATGAAAGCGGTTGTGTACTCTAAATGAATGAGTTACGTTTTCTTTCTTTAAAACAATGATTCAACGTTTGTATCATTGAATCAATGATTCAAGTTTGATTCAATGATTGAATGAATGCAGTTTCTTTAAATGAATAAGAGCGTTAAACTCGAGACATTGAATAAATCAGAGAAGCTCTACTCATTGAAATTTGATCAAATTGAAGTTTGTTTCCTTGCTTGAATGAGTTCAGTTTGACACATTGAATGAAGAGGCGACGGTCTACTTAAAGAATTAACAGGCCCTATCTGTTTTATTGAATGACTGCATGCAGTTTGTTTCAATCAATGAATGGATGCAGTTTGTTTCATTGAATCAATGTGTTAAATTCTTGACATTGAAATAATGAGAAAAGCTCAACTCATTGAATTGACACGCTCAGTTTGCCCCATTGAATGATAAAGTTAAGCTTGGCACATTGAAAGAATGGCAGAAGCTCTAATCAGTGAATTACCACATCCAGTCAGTTTCTTACAATGAATGCACGCGGTTTGTTTCAAGGAATAAATGCGCGCAGTTTGTTTCTTTGAATCAATGTATAACGTTTGTTTCACTGAATCAATGATTGAAGTTTGATTCAATGATTGAAAGAATGCAGTTTGTTTCATTGAATTAAAACGTTAAGCTCGAGACATTGAAAACATGAACCAATCTCGACTCATTGAATAAAGACGTTCAGTGTGTATTATTGAAAGAATGCATGCAGTTTGTTTCAATGAATGAATGCATGCAGTTTGTTTCATTGAATGAATGGCAAAAGCTCAACTCATTGGATAAATACGTGCAGTGTGTTACATTGAATGAATGAGTGCAGTTGGATTAATTAAAGGAATGAAAGCGGTTGTGTACTCTAAATAAATGAGTTACGTTTTGTTTCTTTAAAACAATGATTCAACGTCTGTATCATTGAATGAGGGTCCGAAGGTCTACTTAAAGAATTAACAGGCCCTATCTGTTTCATTGAATGTATGCATGCAGTTTGTTTCAATGAATGAATGGGTGCAGTTTGTTTCATTAAATCAATGTGTTAAACTCTTGATATTGAATGAATGACAGAAGCTCAACTCATTGAATTGACACACTCAGTTTGTCTCATTGAATGATAAAGTTAAGCTTGACACATTGAAAGAATGGCAGAAGCTCTAATCAGTGAATTACAACATCCAGTCAGTTTCTTTGAATGAATGCATGCAGTTTGTTTCAATGAATGAATGGCAAAAGCTCCACTCATTGGTTAAATACGTGCAGTGTGTTACATTGAATGAATGAGTGCAGTTGGATTAATTAAAGGAATGAAAGCGGTTGTGTACTCTAAATGAATGAGTTACGTTTTCTTTCTTTAAAACAATGATTCGACGTTTGTATCATTGAATCAATGAATGAAACCGTTAAACTCGAGGCATTGAATAAATCAGAGAAGCTCTACTCATTTAATTTTGATCTAATTGAAGTTTGTGTCCTTGCGTGAATGCATTTAGTTTGACACATTGTATGAAGAGGCTAAGGTCTACTTAAAGAATTAACAGGCCCTGTCTGTTTCATTGAATAAATGCATGCAGTTTGTAACAATGAATGAATGGGTGCAATTTGTTTCATTGAATCAATGTGTTCAAGTGTTGACATTGAATAAATGAAAGCAACTCTACTCATTGAATTGACACGCGCAGTTTGTCTCATTGAATGATAAAGTTAAATGTGGTACATTGAAAGAATGGCAGATGTTCTACTCAGTGAATTAACACGTTCTGTCTGTTTCATTGAATGAGTGCATACTGTTCGTTTCAATGGATGAATGAGTGCAGTTTGATGTATTGAAGCAATGTATTAAACTCTTGACATTGAATAAATGTGAGAAGCTGCACTCATTGAATTGACACGCGCAGTTTGTCTCATTGAATGATAAAGTTAAGCTTGCCACATTGAAAGAATGGCAGAAGCTCTAATCAGTGAATTACCACATCCAGTCAGTTTCTTTGAATGAATGCATGCAGTTTGTTTCAATGAATGAATGCATGCAGTTTGTTTCATTGAATGAATGGCAAAAGCTCAAGTCATTGGATAAATACATGCAGTGTGTAACATTGAATGAATGAGTGCAGTTGGATTTATTAATGGAATGAAAGCGGTTGTGTACTCTAAATAAATGAGTTACGTTTTGTTTCTTTAAAACAATGATTCAATGTTTGTATCATTGAATCAATGATTCAAGATTCATTCAATATTTGAATGAATGCAGATTGTTTAAATGAATAAAAGCGTTAAACTCAAGACATTGAATAAATCAGAGAAGCTCTCCTCAATGAATTCTGATCAAATTGCAATTTGTTTCCTTGCTTCAATTAGTTTAGTTTGACGCATTGAATGAAGAGGCGAAGGTGTACTTAAAGAATTAACAGGCCTTGTCTGTTTCATTGAATGAATGCATGCAGTTTCTTACAATGAATGAATGGGTGCAGTTTGTTTCATTGAATCAATGTGTTAAACTCTTGATATTGAAAGAATGAGAGAAGCTCTACTCTTTGGATTGACACGCGAAATTTGTCTCATCGAATGATAAAATTAAGTTTGTAAATTTGAAAGAATGACAGATTCTCTACTCAGTGAATTAACACGCTCTTTCCGTTTCATTGAATGAGTGTTTACACTTCGTTTCAATGAGCAAATGGGTGCAGTTTGTTGTATTGAAGCAATACATTAAACTCTTGACACAGATTGAATGACAGAAGCTCCACAGATTGAATTCACACCCGCAGTTTGGCACATTGAAAGAATGGCAGATGCTCTGGTCAGTGAATTTCCAAGCTCTGTCTGTTTCATTGAATAAGTGCTTACGGTTTCTTTGAATGAATGAATGGGTGGCTGCAGTTTGTTGTATTGAATCCATTTGTGAAACTCGTGACATAGAATAGCGGAAATGTCGGTGAATGATTTGGTGTATGCGAAGGTTGGCAGGGTGGAAGTTGAGCACCAGGGGCGTTCTGTCCTTGTTGCGGTAGGAGGAGTGATGTCTGAGGGCGGAGGTGCGGGATGTGGATGAGATGCATTGGAGGGCATCTATAACCACGTGGGAAGGGAAATTGCGGTCTCTAAAGAAGGACGCCATCAGCTGAGGGCCACACTCTCTCAGAATTGCAAAGGACCCTCTCTGTACTACATCCTCAGGAGAATTCATACTCTCAACAAACAGTAATTCAACTCCGCCTCAAACATCAAAAACTGTAAGTACAACAAACCTTTATCTGCCCACCTCCATAAACAACACTCCTCAAAAATTCCAGAAAAGTCCCCCGGCCTCTGGAACTGCTCGGACGTCATAAGCAATATGACTGGTGCAACTGCCACCCCCACGCTGATTGATGATGTCACTTCCGACCCATCATGGACACTCCCAAAACCACTCACCATTTCTCATGCATCACACGTGACATCATTACCGCCCGTCACATCATCGCTGATGTCACACGCTCAGTGATATCCGCCACCCCTACTGCCGTGTCTGCCACCACTTCCTTCCCCACCCACGCCACTTACCTGCATTTGCTGAGACGCCCCCAAATTATCCCACTGTCACCATTCGCGGCCCCCCGAACCCTGAGAGGAACACCACCCCTGTCATGACTCCACACCCATTCGCCCCACAATCAGGGCTCCCACCCACCTTCCGAGGACCCCTTTGCCCACCTCCAACACACTTTATCCACCTGGATACCCCACGTTGGCCTATTAACTGCCCTCGACCTCTTCATTTCCAACTGCTGCCGGGACATTAACTGCCTCAACCTGTCTACTCCCCTCCCCACTCTAACCTCTCACCATCACAACGCGCAGCCCTCCAATCCCTCTGCTCCAATCCCAACCTCACCATCAAGCCAGCAGATAAATGGTGCATAGAGTTAGTCTGCCGCACTGAACTCTATAACACTGAAGCCAAACACCAACTCGAGGACACCTCTTCCTACTGCCCCCTTGACCATGACCCCACTCCCATCACCAAACCTCCCAGACCAAACAGAACTTCATCAACTCAGGAGATCTCCCACCCATAGTTTCCAATCTCATAGTCCGGGAAGCCCGCACTGCCTGGTTCTACCTCCTTCCCAAGATCCACAAGCCTGACCACCCTGGCCGACCCATTGTCTCAGTACGCTCCTGCCTCACTGAACTCATCTCTACCTACCTCGACACTGTGCTATCCCCACTAGTCCAGGAACTCCACCTTCGCCCTCCACCTCCTCCAAGACTTCGTTTCCACGGCCCCCAAACACCTCATTTTCACCATGGATACCCAATCCATCTACACCTCCATCCGCAAAGACCAAGGCCTCCAAGCCCTCCGTTTTTTCCTCCCCCGACGTCCTCAATAGTACCCTTCCAACGACACTCTCATTTGTTTGGCCGAACTGGTCCTCACCCTTAACAATTTCTCCTTCGAATCCTCCCACTTCCTCCAGACCAAAAGGGTAGCCATGGGCACACGTATGGGCCCCAGATATGCCTGTCTCTTTGTTGGCTACGTAGAACAATCGATCTTCCATAATTACACAGGCAACACTCCCCACTTCTTCCTCCGCTACATTGATGACTGCATTGGCGCCACCTCGTGCTTCCGCGAGGAGGTTGGGCAATTCATCAACTTCACCAACACATTCCACCCTGACCTTTCCCATGTGGTTAAATATGCCCTCCAACGCATTTCGTCCACATCCAGCACCTTCGCCCTCAGACCCCACTCCTCCTACCTCAACAAGGACAGAACGCCCCTGGTGCTCAACTTCCACCCTCCCAACCTTCGCATAAACCAAATCATCTTCCGACGTTTCCGCCACTTCCAAAACGACCCCATCACCAGGGATATATTTCCCTCCCCAGCCCTTTCAGCCTTCCGCAAAGACCATTCCCTCCGTGACTACATGGTCAGGTCCACGCCCCACTACAACCCACCCTCCTATCCTGGCACCTTCTCCTGCCACCGGAGGAACTGCAAAATCTGCGCCCACACCTCTTCCCTCACCTCCATCCAAGGCCCTAAAGGAGCCTTCCACAGCGATCAAAGTTTTATCTGCACATCCACTAATATCATTTATTGTACCCGTTGCTCCCGATGCGGTCTCCTATACATTTGGGAGACAGGACGCCTCCTAGCAGAGCGCTTTATGGAACATCACTGGGACACCCGCACAAATCAACCACTCCCCCTCCCACTCTGCCGAGGACATGGAGGTCCGGGACCTCCTTCAACGCCGCTCCCTCACCACCAGACGCCTGGAGGAAGACCGCCTCATCTTCCGCCTCGGAACACTTCAACCCCAGGGAATCAATGTGGACTTCAACAGTTTCCTCATTTTCCCTTCCCCACCTCACCCTAGTTCCAAACTTCCAGCTCAGCACTGTCCGCATGACTTGTCCTCCCTGCCTATCTTCTTTTCCACCTATCCACTCCACCCTCCCTCCGCCCCCGACCTATCAACTTCATCCCCTCCCCCACTCACCTATTGTACTCTATGCTACTTTCTCCCTACCCCACCCTCCTCTAGCTTATCTCTCCACGCCTCAGGCTCTCTGCCTTTATTCCTGATGAAGGCCTTTTGCCCGAATCGTCGATTTTACTAGTCCTCGAATGCTGTCTGAACTGCTGTGCTCTTCCAGCACCACTAATCCAGAATCTGGTTTCCAGCATCTGCAGTCATTGTTTTTACCTTTTAAATTACAGTGTCATCCTCCTGCAAGAACACAGCTGCAATGCTTACATTACTGGTGTCAATCGTAACTTTAAAACATTTTAAGAAATTTGGGACAGGTAAAACTGGTGCAGTGGATAAAGCAGCTTTTAAATTCTCAAATGCCTTCTGGAATTGCTTTCTCCACAGACATTTCATGTTCTTCTTTATTATTTTTAATCTTCCGGTAGAATCCATACCGTCCCAAAAATCAAAGCTTCTGTGTCTTCGAGGATGGTCTTGTAAATTCCCCCAATGGCCTTCTTCTTCATGGTCCTCAGAGTTATTCCATTTCCGTTGTATTATCACAAGAACAACATTCGTGCTTTTGCGAATTGCATTTGGTTTTAAATTTAGAACTAGCTTTTTTCCATTCAATTTTCTTCCAACATGCTCTACGAAATGAATTCTGCCCTCTTTCCATGAATGTCTAAAAATTACTCAGTCATCTTTGTAGATGGCATAATTGGTTAATCCTGCCACAACTGTGTTCATATATTTTTGAAATCTGGCTGATAAGTTTTTCATTCCAAAGGGTATTATATTACATTGATATGGCGTATTTGGGGTTAAATACGCGGAAATTTCTTTCACATTTTGTGACAAAGGCGCTTGTCAGTAATCACACATTATGTCAATCTGTGTGTGTAAGTGGATTTCGCAACATTTTCGACAAAGTCCTCCAGCTGTGTAATTGGTTTTGCGTTTGATTTCGTCACGAAATTGACCTTCTGATCATCGTTCAACAGCATCATGCTTCAGGGTCAACACAAGCAAACTCCAGTGCTCTGTCCTGGCTTGTTGATGCCTTCTTGGAGCATCGGTTCTATTTCCTTCTGCACCTGTGTTGCTTTGAGATGGTAAAACCTGCATTGGTTTTGCTTTATCAGAACAGCATTACCAGTATCAACTTCATGTACTACTTATTCTATTCCCAGATATGTCCTCATAATGCTGCAACAAGTCTTTCATATCTATTATCTTCTCCAGAGTTAGATAGCCTACTATCCTGTCTCATTCCTTCAGGACCGGCTCATTAGTCAATCTAATCTGAGGCACACCAAAATCTAAATTTTCTAGATTTCATTCTAGATACTTTTCTAGATACTTTGAGGGGCAGTACCGAAGACCATTTTCTCTGGCTCCCTTTCCAAAGGTGCAGGCTTTATTTCTGCCAATGACATATCTACCATTTGATCCGGATGACAGATATGGCAAAAATCAACTAAATGTTTGTGATGTCCAGTCTAATAGAAGTGCTTCTTGACCTTAGGCCGAGGCTTCCTTCCTCCTAAATTACCTCCTACTGGTAATTCATGTGCTACCCATAATACTTCCTGCTTGCATGCTGTGAGCAACAAAATTTCGTGTCCTTCCGCTCATTTATCTGCTTCATTAACGTGCCAAGTTCTCCATTTTTCATCATAGGATTCCATTCTTGAGACAATAACTCTTGGGCATAATTTATGATTCCTTTTCCAAATAAGCTTCATTATATGCATATTTGATAATTTTATCTTTTTGTTGTCTCTTCAGTAATCTTTTGGAAGCAAGCACCTCTTCCTGAATCACTACCCGTTCAGGTTTTTCCTTTGCCATTTAATCAAGCAAGGTGTCAATTCGCTGGATCGCTACTCATTTGTCTTTCCATTTCATTTTACCTTCTTGCCTTAACTTATGACTGGGAGCTTGTTACCACGCAGTCCGGTAACGTTCCATGATACTTTACTTTTATCTCCTCAGTTCCCTGGTTTTCCTTCGGCTACTGCACGACAAGTACCATCACTTCCATCTTTGATGCTTCTATATCGTTCCCAAGAACAAACTGTATCCTGGTGTAGACACTCTTTCAATTAATTGCATTGTCACTTTCCCAGTCTTGAGTCGAATTTCCACTCCGACTTTACACATGGGAACAACAAACTAATCTCCATCTATCATGCAGATCATCGTTGTCTCGGGTAACATTGCTGATCGAGTGACAGAACTTTGATCCCCTACGATTTCGGATTTAAAATTTAAAATTAAGCTGTTGCCAGAAGCAACAAGTATATATAGATTTTTATTAACGACTAAATGGCTTTTCAATTTAAAATAACACAACAAAATGGCTGCAGGCAATGATTTGACTTTGTGAACTTGAACTGATGCTTTGCTGAGTTGGTTGTATTTAGAGATAAGAGAGAACAATACATTTCTCAAAGTATGAATCATAAGACAGTGATTTCGTATTCTAACTAACCTTGAACTGCTATCAGTGATCTACGTAAATTAAGAACCCTTTTCCGGGGAATACCATTGGATTAGCCTGTTGTCAATCATGCCACCATATTACAGTTGATTGGACCTTTCTTGTAATTAAGAACACTTTCCCAGGAAATAACATTGAATTGATCTGCTGTGAATGATGTCACCTTATTATATGTGATTGGGCTTCTCTTGTAATTAAGGCTGGACTAGCTCTTAAAGAAATATATAAATAATGCGTAATTTTCAAATGTAATTGCGCCATTTCTCCAAGGAACACAAATCTGCGCCAGGCTGCCTTAATATATTAAACTGGTAACCTTGTTTTAAACAGACCAGTGCTTCTTTTAACTGATCCCAAACCAAGAAGCCCCTTTGGCGGGATCCAGATCTTCACGATTAGGGAATGATTGGTGCAATACCACTGAATATTTTAACTTATTTCTCTTATCCCTCTGTTCGTCCTGAGTAAAGCCTTCTCACAGAGTTGAAATCTTTGAAAGGATCGTTCGCTATAACACTTTCCAGCTCATTACTAAGCTGTGCTCTGTTTTGCAGCAACTCAAGTTCTTTTGGGGTTTACTTCACTGTCTCAACTAATCTCACTGGTTTAATCTCTTTACTACATCGTTTACCCCAGTGCCTTTCTTAAACCCACAACACTGTGATTTTGCCTGCCCCACTCTGTTTCAGTGAAACCATCTCTCTTCATTCGCTGTTCATTCGGTTGCTCGTGGTGTACCCAATGTTCTGTTTAGGGTCCACTGATGTTAGTCATTTTTTATGGGCGACCTGGATGAAGGCGTAAAAGGATGGTTTAGTAAATCTGCAGAAGCCACTAAGGTCGGTACAGTTGTGGATAGTAACCCAAGGACGTTATAGTTGACAGAGGTACAGAGATAAGCTGCAGAGCTCGGCTGAGATGTGGCAAATGGAGTTTAATGTAGAAAAGTGTGAGGTGATTCACAGTAGAAAGAGTAACAGGAAGACAGATAACTGGGGGAAATGCAATTTTCTTGGTCGTGAAGATGAGCAGAGAGATCTAGGTGTTCATGTGCATAGATCCCGCAAAGTTTCCACCCAGGTTGATAGGGCTGTTAAGAGACATATACTGTGCTAATTGTATTAGTAGGGAATCTAGGTTCGGAACCACAAGGCCATGCTGCAGCTGTACATAACACTGGTGCGGCCACACTTGGAGTATTGCATGCAGTTCTGGTCACCTCATTACAGGAAGGATGGGGAAGCTTTTGAAAGGGTTCAAAGGAGATTTACTCCGAAGTTGCCTGGTATGGAGGGAAGGTAGATAAAAGGAAAGTTTGACGGATTTGAGGCTGCTTTCATTTGAGTAAAGAGGTTTGAGAGGTGTCTTCATTGAGGCACGTCAGATAATCAGAGGGTTAGATCGGGTGGACATTGAGAGCCATTTTCCTTGAATGGTGATGGACAACTGGAGCTTCACATTGAGGAGTGTTAGATATATGACAGTTGTCAGAGGTGGTTTCTTTACTCAGAGCGTAGTAGAGCCGTGCAACACACTCCCTGCAGCAGTTGCACACTCGCCAACTTTACAGGCATTTGAATAGTCATTGGATAGGCTTAAAAACGAGAATGGAATAGTGTAGGTTAGGTGGACTTCAGATTGGTTTCACTTGAAGGCGCAACATCGAGGGCCGAAAGGCCTGTACTTCGGTTAACGTTCTATATTTTATGTTCTATGTTCGATGTTCGACCTGTTTTCTATCCTCTTAAGCTTCTTTTTTTCACCTGTATAAAGTTAAAAATCACACAACACCTCGTTCTCGGCCAACAGGTTTATTTGGAAGCATTAACTTCGGAGCACTGTTCCTTCACCAGTTGGTTGTTGAGTAAAAGACCGTAAGACACAGAATTTATTGCAAACGGTTACAGTGTGATGCTACTGAAATTATATGTTGAAGATGACCTGGATTTTTTGTTAAGTATTTCGTCTTTTAGAATAACCATGTTGGTTTCAATTTTTTCATATATAAATCCCAGAACAATTTTACAAGTTCCATTTTCAAGTGAACTTTAACAATAGGTGCCATGTCGTCTCAGATGATATTTTGAAGATGTGTGGGGCTTTCTGTGCTGCAATGTTCAGACCCTTTCAATTTATTTAAAAAAGAAAGATTTGCAGAATCTTGCATGGATTCATTAAAAAAATATTTTTCTCGAAATAGAATCAGATCTTAGCATTTCTGGGAGTGAGTTTCTAAACGCCTCCAGCTGAATAAGCTCACGAAGATCCTCATATGAGTTTTTCATGTTTCATGCTCACATCCATGCATTGTAGTTGCTACATCAAATTCCTTTTGAAACTCGACATACGTCTGACATGGTTCCTTCATTCTGTTTCTAACTAGTTGCCGAAATGCTTCTGGTACCAGTTCGTCGGCACTGAAAGTAGACTGTTTATAATCTTCATATTCTCTTGACACATCGCGCAACAACGCTGTGAACAGTTCACTAGCCATGGCAACCAACGTGGTCTGAATTAATATGAGCCACATAGTCTCTGGTCCATTCATGTGCCTTACAATTTCTGCAACGAAATGAAAAAGAAAAGATACAGCTCCTTCTGCGAATTTTGTAATGTTTGGACAGATTTGCATATATCCCTAGCCGGCTGTTGACTACAATAGGTTTCATGATCATCCTCTCTATTCTTTACTTTTACCTGTCATGTGAAATCTTTTTACCTCAAACTCCGACTTCAATTATTCCACCTAGAGCATTTTTCCCTTTCTTTTATTGTGCATTCCTCTCCAATTATTTTTACTTTGTTTTTAGCCATAATTCAACTGACTCCCCTTCTTTTCATTCTCAAACACCAGTCGCCTCATTTGGAATCTAATTCTTTCTAACTCCGGTTTATTTGATATGCCTAACTCCTTGGCTAACTCTGTTTACATTTTCAGTGTTCCTGTTATTGGGAGGTTCACCCAATTTTAGCCTGTCTGCTGATTCTAAACCTTCCTCCTTTCTCTATCTTTCAGGACTTGCCTACAAAATTTGTGGAACATCCTTAAACTCCTGAACCTTTTTTGCAACGTTTTCGCTATTTCCCCACGTTTTATCTCACCAACCACAAGGAAGCAAAACTAAACTGATTTTCTATCTCTCACCTACACTATATTTATTGATCTGTTACATTAGTTCCCAAGTTTGTTTAAATTCACTGGGACCTTTCGTAATCTGTCCAAATGCGTTCAGATCCGTTCAGCTTTGCCTAGATCCCAGCCAAATCCCGGACTCGAGTTCCAAAACTATTATGTGACAGAAGTTGACACCCCTTTGACAATTGAAACCGAAGCACCCAGAAAAGATCGCCCCACCTTGTAATCTGATTGAAGAACTGTGAAAAGTGGTATGATGTGAGATGTGATTCTCACCCCCGATTTGTGATAAAGGAGTGATTAAATGAAATGGAATGCTTTCACCCACTCTGTAAGTAACAAGTATTTATTTTTTATCTAGCTCCAACAATGAACAAATTAATAGAATTACTAGCAAACAGTATAAATCTCTTCTAAATATATCTCTTATAAATCTATTTCCATAGTGAACTAAATTCTAATAAGTGCCCTCTTTCAATTACATATGTCTCTAGAGGTTCACAGTGAATGGATCCTAAATAACTTCGCGTATTTTCTTCCAACGTCTTCTTCTGTCCAAAATGCCTTCACTGTCATTTTCTACTGCGAATAATATTCCCTAAAAATGCTGTGTACCTTTATACATAGTTAGTGCGTCTTAGACAGCTTGGAGGTTTCTTTGATTGCAAGGTATTTCTTTCTCAGATGCCTGTTTTATTCACCTCTTCTTATGACTCTTGTCTCTCTTTTATTACAGATTTTTTTTTAAAAATATGATAGATTTCGTTTTGTCAACACTACCAAATGTGAATTTAACTGGTTCATAATCATTATGGTATTTTTCAATTAATTGGCTGAAATCAACCTGTTGTCCGGATTTTCAAAATGGACCTGCTAAATGAGTGGTGTTTTGATTGATTATGCCATTCGAGCACCTGCATTTGCAGATTTGTAGACATTCATTTTTAAATTGTAAGCATCGTAACGGGCAGAAGCTTTGAAATGCTTTCCCCCACGTTAAAAATGTACATTTTTTACACACTAACGTCGTGACAAAATTAGCAAAGTTATAAGTGTGAATTTTGCAGCTTCCGAAAGTACAGTGTGAAAAGTAAGAGAAATCATGCGCAGCTTTTTTATAGTCGGAAATCAGAGAATGTACTATACAGATCTATGACAAAATGTCTGTCCTCAAGGAAGAAACAGAACAATAAATCCTCGTCTCAGCAGCACGAGGAAACCTAAGACTGACCCGAAACCTGAGACTGTAAATTGCTAAATACAGCATTTAGGAGAGATTATTCGGACTGAAAGGAATGTGCACAGACAAAGGCACAATATTTGAGAAACTGACTCGTGCATACATTATGCAGGAACAATGGATGCAATGCATTCGGTTTTTCAGACAGATATAAAGTCCAGAGCCTAGTCTGTAAAGTCACCTTGTAGGGGATTGGGGCTAATATGTGGACACGGTTTTAGATTTGGAGAGCGGACGGGAAACAGTGAGTAGGAATGAAACAATGTTTCTGGTAGTCGTTGTCGCGGTGTATGTGGCAGGGAACTGTGCTTAGGCCCAAGCTATGTACGATGCATATCACACATTTGGTCGAGGGAAAGAAATGCAATATTCCAAGTCTACCTACGGCATTAGACTAATTCAGATTTGGACTGATGAGTAGGATATAAAAAAATCCAAGATGATTGAGACATGTGGAGTCAATGGGCAAATACATGGCAAATGAACAGCAATGTTCTAGATGTGAAGTTCTGCACGTTGATGGGAGGAATAGAACGATAGCCTACCAATTGAAAAGAGATTGGTTGAAAAATGTTCATCTTTACTTCTGCACAGACTCCTGAGGTCAATACTGGGCAGCAAATTCGGAAGTCAGAAGTCAACACAGGGAATTGCATTGCAGTATTGACCACTGTACGTTGACTTGACAAGTGCAGCTGTAGCTGAACGGGTAGCAGGAAGACTGAAAATGGTGTGGATCTCCTTGCATATCAGTCACTGAAAGAAATATTAAAGGAGCTGAAAGTGGTTGGGAAAATAAATGGTGCGTTGAGCTTCATTTCAAGTGGAATTAGTAACAGAGTAAAGATGTCTTAATACAGTTGATCAAGGCCCTCGTGAGGCCTCACTTCCAACAGTGTGCAATGTTGTGTGCAGTTTTTGTTTCTTTATCTAATAAAAGACATGTCTGATATTGAGAGAGAGCAGTGAAGGTTACCCATGCTGATCTCTGAGATGACAGGTTTGTTGAGTAAGCAGAGTTTGCGTTGACTGGGCCTGTATTCTATGAGGTTTAGCAAAATGATTGGCCATCACAGTGAAATATATAAACTTTTGACAGAACAGGACACACTAAAAGCAGGTATAATAATTGCCCTGCCTGGAATGAAAAAAAAAGCAAGGGGCCACAGTTTTAGGTACAAATGAGCTACTATGCATTGAGGCGAGAATAAATGTCAGGATTCAGAGATTGGTGAATCTAGGAAATTATCTGCCACTCTGTGGGTGGCAGGGTGGCACAGTGGTTAGCACTGCTGCCTCACAGCGCCAGAGACCCGGGTTCAATTCCCACCTCGGGCAACTGTTTATGTGGAGTTTGCACAATGTCCCCGTGTCTGCGTGGGTTTCCTCTGGGTGCTCGGGTTTCCTCCCACAGTCCAAAGATGTGCAGGTTAGGTGAATTAGTTTGATTCAATAATTGAGTGAATGCAGTTTGTTTCAATGAAAGAAAGCGTTAATCTCTGGAGATTGAATAAATGAGAGAAGCACCACTCATTGAATTAACATTTCATTGAATGAATGAGTTAAGCTTGAAACATTGAATGAACGAGTGAAGCTCTACTCATTGAATTAAGACGTACAGTCTGTTTCATTGAATGAATGCACGCAGTTTGTATCACTGAAATGAAAACGTGCAGTTTGTTTCATTGAATAAATAGCAAAAGCTCCACTCATTGAACTAATACGTGCAGTATGTTTCATTGAAAGAATGGGTGCAGACTGTTTCATTGAAACATAGGGTTGAAATCGTAACACTGAATGAATGACACATTGACTTAACACGTTCAATTTGCTTCTTTGAATGAATCAGTAAAACTTAAAACATTGAATGAATGAGAGAAACTCTACTCATTAAATGTACACATCCAGTCTGTTTCCTTGAATGAATGCATGCAGTTTGATTCAAGGAATGAATGCGTGCAGTTTGTTTCTTTGAATCGATATAAAACGGTTGTTTCACTGAATCAATGACTGAAGTTTGATTCAATGACTGAATAAATGCAGTTTGTTTCATTGAATTAAAACGTTAAGCCCGAGACATTGAAAACATGAGAGAATCGAATAAACACGTCCAGTCTGTATTATTGAATGAAAGCACTCACTTTTTTTTCAATGAATGAATGCATGCAGCCTGTTTCTTTGATTCGTAGGGTAGAAACCATTACACTGAATGAATGAGATATTGACTTAACACGTTCAATTTGCTTCATTGAATGAATCAGTAAAACTTGAACCATTGAATGAATGAGACAAGCTCTACTCATTGAATTAACGCATCCAGTCTGTTTCCTAGAATGAATGCTTGTAATTTATTTCAAACAATGATTGCGTGCAGTTTGTTTCTTTCAATCGATGTAAAACGTTTGTTTCACTGAATCAATGATTAAAGTCTGATTCAGCGAATGAATGAATGCAGTTTATTTCATTGAATTAAAACGTTAAGCTCGAGACATTGAAAACATGTGAGAATCTATACTCATTAAATAAACACGTCCAGTCTGTATCAATGAATGAATGCATGCAATTTGTTTCAATGAATGAATGGCAAAAGCTCAACTCTTTGGATATGCACGTGCAGTGTGTTACATTAAATGAATGAGTGCAGTTGGATTAATGGAATGAATGAATGCAGTTGGGTGCACTAAATAAACGAGTTAAGTTTTGTTTCTTTAAATCAATGAATACCGTGTGTATCATTGAATCAATGAGTCAAGATTGATTCAATTATTGAATGAATGCAGTTTGTTTAAATGAATTAAAGCGTTAAACTCGAGACATTGAATAAATCAGAGAAGCACTACTCATTGATTTTTGATCATATTGAAGTTGGTTTCCTTGCGTGAATGAGTTTAGTTTGACACATTGAATGAAGAGGCGAAGGTCTGTTTAAAGAATTAACACGTCCGGTCTGTATCATTGAATGAATGCATGCAGTTTGTTTCAATGAATGAATGGAAGCAGTTTGCTTCATTGAATCAATGTGTTAAACTCTTGACATTGAATGAATGAGAGAAGCTCTACTCATTGAATTCACACGCGCAGTTTGGCACATTGAAAGAATGGCCGATGCCCTACTCAGTGAATTCACACTGAGTCGGTTTCATTGAATGAATGCACGCAGTTTGTTTCATTGAATCATAGGGTAGAAACCGTTACACTGAATGACTTAACACGTTCAATTTGCTTCATTGAATGAATCAGTAAAATCTGAACCATTGAATGAATGACAGAAGCTCTACTCATTGTATTAATACATCCAGTCTCTTTCCTTGAATGAATGCATGCAATTTGTTTCAACGAATGAATGCAATTTGTTAAGCTCGAGACATTGAATACATGAGAGAATCACTACTCATTGAATAAACTTGTCCATACTGTATCAATGAAAGAATGCACGCAGTTTGTTCCATTGAATCATAGAGTACAAACCGTTATACTGAATGAATGAGATATTGACTTAACACGTTCAATTTGCTTCATTGAATGAATCAGTAAAACTTGAATCATTGAATGAATGAGAGAAGCACTATTCATTTAATTAACATATCCAGTCTGTTTCCTTGAATGAATGCATGCAATTTGTTTCAAAGAATGAATGCATGTAGTTTGTTTCTTTCAATCAACGGAAAACGTTTGTTTCACTGAATCAATTATGGAAGTTTCATTCAGCGATTGAATGAATGCTGTTTGTTTCGTGGAATTAAAACGCTAAGCTCAAGACATGGAAAACTTGAGAGAATCTCTACTCATTGAATAAACACGTCCAGTCCGAATCAATGAATGAATGCATGCAGTTTGTTTCATTGAATGAATGGCAAAAGATTAAGTCATCAGATAAGCACGTGCAAAGTGTTAGATTGAATGGATGAGTGCAGTTGGATTAATTAAATGAATGAATGCAGTTGGGTGCACTAAATAAATGAGTTAAGGTTTGTTCCTTTAAATCATTGAATACCGTGTGTATCATTGAATCAATGATGCAAGATTGATTCAATGATTGAATGAATGCAGTTTGTTTTAATGAATGAAAGCGTTAAACTCGAGACATTGAATAAATCAGAGAAGCTCTACCCATTGAATTTTGATCAAATTGAAGTTTGTTCCCTTTCGTGAATGAGTTAAGTTTGAACATTGAATGAAGAGGCGAAGGTCTACTTAAACAATTAACAGGCCCTGTCTTTTTCATTGAATGAATGCATGCAGTCTGTTTCAATGAACGAATGGGTAGCAGTTTGTTTCATTGAATCAATGTGTTAAACTCTTGACATTAAATGAATGAGAGAAGCTCTACTCATTGAATTGACACGCGCACTTTGTCTCATTGAATGATAAAGTTATGTTGGGTAAATTGAAAGAATGGCAGATGCTCTACTCAGTGAACTAACACGAACTGTCTGGTTCATTGAATGAATGCATGCAGTTCGTTTCAATGAACGAATGGGTGCATTTAGTTTCATTGAATCGATGTGTTAAACGCTTGCTATTGAATGAATGAGAGAAGCTGAACTCATTGAATTGACACGCTCAGTTTGTCTCATTGAATGATAAAGCTAAGCTTGGCACATTGAAAGAATGGCAGAAGCTCTAATCAGTGAATTACCACATCCAGTCAGTTTCATCGAATGAATGCATGCGGTTTGTTTCACGGAATAAATGCGTGCAGTTTGTTTCTTTGAATGAATGTAAAAACGTTTGTTTCACTGAATCAATGATTGAAGTTTGATTCAATGATTGAATGAATGCAGTTTGTTTCATTGAATTAAAATGTTAATCTCGAGACACTAATAAAATGAGATAATCTCGACTCATTGAATAAAGACTTCCAGTCTGTATTATAATAAATGCATGCATTTTTTAAATCAATGAATCCATGCAGTTTGTTTCATTGAATCATAGGGTAGAAACCGCTACACTGAATGAGTGAGACATTGACCTACAACGTTCAACTTGCTTCATTGAATGAATCAATAAAACGTGAACAATTGAATGAATGAGAGAAGCTCTACTCATTGAATTAAAACTTCCATTCTGTTGACAAGAATGAAAGAATGCAGTTTGTTTCAAAGAATGAATGCGTGCAGTTTGTTTCTTTCAATCAATGTAAAACGTCTGTTTCACTGAATCAATGACTGAAGTTTGATTCAATGATTGAATGAATGCAGTCTGTTTAAATGAATGAAAGCGTTAAACACGAGACATTGAATAAATCAGAGAAGCTCTCCTCATTGAATTTTGATCAAATTGAATTTTGTTTCCTTGCGTGAATGAGTTTAGTTTGACACATTGAATGAACAGGCGAAGGCCTACTAAAAGGATTAACTGGCCCTGTCTGTTTCATTGAATGAATGCATGCAGTTTGTAACAATGAATGAATGGGTGTAGTTTGTTTCATTGAATCAATGTGCTAAACCCTTGACATTGAATGAATGAGAGAAGCTCTACTCATTGAATTGACACGCGCACTTTGTCTCATTGAATGATAAAGTTAAGTTTGGTACATTGAAAGAATGGCAGATGCTCTACTCAGTAAATTAACACGCTCTGTCTGTATCATTGAATGAGTGCTTATGGTTCGTTTCAGTAAATGGATGGATGCAGTTTGTTGTGTTGTGGCAATGTATTAAACTCTTTACATTGAATGAATGAGAGAAGCTGCACTCATTGAATTCACTCGTGCAGTTTCGTACATTGAAAGAATGGCAGATGCTCTAGTCAGTGAATTAACAAGCTCTGTCTGTTTCATTGAAAGAGTGCATACGGTTCGTTCTAATGAACGAATTGGTGCAGTTTGTTGGATTGAAGAAGTGTGTTAAACTCGTGACATAGAATTGATGAGAGAAGCTCAACACATTGAATTCACAGGCGCAGTTTGTCTCATTGAATGATAAAGTTAAGTTTGGCTCTTTGAAAGAATGGCAGATGCTCTACTCAGTGAATTAACAACTTATGTCTGTTTCATTGAATGAGTGCATACAATTCGTTTCAATGAACGAATGGCTGCAGTTTGTTCTATTGAAGCAATGTTTTAAACCCTTGACATTCAATGAATGAGAGAAGCTCAACTCATTGAATTCAAACGCGCAGTTTGTCTCTTTGAATGACCATGTTAAGTTTGGTACGTTGAAAGAATGGCAGATGCTCAACTCAGTGAATTAATACGTTTTGTCTATTTCATTGAATGAGTACATGCAGTTCGTTTCAATGAACGAATGGGTGCAGTTTGTTTCATTGAATCAATGTGTTAAACCCTTGATATTGAATGAATGAGAGAAGCTCAACTCATTGAATTGACACGCTCAGTTTGTCTCATTGAATGATAATGTTTAGTGTGGCACATTTAAAGAATGGCAAAGGCATTAATCAGTGAATTACCACATCCAGTTAGTTTCAATGAATGGATGTATGCGGTTTGTTTCAAAGAGTGAATGCGTGCAGTTTGTTTCTTTGAATCAATGTAAAACGTTTGTTTCACTGAATCAATGATTGAAGTTTGATTCAATGATTGAATGAATGCAGTTTGTTTCATTGAATTAAAACGTTAAGTTCGAGACATTGAAAACATGAGATAATCTCCACACATTGAATAAAGACGACCAGCCTGTATTATTTAATGAATGCATTCAGTTTGTTTCAATGAATGAATGCATGCAGTTTGTTTCATTGAATGAGTGGCAAAAGCTCAACTCCGTGCAATGTGTTACATTGAATGAATGAGTACAGTTGGATTAATTAAAGGAATGAAAGAGGTTGGTACTCTAAATAAATGAGTTACGTTTGTTTCTTTAAAACAATGATTCAACGTTTGTATCATTGAATCAATGATTCAAGGTTAATTCAATTATTGAATGAATGCAGTTTGTTTAAATGAATGAAATCGTTAAACCCGAGGCATTGAATAAATCAGAAAACCTCTCCTCATTGAATATTGATCAAATTGAAGTTTGATTCCTTGCGTGTATGAGTAAGAGGCGAAGGTCTACTTAAAGTATTAACAGGCCTTGTCTGTTTCATTGAATGAATGCATGCAGTTTGTAACAATGAATGAATGGGTGCAGTTTGTTTCATTGAATCAATGTGTTCAACTGTTGACATTGAATGAATGAGAGTAGCTCTACTCATTGAATTGTGACGCGCACTTTGTCTCATTGAATAATAAAGTTAAGTCTGGAACATTGAAAGAATGACAGATGCTCTAGTCAGTCAATTAACAAGCTCTGTCTGTTTCACTGAGTGAGTGCATACGGTCCGTTTTAATGAACGAATGGGTGCAGTTTGTTCCATTGAATCAATGTGCTAAACTCGTGACATTGAATGAATTAGGGAAGCTCAACTCATTGCATTCACACGCGCAGTTTGTCTGATTGAATGATAAAGCTAAGTTTGGTACATTGAAAGAATGGCAGATGCTCTACTCAGTGAATTAACAAGTTATGTCTGTTTCATTGAATGAGTGCATGCAGTTCAATGCAATGAACGAATGGGTGCAGTTTGTTTCATTCAATCAATGTATTAAACTCTTGATCTTGAGTGAATGAGAGAAGCTCAACTCATTGAATTGACACGCTCAGTTTGTCTCATTGAATGACAATGTTAAGCTTGGCACATTGAAAGAATGGCAGAAGCTCTAATCAATGCATTACCACATCCAGTCAGTTTCATTGAATGAGTGCATGCCGTTTGTTTCAAGGAATAAATTCGTGCAGTTTGTTTCTTTGAATCAATGTAAAACGTTTGTTCACTGAATCAATGATTGAAGTTTGATTCAATGATTGAATGAATGTAGTTTGTTTCGTTGAATTAAAACGTGAAGCGCGACACATTGAAAACATCAGATAATCTCGACACATTGAATAAAGACATCCAGTCTGTATTATTGAAAGAATGCATGCAGTGTGAATCAATGAATGAATGCATGCCGTTTGTTTCATTGAATGAATGGCAAAAGCTCAACTCATTGGATAAATACGTGCAGTGTTTTACATTGAATGAATGAGTGCAGTTGGATTAATTAAACGAATGAAAGCGGTTGTGTACTCTAAATAAATGAGTTATGTTTTGTTTCTTTAAAACAATGATTCAACGTTTGAATCATTGAATCAATGATTCAAGATTGATTCAATTTTTGAATGAATGCAGTTTTTTAAAATAAAAGAAAGCGTTAAACCTAGACATTGAATAAATCAGAGAAGCTCTACTCATTGAATTTTGATCAAATTGAAGTTTGATTCCTTGCGTGTATGAGTTTAGTTTGACACATTGAATGCAGAGGCGAAGGTCTACTTAAAGAATTAATAGGCACTGTCTGGTTCATTGAATGAATGCATGCAGTTTCTTTCAATGAATGAATGGGTGCAGTTTGTTTCATTGAATCAATGTGTTAAACTGTTGACATTGAATGAATGAGAGAAGCTCTTCTCATTGAAATGACGCACGCAGGTTGACTCATTGAATGATAAAGTTAAGTTTCGTACATTGAAAGAATTGCAGATGGTCTAGTCAGTGAATTAACAAGCTCTGTTTGTTTCATTGAATGAGTGCATGCGGTTCGTTATAATGAACGAATGGGTGCAGATTGTTCTATTGAAGCCGTGTGTTAAACTCGTGACATTGAATGAAAGAGAGAAGCTCAACTCATTGAATTCACACGCGCAGCTTGTCTCATTGAATGATAATGTTAAGTTTTGTACATTGTTCATTGTTGATTGTACATTGTTCATTTTGTTCATTGAAACGAACCATATGCACTCACTCAATGAAACAGACAGAGCGTGTTAATTCACTGAGTAGAGCATCTGCCAATTCTTTCAATGTACCAAACTTAACTTTATCATTCAATGAGAAAACTGCGCGAATCAATTCAATGAGTAGAGCTTCTCTCATTCATTCAATGTCAAGAGTAAAACACATTGATTCAATGAAACATATGCACCCATTGAGATCAAACTTAACTTTATTATTCAATGAGACAAACTGCGTGTGTGAATTCAATGAGTGCAGCTTCTCACATTTATTCAATTTCAAGAGTTTAATACATTGCTTCAATACAACGAACTGCACCCATTCATTCATTGAAACGACTCGTATTCACTCATTCAATGAAACAGACAGAGCGTGTTAATTCACTGAGTAGAGCATCTGCCATTCTTTCAATTTACCAAACTTAACTTTATCATTCATTGAAACAAAGTGCGCGTGTCAATTCAATGAGTACAGCTTCTCTCTTTCATTCAATGTCAACAGTTGAACACGTTGATTCAATGAAACAAACTGCACCCATTCATTCATTGAAACAAACTGCATGCATTTATTCAATGAAACAGACAGGGCCTGTTAATTCTTTAAGCAGACCTTCGCCTCTTCATTCAATGTGTCAAACTAAACGCATTCTCGCAATGGATCAAACATCAATTTGATCAAAATTCAATGAGGCGAGCTTCTCTGGTTTGTTCAATGTCTCGAGTTTAACGCTTTCATTTATTTAAACAATCTGCATTCATTCAATATTTGAATCAATCTTGAATCGTTGATTCAATGATACAAACGCTGAATCATTGTTTTAAAGAAACAAAACGTAACTCATTTTATTTAGAGTACCCAACCGCTTTCATTCCTTTAATTAATCCAACTGCACTCATTCATTCAATGTAACACACTGCACGTATTTATACAATGACTTGAGCTTTTGCCATTCATTCAATAAAACAAACTGCAGGCATTCATTCATAAATACAGACTGGATGTCTTTATTCAATGAGTTGTGATTATCTAATCTTTTCAATGTCTCGAGCTTAACGTTTTAATTCAATTAAACAATCATTGAATCAAACTTCAATCATTGATTCAGTGAAACAAACGTTTTACATTCATTCAAAGAAACAAACTGCACGCATTTATTCCTTGAAACAAACCGCATGCATTCATTCAAAGAAACTGAATGAATTCACTGATTAGAGCTTCTGCCATTCTTTCAATGAGACAAGCTTAACATTATCATTCAATGAGATAAACTGAGAGTGTCAGTTCAATGAGTTGAGCTCCTCTCATTCATTCTATTTCAAGAGTTTAACACATTGATTCAATGAAACAAACTGCACCCATTCGTTCATTGAAACGAACTGCATGCAGTCATTCAATGAAACAGACAAAACTTGTTAATTCACTAAGTAGAGCATCTGCCATTCTTTCAATGTACCAAACTTAACTTTATCATTCAATGAGACAAACTACGCGTGTGAATTCAATGAGTTGAGCTTCTCTAATTCATTAAATGGCACGAATTTAACACATTGATTCAATGAAACAAACTGCACCCATTCTTTCATTGAAATGTACCGTATGCACTCATTCAATGAAACAGACTGAGCTTGTTAATTCACTGACCAGAGCATCTGCAATTCTTTCAATGTGCCAAACTGCGCGAGCCAATTCAATGAGTGCAGCTTCTCACATTTATTCAATGTCAAGAGTTTAATACATTGCTTCAATACATCAAAATGCCCTCATTCATTCATTGAAACGAACCGTATGCACTCACTCAATGAAACAGACAGAGCGTGTTAATTCACTGAGTAGAGCATCTGCCAATTCTTTCAATGTACCAAACTTAACTTTACCACTCAATTAGACAAATTGCGCGTGTCAATTCAATGAGTAGAGCTTCTCTCATTCATTCAATGTCAAGAGTTTAACACATTGATTCAATGAAATAAACTGCACCCATTCGTTCATTGAATCGATCTGCATGCATTAGATTACTTACAGTGTGGAAACAGGCCCTTCGGCCCAACAAGTCCACACCGCCCCGCCGAAGCGCAACCCACCCATTCCCCTACATTTACATGGCCAATTCACCTGACCTGCACATCTTTGGACTGTGGGAGGAAACCGGAGCACCTGGAGGAAAACCAGAGAGACACGGTGAGAATGTGCAAACTCCACACAGTTCGTCGCCTGAGGCTAAAATTGAACCCGGGTCCCTCGCGCTGTGAGGCACCAGTGGTAACCACTGTGCCACCGTGCCGCCCACAAATCGTTCAACGAAACAGACAGGGCCTGTCAATTCTTTAATTAGACCTTCACCTCTTCATTCAATGTGTCAAACTAAACTCATTCAAGCAAAGAAACAAACTTCAATTTGATCAAAATTCAATGAGGAGAGCTTCTCTGATTTATTCAATGTCTCGAGTTTAACGCATTCATTCATTTAAACAATCTGCATTCATTCAAAAATCATCTGCCATTGTTTCAATGTACTAAACTTAACTTTATCACTCAATGAGACAAATTGCGCGTGTCAATTCAATGAGTTGAGCTTCTCTCATTCATTCAATGTCAACAGTGGAACACATTGATTCATTGAGACAAACTGCACCCATTCATTCATTGAAACAAACTGCATGCATTCATTCAATGAAACAGACAGGGCCTGTTAATTCTTTCAGTAGACCTTCGCCTCTTCATTCAATGTGTCAAACGAAACTCATTCACGCAAGTAAACAAACTTCAATCAGTCCCATTTGTCATCATATGCCCAAAATTCTTCTGAAGCATTCCTATTTATGTACCTATTCCGATATATTTCAAATGTGTCATTGTACCCGCTTTCAACATTTTCTCTGACAGCATTTTCTGTACACGCATCACCTTTGGCATGCAAATGTAACTCTTAAGATCCATTCTAAATCTTTCCCCCAAACCTTCAACCTATACCATCTATAACTGGACTCCCCTAACCCAGAGAAAATTATCTTGGTCATTCAGACTATCCATGCCCCTCAGGATTTTATAAGCAACTTTCATGTAACACTTCACCCTCCTCCAGATCAGGGGAAAACCCTCAACCTGTTCATCCTCTCCCTGAATCGCACCCCCCCCCAACAGTATCGAAAAGCCCTCGTAAACCTTGTCTGCGCCCTCTCAACGTTCTCCCATCAGCAGAGCCAACATAGTGCGCAGTATTCTTAACGTGGCCTCGCCTGCATCCTGTACAGGGGCAACATGCCACATCAACTCCTATATTCAATGTTTTGATCGATTAAGGCAAGCATGTCAACCGTGTTCTTCACCATCCTGTCTACCTGCGACTCCACTTTCAAGAAAGTGTCAACCAGCACCTGTAGGTCTCTTTGTTCAGCAACATTCCCGAGGGGACGACCCTGCTTTAATTTACCAAAATGCAAAATCTCGCAAATATATAAATTGAACTCAGCTGCCAGTCCTTGGCACTTTGATGGTCAAGGGTGCCGCTGTACTCGAAGATAATCTTCTTCACTGTCCGCTACACCACTTTGTTGATGTTATCTGCAAACTTCCTAACCATGCCTCTGATATTCACATCCAATTTATTTATATCCATGATGAAAAGCAGTGAGTTCAGCAGTGATTCTTTCAGGACACTCCTGGTCAAATTCCCCCAGTCTGGATTACAATCCATTACCTTCAATACAATTTTGTATCTAATTGGTTAACGTTCCCAGAATTCCTTGTGACCTAACCTTGGTAAACTGCTCGAATGAGGAACCTTATTAAATGCCTTCCTGTAGCCAGTGTAAACAATGTACATTAGACTACCTTCATCAATCTTCTTTGTGACGTCTTCAAAATACTCAATCGCATTAATGATACTTTATTTCTATCGCACCAAGCCATGATGACTCCCCCAAACATGTCAATGCTGAGACTACACACCATCCTGAATTCCCATTTACAGCCACACAATCTCCTGTCTGTTCCGCTCTCCCCTCCACCCCACCCCCCTCACCCCGCCACTATCGGGTCCGAATAATTACTTTTGAAGTTATTCTGCTCACACAAGCTTCTGAAAATGTGATTCCTTCCCGGAACAGATGAATTTGACTGAATTCCCTTTCCTTTCAGCAATGAGGAGATTCCAATGAATCCAGATCCGGAATCCTCCATGAGTGATAAAACCGACTGTATTTTTTTGTTCGCACACATTGCTGTGATGAGGGACAGGGAAGGAGAAAGGGAGGAACAGACTGTTCCTTCTCAGACAGATTACATTTTCCATTTCAAAGTTGATTTAGAGATGTTGTCAGTCCCCAAACTGGACCATGTGAGCTCTCTTTGAACCTTGTCTGAACGATATGACTCCATCACATTCACTGAATCATTACATTAACAAATAATTACCCTACTTGATTTGAAGATGTGTTTATATGTGCCTGCATAATATAAAAATAAAGCGTTTAATGTCTTCACAATATCTGCGTTAAAATTAATGTGTTTTATTCTTAAAGAGATACAGAAATTGCTGGAAATGCTCAGCAGGTCTGGCAGCATATCTGAAGAGAAATGAGAGTTAACGTTTCTGGTCCAGTGACCCTGCCTCATTCTTGTGACTTATTCTTAAATTACATCCCCAGTTTTATTCTCGTACACAAAAGGAAATATCCATCAGGTATTCACCAGTTGCACTCTACTGATGATCTTTTATGGTCAATGAGAACATCTCTCATTCTCAGGGCTAAAATGTTAATCCTTCATGACATGATGCCTTCATCCCAAGACCGAGTAAGGAGAAGTATCTTTCTAATGTTTGAAAGCATTTTTTTTTCTAGTTGTGGGGATCATAACTTCAAACAATACATCTGATGTGGTCTCCACATTGCCAGGAAAATATCGTTAAGTTCAAACCCGAGACCCATTGCACGAAACCGAATCATTCCATTTCCTTTCCAAATCAATTGCTGCATCTTCAGAGTATCTTGATGAGATTCATCTACAAGACACACAAATCCCTGTATACCATCAAGTTCTGCATTCTCTTTCCATTTAAATTATTTACTATTGTTTTGTTGTTTTCCAAAAACGCAAAGTTCCAGTCACCCACATTGAACTGTTTTTTTGTCGCAGGTTTACTCACTGCCCTCACTTGTCTGTATATCATTGCAGATGTTCTGCCTCCACTTGACACCTTATTGAATGTTCGTCCTGATGTATGAGCAAACTGAGCTCATGTCCATTCAGCCCCTTCATCCAAGGCATGAACCTGGATTGTAAACTGTTGATAAACCCACGCTGATCCCTGAGGAATTCCACTATTTACAACTTTCCAAGCTGAAAATTATCTCTATTCTGTATTTCCAGCTAGTTAGCCAGGGATTCCCTGTTTCTGGGTAACTGCCCAGAAAGGTTGGATGGTCTCCTCCTGTGCGATGTAATTTAGTCAATGTGTTGAATGAGTGTATTCTATTCCTGTGCAACTCCACTGAGGGCCAGAATGGCCTCCTCCTGTCTCATTATAACGCATCTGACTGGCTGAAAGGGGCTTTCCTCTCTCTCTGTAACAACCTCTGTAGCTGACCACCCCTCTCCTGTCGAGTATCAGTCAACATTCACTCTTCTGCCCATCAAAGGTCAGTCAAGATCAGCCTTGAGTATCTTCAATGACCCAGTCTTCACTGTTCCCTGGGGATGACAGCGCCACAGATTGCCCAGTCCGAAGGAGAACGGAACGAGGTTGTCTCAAATGTCAATGGGAGATATTATAATTTTAAAGTTTGTTAACCTCACAGCAAGTCGCCTCCTCTTCTGGGAAATAACAGCACAACAAATGGGAACAAACGTAGTCCAATCAGATACTCAAACCTATCCCACAGTCGCATTGACTTTTCAGTAAAGTATTTTTCAAACTCAGCCTCCATTGCACACTCCAAACGTATTCCTGTCATCTGAAGGCCACACAGCATAGGAAATTAAAATAAGATCATTAGGCCCATCAACTCTACTTTGCTGTTCGGAACTGCCTGACATATTTCTCAACACAATGCCCCTACATTCTCAATGTAACTCTGGACCATGTTTAAATCAAAAATTATCTATCTCTGTGTTAAAGACATAATTGTACCTCTCTCTCTCTCTCCATATATATATATATGTATGTGTGTGTGTGTGTCTGTGTGTGTGTGTGTGTGTGTATGTTTAATAGGAGGACACAGGGTGGTGGTGGAGGGTTATGTGTGCGTGTTTTGTGTATATCTGTTTAATGGCAGGACACGGGGTGGTGGTGGAGGGATGTGTGTGTTTCTGTGTATAACTGTTTCATGGCAGGAGACAGGGTGTTGGTGAAGTGTTGTGTGTCTGTTTCTGTGTATATCAGTTTAATTGCAGGAGACAGTGTGGTGATGGGGGTTGTGTGTGTGTGTTTCTGTGTATGTCTATTTAATGGCAGGAGACAGGGTGGAGGTGGTGGGTTGTTTTCAAACTAGAAACCTGGGATCAGATGTGATTCACAAGAGCAAGTGTTGGATCCCCTTTTATTTGTCATTTATGTCAATAACTTAGATGAGAATTGTAGAAGCCATGATTAGCAAATTTGAAGATGACATCAAGATTGGCTGTATCGAGGACAAAGTTTATTTAATGTTTTCCAGTCAGTGATTATAACGATATCTTGATCAATTGAATATGTGAATCATAGACATGTACAGCAGGGAAACAAACCCTACGACTCATCCAAGCCGACCAGATATTCTGGATTAATCTTGTCCCATTTTCCAGCATTTGTCCCATTTCCCTCTGAACCCTTCCTATTCATATACTCATGTCTTTTAAATGTTGCATTTGCGCCTTCCTCCACCAATTCCTCTGGCAGCTCATTCTATACACGCACTATGCTTTGCGTGAAAAGGTTGCCCTCTCGGTCACTCTTCAATCTTTCTCTTCCCACCTTAAACCTTTGCCCTTCAGTTTTGTTCTTCCCTACCCTGGGAGATAGACCTTGACTATTTCCCCTTCCCATAATTGTACAAACCTCTAGATGTTATAAATGCGACTCCAATCAACACCAATGGCTGTGCTTTCAGTCATCATTGGCCTAAATTCTGAAATTCAATAATGACAAATCTTCTATCTCCATCAAGTCACAATTATAAAAACATTTTAATCCACCCATTCGGACATATAATGAAACATCTCCGTCGGATTTGAACCTAGAACCTTTAGGCTCAGTGGAAGCGGCACTACCACTACTCAGCAATAGCCCCGATTCTCCTGTGTGCTTGTTCATCACCTTGTTCTGACATTCTGTGACACACATCCACAACAGGCAGGACATGAATCCAGATCATCTGCTCCAGACATTGTGACACTAACACAAGTTCATGGAATGAAATCAAATCCAGAACTCTGGCACAGAGGCAGGGGGGCTTTCCATTACACAAGACTTAAACCATGCCCAGAATTTGGGTCATTTTTAAAGTGTCAGCTTTCAGATCTGCATGTATTTATTACATTCTGAATAACATTACTAATAGACCAAGGCAACAGTTCTCATTGTTAAACAAATAAAAGGTATCAAAATCAACTACAGGAATGGTGACTGCATGTGCTCTGCTATCCAGAATAACTAGGAAAATCTTTAATTACATGGCTATGATTTCCAGCTAAAATGGTTATTGTCTGTCGTCTGCAAAATTAGCAAAAGAAATCCTACAGACACACTCTGAAGGATCTCGAAAAGATAACAATGCTGAACACCAGACATGAGGAAAGAGCCCAGTTCCTGACCAAAACACACTGGGCACTATTTCCAACCTCAGACACGTGGTTTCCGTCTTCCTAAAACCATTAAGTGATACAAGGCAACTGGTTACTTTCCAGCCTCTCCATAACCACTGTGCAATCTGACTACACAAGGCAAACCAAGCACTGGGTCTTTGGGAAACTCAGGATTGGTGTCTATAAGCCTTTTCGTGAAGGGAGGGTCTTTTAAACCCGAAGGGGGAAGATGATGGGGCGTTAATAACACTCACTGGGCTGAGGTGTGGCAGATGGAGTTTAATTTGGATAAATGTGGGGTAATGCATTTTGGCAAAACAAACACGGGAATGGCTAATGCAATTAATGGTAGTGCGTTGGTAGAGTTATAGAATGCAGGGATGCAAGGGTGCTCAGATCATTGACTTTAGAAGTTGTGAGTCATGCTGAGATTGTGCTAGACATTGAAAAAGCCTCTTCCGTTGTACTGTGTGCAGTGCTATTATAGGATAGAGATTATTAAGCTGGAGAGTGTTCAGAAGAGATTTCCCAGAATTTTGCCAGGAACACCACAGCTTCTGCCTCGGGAGCTTACAAACACACGGCATGAACATTGGATTCACTGATTTACAAATCTCCCCTGGCCAATCCAGATCCTAGATCCAACCCTCCGACTGAGATCCGCCCTGTTTAGGGGACCAATCTGTCCATCTTCCTTCCCATGTATCCACTCCACACTCTCCACCGACCTATTACCATCACCCTCGTCCACGTAGTGCCTACCTTTCCCCCAGCCTCACCCCCACCAGTCCCTTTCCCCCTTCGCAGTTCTGAAGAAGGATCCTGTCTGAAATGTTGACTCTCTTGCTCCTCGGATGTTTTCTGACCTGCAATGCCTTTTCCACCACCACATTTTATCAATACTGAATTCTACAGCTTGTGCAGTCACCATTGTTTCTTAGGTGCAATTCCATGTTTACATACAATGCTGTCTGGCTGTTTGAACTTCACGTTGTCTTCGGAATATTTTCTCTGTTGATCATGGACTATAAAGGTTCTCTCAATGTCTTACTGATATTGTAATGTCTGAGCAGTAGTTACAGGATGTATGTTTCCAGTTATAAACAGACAAACATGTTGATGTTCCGATAAACCACCAGGATTATTCACATATCCAAGTCAGATTGAATAATTATACTCAATTGATATACCAACCCCAACATTTGTTCACTCAGTCACCCTCACATATCCCATCCAGAATACGTAAATTATATTTTTTGAGTTTTAATAAAACAGTATTGAACTGTATTCCGTGTGACACCCCGTAGTACAGTGGGAGCGTCACCGACAGCACTAACAGGGATCAGCAGCTCCAGAGTGTGGGGGAGGAGAGATCAGAATCTGAGACTGTAATGTTCCAAAAATGGACAGGAATATATCCTCAGGTCTTTACTGGCTTTCCTAGCCTGGATATCAAGATCATCACGGATCCAGGATATCCTTTGGGATGGTGGTTACTATCCCATTCTCGCGATCGTTGGTGTTCCTGGTAGGTCATTTTAACTATCCATTAAAGCCAGCTAAAATGTATTGCTGCTATATTATCTAAAATATGAAAAGTTGCAAGTCAACATTTTCAGTTCCAACCAAAGATTCCATTCGTTAGAAATAATAACTTGTAAATTACTATTTACAAAATATTCACCAATATGCAGGCAGGAAGTAGGCTGTTCTAAAACTCTATTTTCCTTCTAGCCCTGCACAGATGTGCATTTCCATAACCTCTCTACTCACTAATCCTGTCTGATACCACCAACATGATATCCCAGTCTCCTCCTCAGCCTCATTGCAACTTCTGAGTGAAGCATTATTTGTGCCTTTGTTAAATCCGAATTCACCTTTTTCAAGACCCTTCTAACCACATAACCATTACAAAATAATAGCATTTGAGATATTTCTCTTGTTCTTTGCACAGAATCTGTCAGACGGGAAGATAATATATGGTGCTCAAGTCATTCACTCACAATCCAGAGCCACAAAATAATAATCTGTTGATATGTCATGAAGGAAATTGGTGCCATTGAAATGAAACCAACATCATTATTTATAAAAAAAATCCCATCTGCTGATCTCATGTCCTTGAGACGGCAATGGTCATCCTTCCCTGGTCAGGTCTCTGTGTGACTACAAACCCACAGCAATATATTTTTTACTCTTTACTGTCCTGTGAAAGAGCTGAACCAGCCAATCAATTCAAGATCAGCATAACATGCTGGCCTGGCCAAGGCTGCACACATGCCGTGAGGGAAGAAAAAAAGGAAAGATAGATCCCTCCCTCTGCCTGTTTCCCATATTTCCATTCAGGTTGGTGACCATTCATTATTTCAAGTGCATTCTTTCTTAGTCTCTCCCTGACAATGATGTTCATCTCCATTAGTACCTCTGGTGCTGGCTTTATTGATGCTGACATTCAGATGTAAGGAACTTCTAAATACCACATCATTCCCAGTGCATAGAGAAGGAGTAGGGTTTTTATGGATCAGGAAAGAAACGAAGATGTCTAAGTGAGGAAAATTAGTTATTGCAATCAACCCTGAGAGTGTTGTTGAGGCAGTCTTTGGGATCTTGTGGACTGATTTTCTCTCCTTCATAAAGAATGATCGCTTGCCGCAGAGAGAGTGCCACGAAGTTTCACCAGACTAATCCCTGGTCTGATGTTACCATGAGGAGTGAGTGAAGATTAATCTCTAGCGCTGTGAGAGAATGAGAGGTGATTGTATTGAATCTTGAGGGGGAGCAACAGTCACTAACGATGTTCTGAACAGACACTGATACGGTGATTAAATTCCATGACTTCTGTTTTACTCGGGTGACATGATTGTCGATAGTTTAAGAGTCTCTGAGAATATTCCCCTCACACTTCCCCACTCCCCATGTCGACTGAGAGACACAGAGTGCCAGTCTTTGAATAAACTCCCCCTACATTAAAACGGTTCATTTGGTGTGTAATGCTGCACTGAACATCATGTTATTCTCAATCCTGCAGCAACCACGATACCTTCATTCGAAAACAGTTACTTCTTCCGACCAGCTTCTGACCTCCATGGAGAACACGTGCCTGTGTTCTTGGAGATGGAAGGTGTCTCCTTGAGACTTGGCACAAAACATTTGGTTTCCTTCCTCACTGCCAGTAAACCACGTTAAGGTATTACGTGCACCACAGGCAACGGAGTCACGAGGAACATCGTGGAGCCGTCTATGAGTGCATTCTCTGGTTTGTCATGTTGGTGCATCAATGACACCCTCCTATTCCTGTATAAGTGTCTCGAGGGGGTGAATGACCTCCACCTCGTCCCATGAAACAGGCTCATGAGTCTGATTGAGCTTTGCTGTTCCTGTTTTACAGTTCGATGTACTGACTCGATCCCGCCTCTTCCAGTGGAACAGGCTGGAAGACTGAATGTACTGTCACTCTTCCTGTTCAGTAGTTCCGATGGGCTGAATGGCTTCCACATATCAGTGTTTAACCGGCTTGAGGTGCTGAATGAGCTAATCTTTTATCTGTGGAAATGTACAGAGCCTGGCTGTGCTATTACATGAATGTTACTTTAACAGGACAAACCGGAATGCTGTCCAAGTCTTGCTGCACATGGACATAGATTGGTTCAGGAGCTGAAGGGAGACAAAATGGCGTAGGGGGTGCTGTGGTGGGGGGTGCAGCCATTGATGATGCAGCTGAAGATGTCTGTGCTGAGGAAGCTACCCTAAGGATCTCCTGAAGAGAAATCCCAGAAGTGAGAGGATGGTGGCCACCGACTACAAGCATCTTCCTTTGTGCTGTGAAAGACCCCAAGCAGTGGGGAGGTAATACCTGATTCCCATTAAGCTCAAATAAGTAGGTGGCCTTGATGACATCCTCAGTCAAAACCTGCCTTGATATCAAGGCCATTCACTCGTTCCGGGGCCCCTGTGTTCCCCTCTGGTTCATATCAATAACTGAAGGTGCATATGTCGGGAGAGTTTTGCTGTCACAGAGGGTAATGAATGTCAGGAATTATCTGGTCTAGAGACCTAGGGGAGCTTCATCACTGAAAGCAATTAAAGAGGAGGTAGATGGATTGTTGATCTATCAGAGAGCTGAGGGGTGCGAACAATTGGGCATTAAAGAGGAGTTAATGCTAACAATCGATCAGCTATGATAGCATACTTTAGCGTGATTGTCCAAACTAACTGATCCTGTTCCTTAGGTTCTCATATTCTGTAATTACAAAGTTAATTGTTGCAATTTTCCTGAACGTTCTATTTTTGAATTTTGCAATCAGAGAGAGCAAAGTATATTGTGCGTCATCTCTGAGTGAGGTATGGGAGGCTGCATTCACAGTGAATCTGCGTCTACACAATAACTAACAAATGAAGCACAATTTTCAGAGAGGACACACTGTGTAAAGAGACCAGAGGTATCTTGCGAACCCAGCCTTAATTTCCCCATAACATTTTCCAACCACTGAAAACTATGTGTGACAGTCTTGACGGAGTGAATGAGATTCTGTGTTCCTGTAGACCATGTATTTGGAGCACGTTGCCACCATCTACGCCAGTGCAGGAGGTTTGATGGTCTGAATAGAACATAGGAACATAGGACTGAGGAGCAGGAGCTGTTCATTTGACACTTTGTCACTTATCCTCCAGGCATAAGACCTTAGCTGATCTGATTGGACTCAGCAGCACCTTTCTGTCTGTATACCATTTTCCTACATTGACCTGTCTATAAAATGTTTGAATACAACACAACTTTAAATAAGTGCAAAACTCCAGGCACCACAAAAGTTTGGGAAAGTGAATTTCCACTTGAACAACCCTTTAAGAATTTCCCATTTGTGTTCTGACCAATGTTGGAGGATTACTGTTTACTTTCCCAGTCCCACTCCTCCACTGGGAACAACAAATTTTAAATGGAACTAATTTAGGGATATGACTAATGGCATAAGTCTCAGACTGGGTCATCTTCGAAAAAAATAATGTGACACACAGGAATTTGAACTCATAACAAATGGTAAAGTAATAGAGTGTCCCAATTTTTATTCTGCCTTTGAAGTTATTCTGCTCACACAAGCAGCTGGTAATGGAATTGCTTACCGCAGCAGTTGGATTTGGCTGAATTCCCAGGTCCGATTCCATCCTCTGGCAACTGTCTTTCACATTTCCCCTGTGTCTATGTGAGTTTTTTTTCCGTATTATCCGGCTCCCACACACAATCCAAAACTGTACAGGTTATTGACCTTGCCGAACTGCCTATAGTGTTCAGGAATGTTCAGGTTAGGTCTATTACTCAAGGGTAAATATAGAACAGGGGAATGGGCCTTGTTGGTTTAGTCTTCACAGGATCGGTGTGGACTTCTAATATTCATCTGAATCTTTCCCGTCCAGTCGTGCCACTTTCGTTTTTAACATTGTAACTCTTTCTCTCTGTTTCTCTCCAAGGTCTTGAGTAAGAACTTTGTCGTGTCACTGATGCCAATCTTAAGTAATTGCAGAAAAAATGAATTTGTACACCTTGCGTTGTTGTTCGTTTCCCAGTTTATGATGCTCCCTGTTGGACAGGGCGTTTGAGCAGCTTTGATACACGTTTTTCAAGCTGTTCAAAACCAGAAATTGCTGGAGAAACTCAGCGGGTCTGGCAGATTTTGTGCAGACAGAGAAACAGAGCTAGTATTTCAAGTCCAGCTTGACCCTTACTCAGAACTGAAAAGGACGTTTCAATCTATTAACAAAAGTGGACGAGGCTTGATGGGAAGCAGAGCATGTGGATGTGAAATGTCACAGAGGAGGGGCTTTTGATTGAGGTGAAAGAGAAACAGATGTAAATTGGGTGTATATTAAAGTGTGAATGGGAGAAATGATTTATCTCAACTGACTGCAATATAAACAAGACATAGACAAGATTATAGGGAAACCAGGAAGCAGAATGTATATAAAATGGAGAACAGTCATAATGGGTTCAGACTGTGAAGTTATGGAAATTATTGTTAACTCCTAAGGGCTGCAACGTACAATCCGTGCAGTGAGGTGCTACTCAAGCTTGGATTGTGCTTCATCCATTCATCTCAGTCCAGAAAGTTTCCTTCTTGGAGTAAACTTTATTGAAAACACCCCTTCCCCTTGCACTGAATATTCCAAATTTCAGAAAGTATTTTCAGCCTTCATCTCACTGTAGTAATGGCAACTGCACGCTGACCGTGTAGTATAACAATTCCCATTATTACTTAGCTCTGGTTAGAGAAACGTTTTCACTGTAGAGATCATCACCCCCTTTAGACAAAGGAATTTGTTTTCTTGACGTCTTATTGGCACTAGTAAGAGTTTCACGCTGCCTTAGTATTGTAACATGGAGAGAAACAAATCACAGTATGAAGTTTGGGCTGAGTGTTGTTTACATGTCATTTTAAAAATATTGTTTCAAATTTGCAATGCTTATTAGTGAATGCTTGTTCTTGAAGTTAGTTTCAAATGGCATGGAGGACGGTGAGAGGTGACATTATGGCAGTTAATAAAATGGATAACAGCCATAATTGGTTCACAAAGTTAAAGATCACACAACACCAGGTTATAGTGCTTCCAATTAAACCTTTTGGACTATAACCTGGTGTTGTGTGATTTTTAACTTTGTACACCCCAGTCCAACACCGGCATCTCCGAATCATAATGGGTTCAGTCTGTGAAGTTATGGAAATGAATGTTATCTCCTACGGGCTGCAACGTACAATCCGTACAGTGAGGTGCTACTCAAGCTTGGATTGTGCTTCATTGGAAAATTGCAGCAGCTCAGGACCGAAATGTCAGCATGAGAGCAAGGAAGGTTATTGAATGGGGTGCAGAAAGAAGGTCAGGGTTATTCCACGAGACAGAGTGGGAGTGTTCCATAGTGCAGTCTCTCTTTGATCTCACCAGTGTAAAGGAGACTGCATTGTGAGCAGCAATGACAGGAGACCGGATTGAAAGAGTACAAGTGAAATGTTGCTTCACCTGGGAGGTGTGGTTGAGTCAGTCTCCGCTGATCATATGTTCAGTCACATGCAGAAGTTCCCCCGAATGATTGAATAGAACCAGACATCTAAATTGAGGATTTCTCTCTCACATCTGTGATGTAGAATTACACCCAGAGGAAGGTCAGTGGTTATAAATGGGCAGTCATTCAAGCAGATATCCCATGCTGCTCAGAAATTATTGCTTCTGTTCGAAAAGAAGGACTCGAAAAAAGATGAACCACCCATGGTTCACAAAATCTGTCATGGATACTATTCAATCACAAATTAACGAGCATTAGTGTGTGCCCAGATTTAGGACATTTATTTCTGGGACATTTATTTCTGCGCAATCGCAGATGCGAGGCATGTATTTCAATTGTGCTTCCGAAATTACACCTTGAAACATCTGCCATTGCTGCTCCATCCTCTTTCCGGCGTTTCTCCCCTTTTTGATTGCAGGATCTCCCTCTCCAATTTCAGAGTACATTCTCTGATATTATGGTCCCTACCCACTACAACTGAAGCTCTTTGATCAAGTCTACCTTCCCTGCAGTAGCATCAAGCTCCGTTTGTGCTGCCACTTTGCCTCTGGACTCAGTGTGGTTCGGCCTTTCCATACATCTCACTCCAGAAAGTTTCCTTCTTGGAGTAAACTTTATTGAAAACACCTCTTCCACTTTGCACTGAATAATCCAAATTTCAGAAAGTATTCTCAGCCTTCATCTCACTGTACTAAAGGTGACTGCAGGCTGACCGTATGATATAACGGGTTCCTTTCTTACATAGCTCTGGCTCGAGAAACATTTTCACTGTAGAGATCATCATCCACTTTAAACAAAGGAACTTATTTTCTTGACGTCTTATTGGCACTAGTAAGAGTTTCACGCTGCCTTAGTATTGTAACATGGAGACAAACAAATCACAGTATGAAGTTTGCCTGAGTGTTGTTTACCTGTCATTTTTAAAATATTGTTTCAAATTTGCAATGCTGATTAGTGAATGCTTGTTCTTGAAGTTAATTTCAAATGGAATGGAGAACGTTGAGAGTTGACATTATGGAAGTTAATAAAATCATGGGAGGATTAGATAGGGTGAGTTGCCAAGGTCTTTTCCACACGATAGGCGAGACGATATAGGACACAGCTTTAACGTGAAAAGGGGAAGATTTAACAGGGACAAAAGGGCAACTTTTTCACGCAGATGAGGAGTGTGTATAGAATGTGCTGCCAGATGAGGTAGTAGCTGCAAGTACAGTGACAATATTTGAAAGACATTTGGACAAACATATGAATGGGAACTGTTTAGAGACATGTAAACCAAATGCAATCGCATGAGACTAGTTTAGTTTGGAAACCCTGTTCAGCATGGGCAGGTTGGATGAAATGTTTGTGCGGAATGTGACTGTATGAATCCAGAAAGCGAGGGGAAAAGCAAGAAATAGACGGATAAAGGATGAAAAGATATGATGTAAACAAACTGGCAAGAAATTTAAAAATAAGCATCACAAGTTTTTCTGTGTGTATATAAAAAGTTGAAGATGAGTGTGTGACCTGTGGTGGAAAGAAAGTCAAGAAATTATATGGAGAACATTCGGAGGGTGTGACTGGGGAATTGTCTACAGGGAACAGGCAGTTAATTTCCACCAGTATTTGACATCAATCCTCACAGGAAAGGCACTGTAAGTATTTCAACATTATCAAGAAAATGGTAATAGGAGGATTCCCGAACTGTCCCTAACAAAAGGAACAAGGTTTTTAACAACAGATAAGACTAAGAATAGGCAGGTCAGCAGAAATTCATAATTGGTTTTAACAGAAGTGGTTACAGAGTTACCGGTGCCACTATGTGAAATATTCCATCACTCTCTGGATTACAGAAGTGTTCCAGAGAAACTCGTGAAGCTCCAATATAGCGCCTGTTTTCAAGGATGGAACGAGACAGAAAGCAGGAACAATTTAGCCTACCTATTATTACTGGGAATCTGCGACGGTCAGTTTTTATTTCCGCATGGTCCGGTTCCCAACCACACTCGAAAAATGTGCAGGTCATTGGCCTGGATGAACTGCCTACAGTGTTCATGAATATGCAGGTCAGGTCCATTAATCAGGCGTAAATATAGAACAGGGGAATGGGTCTGGTTGGATTAGTCTTCACAGGATTGGTGTGGACCTGTTGGGCCGGAGTGCCTGTTTTCACACTGTGATGATTTCAATTCTAATATTCATCTGAATCTTTTCCATCCAGTCGTACCACTTTCAGTTTTAACATTGTAACTGTTTCTCTTTGTTTCTCTCCATGGTCTTGATTAAGAACTTTGTAGTGTCACTGATGCCAATCTTAAGTAATTTCAGAACCGATGAATTTCTACACCTTGCGTTATTGTTCACTTCCCAGTTTATGGTGCTCCCTGTTGGACAGGGGTTTGAGCAGCTTTGATACATGTTTTTCGAGCTGTTCAAAACCAGAAACTGCTGGAGAAACTCAGCAGGTCTGCCAGCATCTGTGGAGACAGAGAAACAGAGGTAGTATTTCAAGTCCAGCTTGATTCTTGTTCAGAATTGAAAAGGACGTTTTAATCCCTTGACAAAAGTGGACGCGGGTGGAAGGGAAGCAGAGCATGTGGAGGTGCAATGTCACAGAGGAGGGGCTTTTGATTGTGGTGAAAGAGAAACAGATGTAAATTGGGTGTATATTAAAGTGTGACTGGGAGAAATGGTTTCTCTCTACTGACTGCAATATAAACAAGATATAGACAAGGTCACAGGGAAACCAGGAAGCAGAATGTATATAAAATGGAGAACAGCCATAATGGGTTCAGACTGTGAAGTTATGGAAATGAATGTTACCTCCTACTTGCAGTAACGTACAATGCGTAAAGTGAGGTATTACTCGAGCTTGGGTTGTGCTTCATTGGAACATTGCAGCAGCTCAGGACCGAAATGTCAGCATGAGAGCAAGGAAGGTTATTGAAATGGGAAGCAGTGAGAAGGTCAAGGTTATTCCTCCCGACAGAGTGGGAATGTTCCTCAGTGCAGTCTCTCTTTGGTCTCACCAGTGTAAAGGAGACTGCATTGTGAGCAGCAATCACAGGAGACTGGACTGAAAGAGTACAATTGAAATGTTGCTTCACCTTGGAGGTGTGATTGAGTCAGTCTCCGCTGATCATATGTTCAGCCGCATGCAGAAGTTTCCCCCGAAAGATTGATAGAACCAGACATCGAAATTGAGGATTTCTGTCTCACATCTGGTCTGAGTCGTAATGTGAAATTACACCCAGAGGAAGGTCTGTGGGTATACATGGGCATACATTCAAGCAGATATTCCATGCTGCTCATAAATTGTTGTTTATGTTCGAAAAGAAGTACTTGAAAGAAGATGAACCACCCGTGGTTCACAAAGTCTGTCAAGGATTCTATTCAATCACAAATTAACAAGCATTAGTGTGCGCCCAGATTTAGGACATGTCAGGGACCAGAAGCAGATGCGAGGCATGAATTTCAATAGTGCTTCCTAAATTAAATTTAGAAACCCCTGCCATTGCTGCTCCATCCTCTTGCTTGCTTGTCTCCCATTTTTGATTCCAGTTTTTCCCTCTCCAATTACAAAGCACAATCTCTGACATTATGGTCCCTACCCACCACAACTGAAGTTCTTTGATCAAGTCTATCTTCCCAGCAGTAGCATCAATTTCCGTTTGTGCTGCCACTTTGCCTCTGGTCTCAGTCTGGTTTCGCCTCTCCATTCATGCTGATTTACACCTCCCACTCACATCTCATTCTGGAAAATTTATTTCTTGCAGTAAACTTTATTCGAAACACCACTTCCGCGTTGCATTGAATAATGCAAATTTCAAAAAGTATTCTCAGCATTTATCTCACTGTGCTAAAGGCAACTTTAAGCTAACCGTGTAGTATAACAATTCCTTTACTGAGCTCTGGCTAGAGAAACGTTTTCACTGTAGAGATCATCATCCCCTTTAGACAAAGGGATTTATTTTCCTGACGTCTAATCGGCACTAGTAAGAGTTTCACGCTGCCTTAGTATTGTAACATGGAGAGAAACAAATCACAGTATAAAGTTTGGGCTGAGTGTTGTTTACATGTCATTTTAAAAATATTGTTTCAAATTTGCAATGCTTATTAGTGAATGCTTGTTCTTGAAGTTAGTTTCAAATGGAATGGAGAACGTTGAGAGGTGACATTATGGAAGTTAATATAATCATGCGAGGCATGGATAGGATGAATTGCCAAGGTCTTTTCCAAACAATAGCGGAGACGAACCAGAGAAGATACAGCTTTAAGGTGAAAATGGGAAGATTTAACAGTGATAAAACGGCAAGTTTTTCACGCAAAGGAGGTGTGTATGGAATGAGCTGCTAGAGGAGCTGGTAGATGCAAGTACAACGACAAAATTTAAAAGACATTTGGACAAACATATGAATGGGAACCGTTTAGAGGCATGTCGACCAAATTCAATCAGATGAGACTAGTTTAGTTTGGAAAAACTGGTCAGCATGGGCAGGGTTGGAAGAAATGTTTGAGTGCAATATGACTGTATAAATCTAGAAAACAAGGGTAAAAGCAAGAAATAGACGGAAAAAGGATGAAAATATATGATGTAAATAAATTGGCAAGAAATATAAAAACAAGCATCACAGGTTTTTCTGTGTGTATATAAAAAGTTAAAAATGAGTGTGCGACCTTTGGTAGAAAGAAAATCATGAAAGTATATGGAGAATATTCGGAGGGTGTGACTGGGAAAGTGGCTACAGGGAACAGGCAGATAATTTACACCAGTATTTGACATCAATCCTCACAGGAGAAAACACTGTAAGTATTTCAAAATCATCAAAATAATGTATATAGGAGAATTCTCGAACTGTCTCGAGCAAAAGGTACAAGTTTTTTAACAACAAATAAGACTAAGAATAGGCAGGTCAGCAGTAATTCATAATTGGCATTAAAATAAGATGTTGCAGAGTGACCGGTGTCACTGTGTGAAACATTCCATAACTCTCTGGATTACAGAAGTGTTCCAGCGAAACTTGTGAATCTCCAATATGGCGCCTGTTTTCAAGGATGGAGCGAGACAGAAAACAGGAACCATTTAGCCTGACCATTATTGCTGAGAATCTGCGACAGTCTGTTATTAAGGAAGGAATTGCAGTGCATTTAGAAAAGGTTCAGACAGAGTCAGCATGCTTTTGTGAAAGAGAAACTATATTTTGTCTTGTAAAATCATGCAAAGTTTTTTTTGGAGATCCATGGGAATGTAACAAGCGGACGTGATAAAGGGGAACTGCGAGAGATGAGGTTTCCAGAGATTTTCCACAAGGTATCACAAAGTAAAGGCTCTTCCCCCAGACAGTATCTCATAGTATGATGGATAATATATGAGCATGGGATGACGGATGGTTATCACATAGAAATTGGACAGTCAAGATTCATCGATCTTTATGATACACACGTATCTACTGGATTAGCACCAATATCAGTCCAATGGCTTCAGTTATTTACATTGAAACTGAGAGCCTGTAGGAGGGAGCTGACTGCAATATACATCCCAATTTGAGGATGACACTGACAACCAAAATGCAGGCTGTTATTTACTGAAGAGGAGTCCCAACAAAGCAGCAATACAAAGGAATTGGAGTGTTCCTGCGCATGAAACATAAAGTCGTTCTGCTGATGCAGAAAGTGACAAGATTGGTAGATTAAGTGAGTTTCTGGGATGAAAGGGTTGAATTATTGAGTACATCAAAAATGGTGAGGCAATTATTCATTGTGCTTGAAATGAATAAGCATGACATTACTGAAATGGACAAGGTACCGAGGGGGCTTGACAAGGTATTTGTTGAGAATGTGGTTCCACTCCTGGGCAGAGTGTCTCACTCCGGGATTTTGATACAGAATAAGGGATATCGATTTCAAACCTGGATGTAAAGAAATCTCATCTTTCAGAAGATAGTGAATGTCTGGAATTCCTGATCCCAGAGAGTTGTGGGAACTGGGTCAATTAAAGCATTTACAGACGGGGTGGATTGGTTTCGGACATATAAGCGAGTTGAGAGATACGAGGGTGTAACAGGAAAGTGGAGTTGAGCCAGCCTAAATTCGACAAATACATTTTCGAAACAAGACCTAACCATCGGCGTGGCCTCATTCTGGCTGTGTGCAGCAGGTCCGAAGGGTTGAATGGAATGTCAGAACATCGGGCTGAAGGACACGAGTGGGCCAATCAGCACTTCGACACTACTCCACCAGTAATGTAGGTCATGGTTCATCTCATTGTGCTCTCAGCTGCACTTTTCTCTCCATGCACCATTATCCCTGATACATATGTCTATGGAAAATCAGACGAAGCCAGCCTCGATATAATATAAAGATTCAGCCATCACATACTTCTGGGAAAGAGAATTCTCACTTGAATAAATGCCCACTTTGTGAATTCTCCTCACTCCGGTTCTGACTGTGGTTGGAGGGTGTGACTGTTACCTTTTCTAGTACCACTCATCCACTGTTCGCAACAAATTTAAATGTAACCAGGTTGGAGATATGGCCGATGATAAAGGTCTCAGACTGGGTCAGGTTCAGTGATAGGAACAAGTCTTGCAGATTTCTTTAGTCATCCACATATAACTAATAGAAATATCTGAGCAGCATGGTGGATCTCTGGTTAGCACTGCTGCCTCATACCACTAAGGAGCTGAGTTCAATTGCAACCTTCAATTATTCCCGTATCTGTGTGTCTTTACTGCCGGTGATCCAGTTTCCTCCCACCGTCCAAATATGTGCAAGTTGGAGTTAATTGCCCATAGTACTCAGGGATGTGTAGATTAGGTGGTTTAGTATGGAAAATGCAGGATTACATGGTCAGGGTAGGGGACAGGTCTGGGTGGGATGCCGTTCGGTGGGCCAGTGTGTACTCCATGGACACAATATCCTGCTTCCACACTGTTGATGTTCTATGACAATGACAAGTTTGGACTGGACAAACACCCAGTGGTTATCTACCTGATCCATACTCCTAAAAGTCTTGCATATTTCAATAAGATCACCTCTCATTCCAATAGTAATCTATTAAAACCTCGATAATATATGCCCTTCATCCCTGGAATACGTGAAGTGAAATATCTCTGAAATGCTTCCAATATAATTATATCTTTCCTCAGGTAAGGAGACAAAAAACAACCTCACACCCCAGATGAGGTCATTTATTATTTACCAAGTGTTGTGAGATTTTGGAAATCTCTTCCCGCAGAGCATTGGAGGCAGAGTTATTGAATATTTTTGAGGCATAGACAGAAGGCTCGTGGATAACAATGGAGTCAAGGATTATGGGTCAGGAATATGCAGTGTGGGGGAAATGCTTGCAGTAGTACAAAATGACACTGATCCAAAACACCCAGGAAAATAATGCAAAACAAATGGTAACATAGATTTTAAAAATGCAAAAGTGATAGAATAGTGTTCCAAAGAACCATGGGGCTGCTATGTCCTGACAGAAAGACCACTCGTGGTGGTTTAACCTGAGGGTCAGCACACCTAAGCGGTTGGGGTGAGCTTGAGGGAGAGTCCTCTTCGTAGTAACCACTTCAGTGTGGGGAATTGAACCTGCGCTGATGTCCTCCCTCTGCATCACAAAGCAGCCCCATCCAACCAAATGAGTGGGAGACAGTGTAAATGTTACAGACAGGAACAGCCACAGACAAAGGACAATAGAAACTTTCAAAACAAGGGAAAACGGTAGAGTTCAGATAACGGTCAAGATAACGGCTGAGGATAAAATGTTTTCGGCTAGAAATTGTATCTTATCACGACATAAGTGTTTGGAAGCTGTCTTGGCTGAATAAAATAAGGCGAGACAAGTGAAATAACCAGAATACTAATTGTTATTGCTTACCAATAACCATAAAATAAGTGTGCATTTTGTTCAATCTGTGTAAAATGAGCTTATCGTTACGTATAATAATACAACTGATGGAATATATTGTTTGGAGTGTCCGTCCCCATGGGAAAAGCCCTCGAACAGGCGCTTGAAGAAAACCGAGGTAAAAGTGCCCGAGTGTCGTCTGGTCAGTGACAGGAACCCTGCAAGACGGAGCTGAGAAAACCATCAAGTAAGCCGCAATCTCATTATATGCTAGAGCACATTTGATGTGTTGATTGGCCTCATGATGGATTTTAATTGTATGTGATTTGAATAACATACATCTCTACTCCTTCCCTTTTTATGTTACATACTGGTGCATTGACATTTTCCTGAAAACGGAAATTACTTGGAACATTTTTTGGAATATCCCATAATCGGCATACTCCAGAATATTCTATCACCGTGTGAGAGCATTGGAAAGGCGAGAAAGAAAGAGAGAAAGAGGAAAGGCGCTGCGTGCAGCAGTGAGAGTGATGGAGCATGAGCCTTGTTCAGGTAGGTGTTATAACGGATATACAGTGTTTATAGTGTGGGCGTAAATTAGATTAGATTAGATTAGATTAGATTCGATTACTTACAGTGTGGAAAGAGAGAGAGAGAGAGAAGGTGCTGCATGCAGCAGTGAGAGTGGTGGAGCATGAGCATTGTTCGGGGGTAGATCTACAACAGATTTCAATGCGTGTGCGGGAGAGAGAGAAGACGGTGACCCTTATGCTGGCAGAATGGGGAAAGTTATTGATGCTTATCCTATATTGTTGGACATTTCTTCAGACCAGCAGATCCTACACTGAGCTGGGTGGTGAGCTCACACCACTGTGCAGGGCAGTTCCAAACTGAAAAAGCTCAACCGTTTGCCAATTGGCCTTTTAAAGATGGTACCAGTGCTAGGGATCACGAGATATCCATAGGGCATCCAAGCGATTATGTTTACTTGCAGCCATGAAAGGTGGGAGAATTAGGCTGGCATTGAATGATAGTACATCGTGGGGTGGGGTGGGTAGTTAATGAGGTGAGTTCGATAAGATAGCACCAGGAAACTAACTCGGCCTCGTACAGATAATCCCTCAGTCACACTCAATGAAAATGTCACTGAGATAAATTATTGTTAGTTTCTGCCCAATGAGTTGAAGATTCCGCTGACTCCACTGCCAGTTACAACGCTGAAGAACAAATGCTCACCCAAAACTCTCCATCATCCGAACTCACACCAATATCCCATTCACCCATCATTCATGGGAATACTGGCTCACGTTGCAGGATGCTGTCAGAATATCTTCATTTCAGCATTCTGAAACCTGTGAGCTTCCATGAAGTTGTCTCTCAATCTCCCTTCCCTTTTTTTCCCAAAAATTATTTTGTTATTGATATTTAAACTGATTCCCCCACCATCTCTCTCTGTCAGTGTCGTTCACGCCCACTGCATCCCCTGTCATGACACAATGGACATATGGGGCTGTAAATGGATGGGAGCTGCACATCCTGTCACTTCCAGCTTGGGCTGCAAGTTTTCCTCACTCTGGGCAGTGATCTAACAGAGTGTTAATGAGCAATGTACTGGGGTGATGAAAACAGCTGCTTTGACGGTAACTGTTCCAGATTTATAGATCCATTCACTGCACGGCTGCCCATACTGTACAGATGCTTTATCCACGTCTATAGAGCAAGACACTGGTATGTGCTGCATATCACCCCATGCTGGACAGACCGTTTCGTCAGTGTTTCTGAATCAGTGCATCGGTGTGTACTGTACTGCTCCACGTGTTGGACAGATAGATAGTGGACTGGAGACACATGTGCTATATTCTATCCTGGACTGTTTGTTGGGTTGTACTGAACCTGGTCTGCACAGTGCTCCATGTTGAACAGATATCTCATTTGGGCTTATACGGTCTGGGCTGGACCTGTGAGGTGAATTAACTATGCGATATAATTCCTGACAGAGCTATCACTCCTCCAGCATGACACATTCCGCTGTCAAATCCTGTGTTTCTGCAACATGTTGTTCATTAAGTAATTAGCCAATTTAGACGTGAATATCTATCCTTTTTGTTATGGAACTGAGCAGACACATCTCAAAATATATGATGAAGGTAGTCTTGGCCGGAACATTTACTTATTTTAAAGATAAATGTGAGGTGCTGTATTTCAGATGCAATTTGCTTGTTCAAAATATTCGACATTGAGCAAAGCACAATTCATTCAACTACTGTTGACAAAACACAAACAAGCAGAATAATAGTTTGCTTAACTACTAAGCAAAAACTGTTCCAATATGGCAACATCCTATAAACACACACTTGTCAAAAAACAAATCCAGGAAACAGATTGTCTCACATGCAGTTCTCCAATCCAGGAGGAAAGAACATCAAAAGACAATTCTGAGAGAAATATCAGGGAGAGTGTAGCAGCCCGGAGAGATTTCCATACTTCCAAGCCTGCTCAGACTCCAGCAATAACTGGGGAAAGGTAAAATGAAGAATCCTTGTTCTGTACGAAGTTAACCGTCACTCCACAGGACCCGGCCGCAGCTGCAAGGACCACAAGGAATGGACTGTATCTACGATGTTTAAGGCACTGTAGGAGCCTCTCAGAAATGCCTAACACGACATAAGCCGTTAAATGATGGTAAAATAAATGTCAAAGTTAAGCATAAATAAATAAAACGAAAGGATGCAGCAGGCCTGGTTATCAGACACAGCCGGCCTTGGGAGCCCAGCAATTCCGACCCAGTAGGATCATCGAGCTCGTGGATAGAAAGTATCACCTCTCTGCCTCACCTCTAACTTTACAATTGGAGATGATGCTATTAGCCCGATAGTGAGCGATTTCAACGTCCCAACCAGGCGAAGTATTATTGTAATTTGTAAGGATTGTAGTGAAAGGGTTAACTGGAGCTGTTTGTGCATTGAATGTGAATAATGTCAGTCTCCGTGGATACTAACTGTGTCACTGGAGGGTTTCCCTCTTCTATTAGTAAGGGGCTTCCTTCAACCTGTCATTCCCTAATATCAGCGGCAGCGTCATCCTCAAGATGATTGGCTCAGCAGCTACAGGGAGAGGGAGAGGAAGAGAATCAGATTGGAATGTTCCAACAATGGATCAGAATCTTACAGCTTTAGACTGGAATGTTCCAACAATGGGCAGTTGTTTATCCTTGGGAATATACTTGTTTTATCAGGATTGGGCACGGTTAGAGTTGCGAATACAAGCCGTACTGATGATTATTCAGATAAGTTACTATCCTATCCTCGCTATTACTGGTGTTGCTGGTAAACCTATCTCTATCAATTCTATCAGCGATGGTGAAGGTTATTGCTATTTCTGTTATTTATATTTAACAAATACATAACCTGTTATCTTCAGTTTCAATCACAAATTCCACTTAATTTCCATCAATTTCCGAATCCTCACTCATAAACATTTAAGAAGGAACAAGACTTTTCAGACCCTTGAGTTTCCCTTGTACCCTGAACTGTTTTATGTCTCTATATTCTCTCTGTTATCAACCCTACCTACACCCACCACTATAATATCCCCAGTCTCCAGCTTTGCCTCAACGCTATTGCAAAATAGGCCATCATCTGCCCCCTTGTTAACTTCAAATTTTACGGCTTCCAGTTGCAAATATTTTGACCACACACTTTTTCTTGTCTCTCCAGTTATTTCATAATAGGGACCTCATTTCAGAATAATAATGTCACTAGCCGTGTTATGAGTCTAAAGGCACTGTTTCAAATTCTTCCAGAACCAATGATAGAACTTAGATTCAAATGGCAACAATCGGAAAGAGACGTCATTTTACAGAGGGCAACCATAAACCATCAGGTTTTTTTTTTATTATTTAACTGAAAGCCTTTGGTAAAGAAACTAAGTGTGACAAAAAAAAACGTTGGCTCCATATTGTTTTAACGAATGGTCTCAAAGTCAACGGCAATTAATGATGGATGAAAAATGCTGCCAGTGACGCAGACATCTCGTGAAAAGAACAGAATTAAAGGTGAAATAAACCAAGGAACTGTGGATGATGGAGATCTGAAATAAAATTCCCCAGCGTCTGAAAATATTGGAGAATCTCAGCAAGTATAGCAGCCTCTGTCAGGAGAAAAACTGATAAAGTTTTGAAACTCGTGATCCTATATCGCAACTGAAAGCAACTGGGAAGTAATGTTATTTATATCAGCGATGGTCGGATGTGTGTGGGGAAGGTTAGTTGAATGGATGTAGAAATGCCCAGTGAGAAAGAAAGAGAGAGAGAGAAATGAAAAGCAAACATAGGAACTGCTGAAGATGAACCACAAGGAAAATAACATGGGAGCTTATTCTAAAATGTCCCTTTTTTCCCATATTCCTGAATATCATGTCAACTTAGATGTGTCCCTGTTTAAATTGAGTTATATTCCCTCTGTCCTTGCCTCTGTCCTTCCTCCCTGAGTGTGATGATCAACTCCATCGTCAATATTGGTGCCGCCCTTATAGTTGCTGAGATACAAAGAAACGGACTGTTACATTGTCAACTGATTTTTTTTTGGAGAAGGGAACTGTAACTGTAGGGCTGTGCAGAGATGTAACTGTTTTGTTCTGCTCAGAAAAGAAACATTTTCAACACGGAATTGGTGCACCATGTGTGTGAAAATTTGACTTGCTGCTGTCATTACAGATAAAGGGATGTTCTGTGGACGCTTTTCACGGGTTTGCGTTATCAGCTACTGCGTCCATTCAGACAGACGCAAGGGTATGGTGACCCACTCTGGATGAGGAATGAGCACTGCATTTACAGAGTGTTCTGGGTCCATGGTAAACAAATGGAGTCGGGATTACACAGAAGGGAAGCTCCGTACACAGGGAGGGGCAGGGCACTGCATGATCCTGCCACAAATTTCCAGGAACATTTGTCTAAGCTGGACACATTCCAAGTGTAAAATGTGAAACCAGCGTCTTTAAAAAAGGAGGTGGCGACTGAGCAGTGTCCCCTCCTTCAAACTCACACCAGAACTGTGCTGACACTCACCATGAAGTGAACTGGATTGATTCTGGAACTTTCCAGACAAGAGATGGGTGACATATCCATCGCAATGAAGTGTATTGGATTGAGTCTGGAAATTTCCAGGCAGGAGTGAGTAACATATCCGGAGTGCAGTCCTCCGATATGCCACTAGCTGATAGAAGCCACCTGCTGAGAGGAATACATTAATTCTGCCTCCACAGAAGAAGGTGCAGAAACTAACTTCCAGAAATACTAGGGAACAGGGTCCTTGTTGAAAATGAGGGGCTGCACGAAATTAGAATTAATGAAGACTATGTCTTTGAAAACCTAATCGAATTGAATATTGGTATGTTGCTGGAACTGATGAGCTGCATCCCCGAGTATTGAGGAGGTGGCAACAGAGCTAGTGAAGGAATTACTGACTATTTGTCAAAGCTGGTGAGATTCTGGAAAGGATCCTGCAGAGTGTAAAACAGCTATTCTAAACTTAAACATTTAGAACAGGACGGAGAGGGCAAACAGAAAACTAAATAGCTTGATGTCAGCTGTGAGAAAAACATTGTAAACTTTTATGAGGAATGTGACAACTACACACCTGGAAAATAATTATATGATTTGGTAGAATCAGCCTGGATTCAGGAAAGGGAAAGGATCCTTGATAAACCTGCTGTAATTTGTGGAGATTGTCCGTTGTGACATCGAAAATTGACAACCAGTGGGTGTAGAGGATTTGATTTTTCAGAAAACATTTGACACGGTTGAATGCTGGTGAGTGGGGAATTATAGAGTCTATGGTAGGTAGGCGTGGAACACACAGAATGGATCAAAAATTGGATAATGGGCAAAATGAAGAGAGTCATCTTTTTTCTGGGTGGAAGGCTTATGGGATATCAGAAGGATCAGTGCTTGGGCAATTGCTGTTCGCAAGGTATAACATGATCGAATACGAACAACAAATAAAATGATTTTCTTTTGAGTTTATTAAATGGTGGGAGGTTCGAAAGTTCTGTTGTTGAAGAGGACCTGAATGTCCTTGGTTATAAGTCACGAACATAATTCAGATTCGACAGAAAGTAATTATAACTGGAAATGATATATTGTCATTCATGCAAAATACTTGAGTACCACAGTAAATATACCTTACTCAATGGTAGTTTTTTTGTTGAAAGAGAATTTGGGGTATTATGTACAGACTGAGTCTACTTCATAAATAATGATTGCCACGTCAGCGAGACAGTGCAAACGAGTTTCACCAGACTGAACCCTGGCATGATGGTACCATCAAGAGAGAGAGCGGTAACTATGTGGCTAACCTGTAGCACTGTAAGAGTATACGAAGATGAAACTTGACAGTTATGGACGGAGGAGAAAGTGAGGACTGCAGATGCTGGAAATCAGAGTTTAAAATGTGTTGCTGGAAAAGCGCAGCAAGTCAGGCAGCATCCAAGGAACAGGAGAATAGACGTTTCGGGCATAAGCCCTTCTTCAGGCTTATGCCCGAAACGTCGATTCTCCTGTTCCTTGGATGCTGCCTGACCTGCTGCGCTTTTCCAGCAACACATTTTCAGTGGTTATGGACGGACACTCACTTTGTCCCAAGCAGCCATTGATAAGGTGAGAAATTTCGGACTTTCCATTAGATGCTCAATTTCCAATAGTTTATGTGCCAGTGCATAGACCTCATTTCGGTTAATAGAGAGGTACAGTCTCTGAAGAAACTCTGAACACTGTCAGGCACAGTTACCGTGTGACCCTCCACTCAACGTTATATTGTCCATAATCCGGTCAGCAGCCACAATACCTTCATTCTGAAACAGTTAGTCATTCCCCACCAGCTTCTGAATTCCAGAAAGAACATAGCTCTGCTCTCTCTGCGACGTAAGATGCCTTTGAGACTCGTTAAAAACTGGTTTCATTCCGACTGCCAGAAAAGCATGCATACGGAACACGGATGCACTACGAATAATGAAGCCACGAGGAATACCATGGAACAGTCCATCTGTGCACTTCCTGCTCCATTTTTTTGTTATGCTGAAGCAACTCTGACACTTTCTTGTTCCTGTGTTAGTGACTTGAGAATCTGAATGGCCTCTTCCTGTTCCTTTGCAAGTGACTCCAAGAGTGAAATGGTCACTTTCCGATCCCGTGTAAGTGACATGTGAGCATGAGTAGACTCCTTGTCTTCCTGTTTAACGGCAGGAGGGAGTGAATGTGCTGTCCCTCTTCTTGTCCAGTAGTTTTGATGGACTGAATGACTTTCCCATATTCCTGTGAAGCCAGATTGAGGTAGTGAGTGAACTCCTCCATTTACTGTGGAATTGTGCAGCGCTGTTTCATGAATGTTACTGACAGTTTAACAGCACAGGCTTGAGCGTTGTCTCAGTCCTGTTGCACATTGACACAGACTGCATCAGGAGGTCAGAAATGACGAAGCTTTCTGAATATTGTGTAAAACACAGTGAATATCCCCATTTCTGATCGATGTGGACTCAAATGGATGAATGGTCTGCATCCTTACAGCAGGGATTCCCTGCTGAAAAACTGGGGATGCCTGTGCTGAGGTAGCTACCCTGAGGATTTCCTACAGAGATGTCCCACGGCTGAGATGATTGGTGCCCACTGATGGCAAACATGTTCCATTGTGCTGTGGATGACTCCAAACACTGGAGAGTTTGCAATGGATTCTGATGAAGTGCAATTTAGCTCAGGCTCCTTGATGTCATCCTCAGTTAAACACTGCCTTGATATCAAGGGCAGTTGATCTTTGCTGAGTCCTTGTATTCACCTCTATTGCTTATGTCAATAGGTCATCGTGTAGGAGCAGGCAGTGATTTCTTCAAACAAGGGGTGGTGAATGTCAGGAATTCTCTATTCCAGAGAGTTAGGGGAGCTGTAGCAGTAAGTCGCCTCAAACTGCACGTATCTAGCAAGTTGGAGGGTCTGAATGGAACATCAGAACAGGAGCAGGGTTAAATCGTTACACACTATGAACCTTCTCCACCAGGCACTACGATTGTGGCTGATCAGGTTGTGGTCTCAGCCCCACTTTTCTTTCCGTATCCTATCATCTGTGACTCACTTTTCTGTCAAATATTTAACTAACTCAGCTTTGGATAAATATGAACAAAGAGGCGCCACACACCTCTGGAGAAGAGAATTCCCACTGAAATGGTCCTTTTAGAATTTCGCCTCATCTCCCTTACAGTGTCATGCAGCAAGGAGTCCTGTCCACATAATTCAGACATCCCAATCTGATCTAGTTCCATTTGCCAGCATTAAGGCTATATTCCTCTAAATCCTTCCTATTAATATGCATAATCTGACGTCCTTTTAAATGTTGTAACTGTACCAGCCTCCGTCACTTTCGCTGAGAGCTCATTCCGTACACACACTACAACCTTCATGAAAGCATTGACCCTTTACTATCTTTCTCCTCTCACCTTGAGCCTTTGTCCTATAGCTTTGGACTGCCCTACCATGGGAAAAAGACCCTGGCTATTCAGATTATCCAGGTTCCTCATGATTTTATAAACTTCTATAATGTCACACCTCAGCCTCCAATGCTCCAGAGTAAACATGCCAAAGTCTGTCCAGCCTCTCCCTGTAGCCTAATCCCTCCATGCCCAGCAATATCCTTATACATCTTTTCTGCACCCTCACAATTTTAACAACATTCTACCTGTAGCAGAGCGAACTGAATTAAACACAGTATTCTAAATCTGGCCTCACCAGCATTCTGCCCAGTCGCAACACGATCTCCCAACGCGCATAGTCAATGTGCTGATCAATAAAGGCAAGCATACCAAACCCCTCCTTCAACACCCTATCTACTGCGACTTCATTTTCAAGGATCTATGATCCTGCGATCTTTTATTCAACAACTCTCCCGAGGTCCTCACCATTAATTGCATATGTCCTGCCTTTTTAACCTTATCAAAATGCAATACTTCGCAGTTATCTAAATTTAACTCCATCTGTCACTCCTTAGCCAATTGGCCCATCTGATCAAGGTCTCATCGTACTCTGAGGTAAAACTTGCCATCCACTGCACCTCCAATTTTAATGTAATCTGTAAACATAATAACCAGGCAAATATTCACATTTAAATCATTTATATAAATAAGGAAAAGTAATGGATTCAGCACGCTCCTTGTGGCACAACACTGGTCATAGGCCTCCAGTCTGAAAACCAGTCTTCTACCGCCCTGTGTCTCCTAGCTCACTCTCATTTTGTAGTCATTTGGCGAGCTTATCTTGGATCTATTTATGACCTAACCTTACTAACTTGTCTGCTATGTGGATCCTGTCGAATGCGTTGCTGAATCTATATGGACAGCGTCTGCCATACTGTCATCACCAATCTTCTTTGTCACCTCTTCACAAAATGCAATCAACTTTGTTCGAAATGATTTCCCATGCACAAAGCGTTGTTCACTCTCCTTCATCAGGTGCTCCATTTGCAAATACATGTAAATCCTCCCCCTCTCAATGCTCTCCAACAACGTGCCCACCAATGACGTCAGGCTCACTGACTTATCGTTCAGGGCATTATTCCCTTTTTTCGTCCCACGCTTCCGCTGCTGATTGCAAATGTTCATGTAACCAAGTTGGTGATATGATCAATTATATAGGTCTCTGATTGTGTGAGGATTAGGAACAAGTCAGGCAGGCTTCTTTAAACTGCTTAAATTAACAAGTTTATGACCGAAACAATGTTACTCAAACTAGGATGGAAAGATGAATGACAAACAGTTTGACGATTGCAAATCTGTGCGCCGATGTGCCCCTCTCTAAAAATACTGACACGTGCACTCATTTGATGACAAACTGAAAAATATAAACTCTGCAGAACGTTAACTTGAAAGAACTATGCCCAAATATTAATTGAACTCATGGCGAAAGGAAACATAAGTGATTGTTTCAAATATCATTCAGCTTATATAGCTGTTCTGCTCTTACAAGCTACTGGTAATAGGATCACTTCCTGGAACAGGTGGATTCAGCTGGATTGCATTTACTTCAGGCCGTGGGGCAATTCCAGTGAATCTTCGACAGGAATTCTCCATGAGTGGTATAGACGAATGAGGAGTTTTCAGCTCACACACATTGCTGGGAAGAGGAACACAGAGAGAGAGGGAGCAACAGGCTGTTACTTCTCAGGAAGGATGCATTTTTTCCCTCTCTGAGTTGAATCACACAATAACGATATCCGGCCCCAAACTGGACCAAACGAAGTCTGTTTGAACAGTGTATGAACTGTAGGACTCCAGCACATTCCCTGCTCCATGTAGATACATCACTGTTGCTGCTGGACACCCAGCAACTTCTTTCGGAACAAATAGCGCCACGAGATTTGAAGATGTGTTTATATGTTCCCGTATACTTTTATAGTAGAATTTGTAATATCTTCACAATATCCGCATTTCAATGAATGCATCTTATTCTTAAATTAGGTCCCCAGTCTTATTGTCTCATGGAGGATAAAATATTCATCAGGTATTCACCAGCTCAAAACCTTATCTGAACATTTATCATTCTCAGGCCTAAACGTTTAATCATTCAATGCCTTCATCGCAAGGACGAGTAAAGAGAAATACTTTTGAAACATTTCAAAAGCAATTTGTTTTTCACTTCAGGGGAATTACAACCATAGACAGTACGTCAGATGTGGTCTCAGCAACGGCCTGCACAGATACAGTAAAACATCCTTAAGATCAGCCCCAATACTCTTTGCAAGAAAAAGTATCATTTCATTTAATTTTCCAATCACGTGCTGCCTGTACAGACTAACTTCATGTGATTTATTTAGCAGGACACACGAATCCCTTTGTACACGGAGTACTGCATTCTGCCTCCAGTTATATAATTTACGGTCGTTTTATGCTTCTTCCCAAACCGAAACTTCCCATCACCCACAATGTACTGCTTTTTTTGGCGAAGATTTTCTCACTGCCCTCCCCTGTCTGTATCCATGGCAGACGCTCTGCCCTTCCCTGTCTGTATTCCATTGCAGACGTTCTGCCTCCACATGAAATCTTTCTGAATGACTCTCCTGGTGTATGAGCAAACTGAGCTCCAACCCATTCAGCCCCTTCATCCAAATCATTGTAAACTGTTGATAACCTCACATTGATTCCTGAGGAATTCCACTAGTTACAGCTGTCCAACATGAAACTAAGTAATTATCTCTACTCTGCATTTCCTGGTAGCGGACCAGGGCTCTCCTGTTCCTGTTTAACAGCCTAGAAAGGTTGCATGGGCTCCTGCTATATTGTGTTGCTGATTGTCGATTTGTTCCTGATCTCAGCGATCCTCTATTCGGGCTATTTGTTGTCAGGTGATCAGGTGGAGTTCATACTGTCAATGATCCTGATCCCTGAGGGTTTAAAAGACGAGCACAGAATATAGACTAACGTTTGGGGAATCGCTATCCAGTCAAAAATGCTGTCTTTCTGATGCAACGATAGAACAATCTGCGATGTCAGTCATGTGCTCAATTTTGAACTTCAGACACTGAGGAGGGGGAAGAGTTCCTATTAGCCTGATGAACATGCGTCCCCTTGACAACACAACCACTAATCTCCATTATTAATTTCATTTTTGGCTGTTGTGTTGAAAGTCACGACATATTAAAGTAAGCAATTGTCTTTGAGAGGTGACCTTATAGAGGTTTATAAAATCATGAGGAGCATGGATAGGGTAAATAGGCAAGGTATTTTCCCTGAGGTAATTTCGTCCATAACTAGAGGGCATAGGTTTAGGGTGAGAGGGGACATATATAAAAGAGACCTAACGGGCAACTCTTTCATGCAGAGGGTGATACGTGTTTGGAATGAGCTGCCAGAGGAAGTGGTGGAGGCTCGTACAATTGCAACAGTTAAAAGGCATCTGGATGGGAATATGAATAAGAGGTGTTTGGAGGGATATGGCAGGTGGGAGTAGATTGGGTTGGGATATGTGGTCAGCATGGGTGTGTTGGACCAAAAGGTCTGTTTCCGTGCTGCACATCTCTAGGACTCTATGACTGTATGGCCCAGTCTTCACTGTTCCTTGGGAATGAGAATACCACAGACAGCTCAACCCTAAGGAGATAAGAACATCCTTATCTCAATCTTAAATGGTAAAAACTCGAAATTCGGAAGTGTATGAACCTCACAGCAAGTCATCTCCCCATTTTAAAAACGAGGGCACAACCACTAGGAAATACATAGTCCATTCAGCCCCTCAATCCTACCCCACATTCCCATTGACTCTGTTCAGTAAAGTATTCTTAAAATTCAGCCTCCACTCTTCTCTTGGTTAGACATTTAGGACTGTGTAAACCATAGAGCGTATGAAATTGGTGCAGAAAAAGACTGTTTGCTCCATCAAGTATGATTTGCTGTTCAATCATGGCTAACATGTTTCTCAAAAAAATTCTCCTGCCTTCTCACTGTAACCTTGATCCCCTTATCAATTAAAACGTATCCATCAATGTCTTAAAGACAGAACTGTGTCTCGGTCTCTATGTCTGTATACGTGTGTGTGTTTCAGCTTATTGGAAGGAGGCAGAGGGTGGTGGAGGATAGTTGTCTTTGGGACAGGAGGCCTGTGACCAGCGGCATTCCACAGGGATTGGTACGGGATCCACTTGTGGTTGTCATTTATATCAGTGACTTAGATGAGAATTTTGCAATGTATGTCGAGCAACTTTACAGATGGCGCCAAGTTTAGTTATATATTGGAAAGTGAAGAAGGATACATAACATTACAAAGAGATCATTTTTTTTTAATAGGATCAATGAATCATAGAAATTTACAGCACAGAAACTGACCCTTTAGGCAAACTCATTCTTGCCAACCAGATGTCATAAACTAACTTAGTTTCATTTTCCAGCATTTGTATCATATCCCTCTAAACCGTTCCACTTCATGACCCCATCCAGATGCGTTTTGAATGTTGTAATTGTACTATCCTCCACCACTTCGTCTGGCAGCTCACTGCATACATAAACCATGTGTGAAAATGGTCCCCTTAAGACCTATTTAAATAATGGCCATCTCACCTTAATTCTATGTCAACTAGTTGTAGACATCCCTACACTGGGGTAAAAACCCTGACCATTCACCCTATCCATGGTCTTCATGATATTATAAACGAATAGAATGCACAAATGTGACTCCAATCAACACGAATAGCTGTGTTTTCAGTAAACCTGGGGCCAAATTCTGAAATTCAATACTGACTCCTCTTCCTTCTTCATCACACCACAATTATAAAATTATTTTACCAACTTGTTCAGCCACATTATGAAGCACCTCTGTGGGATTTTTATCTAGACTTTTGGGCTCAGAGATCGGGACACAACCACCACCTGTCAACAATCCCTAAAGCTGCTGCATTGTTCCCCTGTCTGTTTGTTCATCAGCCTGTTTTGAAATACTGTGACATACCTCCTTGACAGGCAGGTCTTGAACTCAGACCTTCTGGTCCAGAGTGAGAGACAATACCACACATATTCAGGTATTGGAATATAACCCAGAGCTCTGGTTCAGAGGCATGGGCATTACCCACTACACAAGACTGAAACCATGCCCAGATTTTGGGTCACATTTTAAATGTCAGCTTTCAGCTCCGTGTCGTTTGGTTAACTTCACTGAATTACACAGTTAAAAGAATCATATTGTTAAACAGATTAAAGGTACTCACCTCAACTATAGGGTGTTGAGTTTATGTGCTTTGCCTACGAGATAAACTATGAAATCTTTAATTGCTTGGCTATGATTTTCACCTTAAGTGGCTATTATCTGACATCTGCAATATGAGGGAAATACATCCTGCAGACACTCTGCACGAGAAAGGATCTGGAATAGATATTTATTACTGAACACCAGAGACGAAGAAAGAGCATACTTTCTGGATCAAAAACACCAATCACTCTTTCCCACCTGTAACGTTTGACTGCCCTCTTCTCAAAACCACAAAATGATCCAAGTCAGCTGATTGCTGTCCAGCCTTTCTTCCCCAGTATTATCACTCACTGGGCTGAGGAGTGGCAGGTGGAGTTTAATTTCAATAAATCAATGTATCGCAATTTTGTAAAACAAACAATGAGAGAATATACACAATTAAATGTCCAGCCGTTGGTAGCGTTGGAAAACAGAGAGATCTAGGGGTTCTGATATATTTCTTTGAAGTTTGCATCATGTGTCGGCAGGCTGGTTATGAAGGCGTTTGGCATGCTGACCTTCATTGCTCAGACCTTTGAGTACAGGAGCTGGAACATTATCTTTAGGTTGTGCTGAACACAGGTAAGGTCTCTCCTGAAGTATTGTGTGCAGTTCTGTTCAACCAGTTACATTGAGGATACTATTAAACTGGAGATGGTTCAGACAAAGATTTACCAGGCTGTTGCTGGGAATGAAGTATTTAAGTTATAAGGACAGGCTCGATGGACTGGGACCTGTTCTACTGCAGCATAGACCTTTGAGACCTTATGAACCTGATAGAGGTTTATAAAACAATGAAGGGTATAGATAATGTAGAATGGCAGGAGCCCTTTCCTTCGGGTGGTGGATTTCTAGATAAGGGGGTAATTTCAAGATGACAGAAGAAAGTTTTACAGAAGATGTAGTGTTATACAGCTGTCCAGCATGGAAACATACCCTTCTATCTAACTCGATCCGCCAAACAGATGCCCTGCATTAATGTAGTTCCGTTTGCCAGCATTGGGCCCCTATCCCCCTAAACACTTCCTTTTCATGTGCCGATCCAGATGCCTTTTAACTGTTGTAATTGTCCCTGCCTCCACAACTTGCTCTGGCAGTTCGCTACATGTAAAGCACCCTTTCTTTGAAAGCGTTGCCCCTTAGATCCCTTTTAAGTCTTTCCCCTCTGACCTTCAAACTATATCCTCGAGCTTTGGAAAGGGCTACCCTGGGAAAACGACCAGGGGTATTGACACTATCCAATCCACTTGTGAGTATATAAACTTCTATGACCACCACTCAACCGCTGATGCTGCAGGGAAAATAACCCCGGCATATTCAACCTCTTCATAAATCTCAAAACATCCAACCCTGGCAATATCTTTGCAAATCTTTTCTGAATCATTTCGGGTTTCACACATCCTTCCTCAAAGAGCGAGACCGTAATTGCACGAAGTATTAAATAGTGGCCTAACCAATGTCCTGTACAGCCGCAATATGACCTTCCAACTCTTACATTCAATGCACTATCCAAAAGCGACAAGCATATCAAACACCTTCTTTACTATCCTATATACCTGCGACTCCATTTTCAAAGTACTATAAACCGGCACTCCAAGGCGTCTTTGTTTAACAACGCTCCCCAGGATATCAACATTAAATGTACAAGCCAAGCCCTGATTTTCTTTTCCAAACTGCAGCACTTCACATTTATCTAAATTAAACTCCATATGCAACTCGTCAGCCCATTGGTCTATCTGATCAAGTTCCCGTTATACACTGAGGTAATCATTTTCTCTGTCCACTGCATCTTCAATGTTGGTGTCAAATATGAACTTACTCACCATGCCTCCTGTGTTCACATCCAAATCATTTACGTAAATGATGAACAGCAGTGGAACCAGCACCAATCTTTGTGACACACCACTGGTCACGGGCCCCCAGTCTGAAAAACAACGCTGTACCACGACCATCTGTCTTCTACCATTGAGGCAGTTCTGTATCCAAATGGCTAGTTCTCCTTGCATTACGTGAGATCTCACCTTGCTAACCAGTCTTTCATGGGGAACCTTGTCGAATGCCTCACTGAAGTCAATACAGGTCACGTCCACTGCTCTGCCCTCATCAATGTTACTTCTTCAAGAAATCGTAATCTAGTTCGTAAAACATGATCGCCCATGCACAAAGCCATGTTGACTTTCCTTTATCAGTCCTTGCCTTTCCAAATACATTTAAATCATGTCGTTAGGATTCTCTCCAACAACTTGCCCACCAGCGAAGTCAGGCTCACTAGTCTATTGTTCCCTCGCTTTTCCTTGCCAGTTTGTTTAATAATGGCACCACGTTAGTCAGCCTCATATCTTCCAGCAACTCAAATGGTCCAAGCGCAGGAACGTGGGACTAGTTTAGTTTGAGATTATCGTTAGCATTGAGTGTATGGGTTGATAGGTCTGTTTTCAAACCCCCTGTATAACACTATGGTTCCATGGGTGTTTGTATGTCCACGTATGCATCTGCATATTTCTGTCCGTGTTTGTCGATTTGTGTATGTCTATATGTGTATCTATCTCTCAGTGTGTTCTGCATGAGTGTGTATATGTATATTTGCATCTCTATCTCTGCATCTGTGTGCAATGGGAAATGCATTGTTTTAGGGTGGATCATTGAATGGGGTTCAAAGCCTCCCTTCTTCCCTCTCCCTCTCCCTCCATCTCTCCCTCTTTTGCTGAAAGTGGTAAAATGCCATGCTCTGCTGGTGTGTTTTAGGACTTTTCAATCCTTTGTTACGTGAAAGATTAATTGCAAGGGTAAGTCACTATCACTAAACATTGCATTTTACAGAATGTGTGTGTGTCTGCCTGTGTGTGTGCATGTCTTTGTGTTTGTAAGTCTGTGTGTGAGCAGCTGTGTGTAAGCATGCGCGCCTGTGTGTGTGCATGTCTTTGTGTGTCTCTGTGTGTCTGCGTGTGTGCGTGCCTGTTTGTCTGTGTACATCTGTGCGTGTGCATGCATGTGTGTGGGGAATTTGGATGTCTGTGTATGGGTGGTTGTGGGCATCTGTGTGTGCGTGTGTGTGAGAGAGTCTGTGTGTGCGTGCGTCCTTGTGTGTTGGTTTGTATGGGTGTGTTTTCTGTGTGGTGTATGTCAATGTGTGCGTGCCTCTGCCTGTGTGCCTGTGTGTGTATGCCTGTCTGTGTGTATCTGTGTGCTGCATATGTGTGTGTGTATTGTGTGTGAGTGTTTGTGTCTGAGTGTGTGTATGTGCATGTGTGTATTTTTGCGTGTGTCTTCGTGTGTGTTAGTGTGTGTGTGTTTGATTGTATATATCTGTTTGTGTGTGTCTGTGTTAGCGATTATGTGCATGTGTGGGGAATGTGGGTGTGTATGTTACTGTTTGAGTATGTCTGTCCGTGTGTGTATGTCTGTGTATGCCTGTGTGTGTGCCTGTGTGTGAGCCTATGTGTTCGTTTGTGGGGAGTGTTGGTGTCTTTGTGTGGAGGGAGAGTGTAGATGTCTTCGCGGGTGGGACGTGTGGCTGTCTGTGTGTTTGTGCGTGTGTCGGTATGTGTTTGTGTCTGTCTGTCTGCTTTTCTGTGTCTGTCTGTATGTGTGTTACTGTATCTGTGTGTGTGCGTGCGTGTGTCTGTGTGGAAAGAGTGTGGTGCTGAAAAAGCACAACCGTTCAGGCAGCATCCAATGAGCAGGAGAGTCGAAATATCCAGCATAATGCCTTCATTAGGAATGAGGCTTGTGGGCAACGGGGGCTGAGCGATAAATGGGAGCGGGTGGTGCTGGGGGAAGGTAGCTGGGAAGGCGATTGTTAAATGAAGTTGGGGTGAAGTTGATAGGTCGGAGCGGAGGGTGGAGCAGATAGGTGGGAAGGAAGATGAACAGGTAGTACAGTTCAATAAGGAGGTGCCGAGTTGGAGGGTTGGATCTGGAATAAGAGAGGGAACGGGAAATGTGGAAACTGGTGAAATCTGTGGCTGTGTGTTTTGTGTGTGTGTGTGTGTGTGTGTGTGTGTGTGTGCGCGCGCGTGCGCGCGCGTGTGTGTCGGTTGGCATATTTACGTCTCTGTGTGCCTGTTTGTGCACCTTTGTGTCTCTTTCAGCTATGTTTGTGTCTGCATGTGTCTGTGTGGGTGTGGAGTGGCTGTGAGTATGTGTGTGTGTACATGTGTGTCTGTGTTGAAAGAGTGCTGAAAAAGAAGAACCGTTCAGGTATCATCCAAGGGGCACGGAGTGCATTTACAGACGGGGTGGATTGGCTTTTGAAATATCAGCCAGTTTAGGGATGCAAGGGGTTAGCAGGAAAGTGGAGTTGAGCCCTGGAGTAGATCAGCCATGCTCTTATTGAATGATAGTGCAGTATGGCCTACCCCTGCTCCCATTTCATATGTTCTCATGTTATGCTTTTGGAAAGTAACTGGTTATATTCCAGGAAGTCGTGTTGTACAGTGCTGCATTCCAGGAGAGCAGACGATTTGTTTGGGTTAACCCTGAGTGGGGTATGGGAGCTGAATTCCCAGTGAATCTGGGTCTGTAACATGACCCACATCTGGAGCAGAAGTTACAGAGAGGGGAAGCCTGTAACATGACCCAGCCTGGATATTCCAAGTACATTTCCGAAACTACACTTAACCGTCAGAGTGGTCTCGATCTGCTCCTGTGTAGCAGATCCGAAGGGCTGAATGGAACATCAGAACATAAGGCTGGGGGACACGAGCGTGAGTACGTCTCTGTGTATCTGTTTGTGCGTCTGTGTGTCTCTCTGCATCTGGGTGAGTGTGTGTGTTTGTGTGTTTGTGTTTGTGTGTGTGTCTGTGTGTCTGTGTGTGTTTGTGTCTGTGTGTGTGTTTGTGTATGTATGTGTCTGTCCATCTGTCTGTGTTTGGATGGTGCTGTGAGCTGCTGACCTCCCTCTGTTCCTTCCAAACTGAACCCCTGATGATTTTTACCATCCACTCTCACCTGTGCAGTGGTGTTGGGAGCCCAGCAGAGACTGACAGCAACAGAAAGCTCAGCAGGTCTGACAGCATCTGTGGACAGAAATGAAGGACACTTCCTCAGATCTCGTGTCAGGGGGATATTACATCACGTTAGCCCCATAGAGACTGCAGACTCGCCTCAGACTGATACACACAGATATACACACACTAACACAAAGACATAGAGACACTCACTAATACACAGAAACAAATATAGATATGGGGTGTCTGTCAGTATTTCTCTTGCTCCAATGTGACGTTGTCAATATTTCACATACTCTGTCTGGTGTGCGTCAGTACTTAAGTCTGTCCTCAGGGAGTGTGTTAGTATTGCACTTGCTCACAATAGCGAGGGAGTAAGTATTTCTGTGTGGGGTGTGACTGGAGGACAATTTTAATGTTTGCAGATACCATACCTGGACGAATTATCGTGTGTGGAGGACAGTGTGGAACTCCAGCAGGACAGTGACACATTGGCGTAGTTTTCAGTTTATGGAAGATCAGGATCAATGCAGAGCAGTGTGAGGTGATGCAACTTGGATAGAATAATTCTGAAAGTCAATATAAAACATTCTGTACCATTATAAAACAGGTGTAGGAGCAAAGGGCACTGGGTGAATAGGATTACAGATTATTGAAAATGTCAGGACAAGTGGGGAGAGCAGAAAATATCATAGGTTAGTTTCATTACCTGAGGTGTTTACAGGAGGAAGTGTAGGAGTCCCCTTCCTGGGAGGTGGTGGGGACGATGTGTTGTGAGCCCACCCTACTCCCACCGAGACCGTTGGGATTCCATTTGTACCAGCTCGATACAAAAGGGAGATGGCATCAGGGACATGGCTTCTATGTTGTGCCGGGGGTAAACGAAGCTGCCAGTCGGTTTAAAGTGAGAATTACCCTTCACTGAATATTGCACCTTACTCGGTTGGTGGGACGTGGATGTTTCAGAATCTACACACGACTTCCCGGTCCTCTCTGGCTCGTACCAGAGTCCTCCCCACATGACGGGAGGAGGGGAGATGAGAACGGATATCGGGCACTCCACCACCCGGCTTGGCCCTTTCTGTCCTATTCCAGGCAGTTTCTCCTGGAATGGGAGAAAGGGAGGGAGGGTGGGTGAGGGTGGGTGGCCCTGCTGCTAGTGTTGGTGTAGGTGGGGACATGGTGAGGTGTCCGGAGGCAGTCAGTCCAAAGTGATATATCTATGCAGTGTTATTGGTGTGTGTGTGTGTGGGAAGGGGTAAAGTGGAGGGGGAGAGAAAGAGTGAGAGAGAGAGAGAGAGAGAAAGAGAGACTGTAAGCAGTAATGAGAGTGGTGGAGCATGAGCCTTGTTCGGGGAGTAGGTGCTATAGCAGATATACAGCAAGTGTGAGGGAGCAGAGATAATACATTGACCCTTATCCTGACAGAACGGGTAAGGTTATTGATGCTTGTCCTGTATTGCTGGACATTACTTCAGACAGCAGATACTGCACTGAGCTGGGTGGTTAACTCAGACTACGCTCTGTGGGTCTGGTAGTGTGGCCTACTCTGGGAAAAGAATGGTCTTCCTTTGCACTAGTCCATTCCCCAGGACTTCCATATCTCTGTTGACAAACCGTGGTATAATTGCCTCTTTTCTGCCATGCTCGGGGTAAACTGTGTAGGGCAGCTCCAAACGGAGAAACAGCCTGCCCATTGGCCTTTTGATGATGGCATCAGTGCCAGGGATCACGAAATATTTAGAGTCATGCAGGCATTGGTGAGTACCTCCAACCATGAAGGAAATCGAGCTGGCATTGATTCAGAGTGTCGCCATGGGGTGGGGTAGGTAGTTAATGAGGTGAGTTCGATTAGATATCACCAGGAAACTAGCTCAGTCTCATACAGACAATCCTTCTGTCAAACTTAGTGAAAATGACTCTAAGACAAATTATTGTTAGATTCAGCCCAATGTGTCGAAGACTCTGCTGTCCCTCCTCCCAGTTAAAAAGCTGCAGAACAAATGCTCATCCAATACTCTCCATCATCCGACCTCACACCAATACCCCGTTTACCCATTATTCCTGGAAACATTGGCTCATGTTGCAGGATACCGTTGAAATGTCTTCATTTCAGTATTCTGGATCCTGGGAACACATCCTTCCATGAGATTGTCTCTCAGTCTCGCTCTCTCTATTCCGCAAACCTCTCCCATTTGTTGATACTTAAACTGATTCCCCCGCCATTTCTCTCTGGCAGTGATGTTCACACCCACAGCACCCCTGTGTCATGGCACAATGGAGATTTGGAGCTGGAAATGGATGGGAGCTGCACATCCTGTCACTTCCAGCATGAGCTGCAAGTTTCCCTCCTCTGGGCAGTGATCTAACACAATGTTCTAATGCAGTGAACAATTCTATGATGGACACAGTTCCACACCCTGGTCTCATATATCATCTGGGATTATAGGTCAATGCACTATGTGGTCTGCGTACCTTTCCACTCTGGGTAGATTGTCGTTGCATTGCACAGTACACCAGTCCGGTTTGCACAGTGCTCGCTGCTGAACACATATCTCATCTGGGTTTATAGAACAATGGACTGCTATAGTGTGCACAGTATTCCACTGTGGACTGATTGCAGGGTGGTGTTCAGCAGTACACTCGTCTGGTCTGCGCAGTGCTCCATGCCGAACAGATATTTCCTCTGGGTTTATGGTGTCTGGTCTGGTTCGCTGAGGTGAATTGAGAATGTGGTATAACTAATCCTTTCAGTTGATATAGCAATGCCTTTATTTTTGTTCTCATTTCATGTGATTGGACCCTCCAAATTCTGATTCCTCCGGCCAGTCCCATTCTTCAGTTTACCTCCATCGTTCGCCAACATGTTGTCGATGAGTAATTGTCCAGTTTCGATGTGAATAAATGTTCTGTCTATTTCCGAATCGTTGGCATTGCTCACCGTGGAGCATCGGGATTCACCGCAATAAACCTCAGTAAGGTCACTCCCCAGAACCAACGCTCCAGGAAACATAGCCCCAGCCCATTCATACTCTCCGCGTAGCTCAACATCACTCGCCACCACCACCCTCCCCAAAACTGTCAATAAACTTGGAAATGTTTTCTGCACGCTCGCAAGTTTAACAACATCTTTCCTACAGCAGTGAGAACAGAATTAAAGGCAGTATTACAGAAGTGGCTGAATCTAGCGTGTAGGCGAAAGTGAATACTGCAGATGCGGGAGATTAGATTCGGGAGTGTGGTGCTGGAAAACAACCGCATGTCAGGCAGCATCTGAGGAGCAGGAAAACTGATTGGCGGCTAAAACCCGATTCCTGATGAAGGACGTTTGCCCAAAACGTCGAATCTTCCTGCTCCTCGGATGCTGCCAGCCCTGCCGTGCTTTCCCAGCACCGCACTCTGAAACCAGTGTATATCCCACATGGCCACCTTCTTCAAAGTCTGCAATTTTCCCTCCCACATGGTCGACGATGCCATCCAGAGCATCTCATCCTCTTCCCGTATATCTGCCTTCAACCTTTACCCCTCCAAACTCACCATGTTCCTGACCTTCCATCCCACCAAGAAAGAACGCATTATCCTCCCCCCTTTGCGCTACCTACAAACATACCCCACCACCAGGAATATATTTCCCTCCCCACCCCAATCTACATTCCATAAAGAACATTCCCAGCGCGGCTCCCTTGTCGGGTCCACGTCACCCACCAACCCACCCTCCATTCCTGGCATCTTCCCCTGCCACCGTATGAATTGGGAGACCTGCATCCTCACCTCGGTCCGAGTCCACAATGGATCCCTCCACACCAATCGGAGATTTACCTGCACTTCTACACACGTCGCCTACAGTATCCGTTGCTCCTGATGTTTCTCTACATTGGGGAGTCAGGACGCCAACGTGTGGAACAAATCAGAGAATATCTCTGGTACACCCCCCCTCGCACCAACCAACCCCACCACCCCGTGGCTTACCACTTGAACTAGCCCTCCCACTCCATCATGGACATGCAGGTCTTGAAGCTCCTCCACCACTCAGCTTCTGCCTTGGGACCATGCAATCACATGGGATCAATGAGGATTTCACCAGTTTTCTCATTTCCGCTTCACCATCTTATCCCAGATCCAATCTTCCAACTCAGCATCTCCCTTATGACCGTCTTCTTTCCCATCTTTCTGCTCCACCCTCCTCTCCGACATATCACATGTAACCCCAACTTCATCTACATACCACATTCTCAGCTACCTTCCCCCAACCCCATTCCCTTCTCATTTATCTCTTAGCATCTTTGGGCGACAAGCCCATTCCAGATGAAAAGCTTACACAAGAAATGTCGATGCTCCTCTGATGCTGCCTGACCTGCTGTGCTTTTCCAGCACCACATTCTCGACTTTGATATCCAGCATCTGCAATCCTCACTTTCTCCCTTGAGTTAATGTATCCAGAAATTTCCCCACCAGACATCTTTTTCAGGTGGCCTGTTATTTTATCCCTGTCCCCTTTACAAACAGAGTGGGACACATACAGCCCTGCAATGCTCTGGAAATATTCCCACATACACGGAAAAAGTAAAAAGAAATTAAAGATTTATCGTCCATCCGTCAGTAACCCTCATCCATTCCATCCAGACTGATTAAATATTCCCTTTTATTGCGATATGAAATGTGATGGAAGGAAGGGGTTAACTGAAACTGTTTGTTCAGTGACTGTGATTATTGTCAGTCTCCATGTTTTGTAATTATCCCAGTGGAAGGTATCTTCCAATGATAAATGGGCTCCATTCAATGTGTTATGCCATAGTAGAAGCTGGAGCCATCACTGACAGCACTGACAGGGATCAGCAGCTCCACAGAGAGTGGGAGGAGAGATCAGAAACCGAGAATATTTGACTGGAATGTTCCAACAATGGATCAGAATCCGAGAACATTCGACTGGAATGTTCCAACACTGGATCAGAAACTGAGAATATTGGACTGGAATGTCATAACATTGGACAGGAGTTTATCCGATTATGTTTGGTCTCTTTCAACACATTATGACTGGTTATCATTGTCATCTCGCATCTATTATGTTCTTCGCATTCTTCAATATTTTTATAATCCTCTCCTGTCTATCGTTGGTGTCCCTGGTAAGTCTCACCGTCCAGACTTTTTTTCTATAACCCAGTTATGACTGCCTTACTGTTCTTTCATATAGTCTTCACTTCTTGCTACTATTATTGTTCATGTTGAAGCTCAGAATCCAGATATTCACTCTGCAAACCGCTACTAACGGCACCATTGAACTTGTTCAATTGCTGTCTCCCTCCTTGTTTCTGGCAGTGTTACTCATGGGTCTCAACGTTGACCAGCTCATGTTCAGATGTGAACCATTGCCTCTCACCCTTGTTATTTAAATATTGGGAGCGTGGAGGTCATTGTCCTCTAATATCTTTACAAACTCCATTTCCTTCCTGGGCAACCAGCCCATCCTGGCCAATATCTTTTTTTCCATTCATTTGTGGGACTTGGGTGTTGCTGGCTGCCAGCATTGATAGTCCATATCTATTTGCTCTTGAGAACGTGATGGTGAGCTTCGTTCCTAAATTGCTGCAGTACACATGGTGTGGGTTGGCCCACAATGCCATTAGGGAGGGCATTCCAGGATTCTCACCCAACGACTGTGAAGACACAGCGGTATATTTCCAAGTCAGGGTGGTACGTGGCTTGGAGGGGAACTTGCATGTGGTGGTTGAAACAGAGGAATCACAACTTTGGTGATCCTTTTGACCATGAGCTGATTTCTGATACCATTCCGTGACCATTATTAACTTTAATTACTCACTGCTCCAGAATGTACTTCACTGGTTTAACCCAACTGCTGTTTGAACCTTGAGCTGTGAAATACAGATTTAATGATGACAACATTTGCTGCTGACATTCTTGAGTTGAAACCTGCAGGAACAATCATGATTCGAACTCAGACCGAAATCCCATCCATCTGTCCTTCATGTGCGCACACTAATCAATATCGCTAGTGTGTGTGGCAATGCCTTTATTTTAATGTTCTCAAACACTTTCACTCATCTGTCCATGAAACTTCCCTCAGTCTCTCTGTGTCGATTATCCAAATCCCTGCCCGTTGTTCATATTTAACCTGGTTTCCTTAAAGTATATTTTCTCTCAAGCAATAATTTTCACATTCAACCACCCCAAATACACGCCCTCCCAACCCCCAACCCCCACCCCCCCAATACACACACACATCCGCCCCTTATACTGATCCAATGGAGATAGAAATCTTCCCCTGCTGCGTGCATTTGATGCGTTTATCGTTCCCATATGATAGTAAAGGTTTGCAAATCTCCTCATGATAGACAGATAATCCAGATTACTGAGCAATGCACTAGCATGGCTTGTTCAGCTCTCTGTGTTGGTCTGTCATCTTATCCCAGCTAATGTTGTTTGAAGTGTTCTGTGAAACCGATTCAGCACTTGATGAAACAAACCATTGCAGCTGATCTGAAAATACCGTTATTCAATGTTCTCATTCATATAATTTCGTACTCTAAACGTTTCATCCTCCATTTAGTCCCACTGCCCTGTCTTTTTCTCCATATTTCCACAACATGTTCTCAGTTAATTAACTGTTTCCGTATTTAATGTGAATCTCTCTGTCCCTCTGTATCTTTCCCTGGCCTTGGTTTTTGATTGAGAATGTGTTGCTGGAAAAGCGCAGCAGGTCAGGCAGCATCCAAGGAGCAGGAGAATCGACGTTTCGGCCATGAGCCCTTCTTCAGGAAACTCATGCCCGAAACGTCTATTCTCCTGCTCCTTGGATGTTGCCTGACCTGCTGCGCTTTTCCAGCAACACATTTTCAGCTCTGATCTCCAGCATCTGCAGTCTTCACTTTCTCCTTGGTTTTTGGGTCCCGAGCGTATCGAGTGCTGGCATTGTGAAGCGCAGAAACAATGAATTGATATGTGTGAGGTTGCTGTTCACTTCCCAGTGTATCCAATGTGGTGCTCCATGGACAAGGGGCTGGGGTGGGGTGTCGGGCTGTTGTTCACTTTTCGGTGTGTTCTATGTGCTGTTCCATGTTGGATAGGGATTTCAGCAGCTTTGACTCACGTCTTTGAATCTGCGCCTGTCCACTAAACTTCTGACTTCTGTGTTTGTCCCTTTGAACTGATCGTGCAAGACTGAATGGCCTTGGGCGTTTCTTTTTGCCAAGGGATGTGTTCATGGGATGTTAGTACATTGGAATAGTTCATTAGTAGAAGGCACTGTCTCTATCATTCTGTAAAGATTTCCAGTAGTTAAGTTATTCGATATTCGTCTTCTTTTTGTATATGTTATAATTGGAGTTTTTCAAATAAATTGTGTGTTGCTTTAAGCTGTGTGGTTTGACCAGCTACATCACATCTGTAACACTCATTTCGCAGCTACCTTTACTATCAGACAAGGTGAGCGTCCTGGCTCCCATTTTAAAGTATTGTCTGGTCTGGTCCATAGCAAACTTTGCACTGTTGTGTGTTTCGAAATCGACAAGACCAAATTGGGTTCAGAATTAGAATCCCTACAGTATGGAAATAGGCCATTTGGCCCAACAAGTCCACACCAACCCTCTGTGAGAAAAGGAGAAATAATTACAGCTGTGCCTTGGCATTTAAATTTTGGTTGAAACACCATCAGAATTTTTGGAAATGGCTGGAATTCAATTGTAGATGAGGCAGTTTGAACACAAAAAGGAATTGAAACAGTTTGAAATGTGATTAAAAGTAGAATCAAAAGAAAAGGAGAGGACAAAGGAAGACAGAAAAATAAAGAAGAAAAGTAGAAAGAGGGACAGAGTTTCAACTTCAAAAGTTAACAATTTGAGAGGAAAGCTGACTTAAAAGGCAGAGATGAAGGTAGATGGTACGCTGACACGGGAGGATAGTGAGGTGGAGCAAATCTATGGCAGCTAAAGGCCTGGTGGGGATCTGTTTAAAAACATCCAGTCATTGTCTACAGTTGATGAGAGGGATGTAAAAGCTTTTTTAATTTCATTTGAGAAAACGGTTAAACGAATGCACTGACCTGTGACCAGATGAATTTAGTTGATCCAAACAAAGCTGGTAGGTATAAGGAGGGAGGTATTTGCATCCCGATCGGAGGAGGTATCTGGCCAGTATGAGGGGGTGAAGAAAGCGATCTGAAGTACATATGTGTTTGTGCCAGAAGCCCACAGACAGCATTTTAGGAATCTAAAGTAGCGTCCCTAGTTAAACGTACATTGAGTTTGAAAGAATCAAACAAAGTAATTTTGAAAGGTGGTTAAGGGTATTAAAAAGAGAACAACCTATGACACCCTTAGAGAGATTCTTACTTTGAAGTAGTTCAAAAATTCACTCCTGCAGTCGTGAGAACCTGTGTGTAAGAGCAGAGAGTTACAATGGCGAGATTAGAAGCTGAAATGGCTGATGATGGTAAGTTGATCGATGAGTCAAAGTTTGGATTCTGTTAGGCATTGAGAAGAAAATGCAAGATCTTCTGAAAACATATACCTGTGAGAGTAAGGTTTACTTGTGTAGGCCAGGAGTATCGGGTAAAGAGGTTACAGCATTGAGAGGTACAGAAGCATGTAATTCGTTTATGCTGAGACAAAAGGCGACTTGTCATTGAGAAGGATTATTCGTGAGATGAGATTTCCTCCTTTATGTAGTGTGTGGTTGGAGTGTCCGGTGAAACCATCAACAGAAATATTCCAAAATTGAGAAGGAGGCCTTGAGCTTGGCGTTACAACATTTCAGCATTTAACTTGTAAATAACGTATCTGAGAAAAATCGTTATACTGATCACAACACCGAAACATTTGTGGAGAAAGTTAAGGAGAAACTTCCAGTCTGTTCAGATAGCACTTATTATTGATGCCATCCAATTTGGAAGTTATACAGGAGACTGTACGAGAAACCGTGCTTGATGAAAAGGTCTGAAAATGTGTTGCTGGAAAAGCGCAGCAGGTCAGGCAGCATCCAAGGAACAGGAGAATCGACTTTTCGGGCACAAGCCCTTCTTCAGAAATGACGAAAGAGTGTCCAGCAGGCTAAGATAAAAGGTAGGCAGGAGGGACTTGGGAGAGGGGCGTTGGAATTGCGATAGGTGGAGAGAGGTCAAGGTGAGGGTGATAGGCCGGAGTGGGGTCGGGGCGGAGAGGTCAGGAAGAAGATTGCAGGTTAGGAAGGCGGTGCTGAGTTCGAGGGATTTGACTGAGACAAGTGGGGGGAGGTGAAACGAGGAAACAGGAGAAATCTGAGTTCATCCCTTGTGGTTGGAGGGTTCCAAGGCAGAAGATGAGGCGCTCATCCTCCAACCGTCGTGTTGCCATGGTCTGGCGATGGAGGAGTCCAAGGACCTTCATGTCGTTGGTGGAGTGGGAGGGGGAGTTAAAGTGTTGGGCTACGGGGTGGTTATTTTGGTTGGTCCGGGTCTCCCAGAGGTGTTCTCTGAAACGTTCCGCAAGTAGGTGGCCTGTCCCCAATATAGAGGAGGCCACATCGGGTGCAGCGGATGCAATAGATGATGTGTGTGGAGGTGCAGGTGAATTTATGGCGGATATGGAAGTGTCCCTTGGGGCCTTGGAGGGATGTAAGGTGGGAGGTGTGGGCGCAAGTTTTGCATTTCTTGCGGTTGCTTGGGAAGGTGCGGGGAGTGGAGGTTGGGTTGGTGGGGGGGTGTGGATCAGACGAGAGAGTCACGGAGGGAGTGGTCTTTACGGAATGCTGATAGGGGAGAGGAGGGAAATATATCCCTGGTTGTGGGGTCCGTTTGGAGGTGGCGGAAATGACGGTGGATGAATCGTTGTACATGGAGGTTGGTGGGGTGGTAGGTGAGGACCAGTGGGGTTCTGTCATGCTGGCGGTTGGAGGGGCGGGGCTCAAGGGTGGAGGAGCGGAAGTGGAAGAGATGCGGTGGAGAGCATCGTCGACTACGTCTGTGGGGAAATTGTGGTCCTTGAAGAAGGAGGCCATCTGGGTTGTACGGTTTTGGAACTGGTCCTCCTGGGAGCAGATGCGGCGGAGACGAAGGAATTGGGAATATGGGATGGCGTTTTTACAGGGGGCAGGGTGGGAGGAGGTGTAGTCTAGGTATCTGTGGGAGTCGTTCGGTTTATAGTAAATGTCCATGCTGATTCAGTCGCCCGAGATAGAAATGGAGAGGTCTAGGAAGGGGAGAGAGGAGTCTGAGATGGTCCAGGTAAATTTGAGGTCGGGTGGAAGGTGTTGGTGAAGTGGATGAACTGTTCAACCTCCTCGTGGGAGCACGAGGCAGCGCCGATACAGTCATCGATGTAGCAGAGGAAAAGATTGCGGGTGGTGCCAGTGTAGCTGCGGAAGATGGACTGTTCCACATATCCAACGAAGAGGCAGGCATAGCTGCGGCCCATGTGAGTGCCCATGGCTACTCCTTTGGTTTGGAGGAAGTGGGAGGATTGGAAAAAGAAGTTGTTCAGAGTGAGGACCAGTTCAGTCTGTCGAAGAAGGGTACTCGACTCCGAAATCACTCTGGCGCCATTAACCACGCGGTCGCTGCAGCAACCGCCGCCGCGAAAAATGACGTGACTTCCACTCTCACCGACCTTACAGCCGCCCAGACAACCGCATCCACGATCGTCAGGTAGACCATCGCCGACAGATTCGCGGCCTCCGCGGGGTCCACGGCTATCGGGAACAAAACCGTTTCTGCCGTCGCCACAGCCACATCCGCTCCGGAGTTGCCGTCGCCGCAGCCACTTCCGCCCCCCTGACATCACTCACATGCCCAACGACCACGCCGCATGCGTCTCCGCCCCGACGCAGATCTCCATCACTACGCCTAACCCCGCCCCCACGCCGATCTCCGTCCGCACGCCTAACCCCGCCGCCACGCCGGTCTCCGTCCACACACCTAACCCCGCCCCCACGCCGAACCCCACCACCGCCCTGATCTCCGTTCCCGCCCCCACGCCTAACCCCGCTCCCAATCCCAGCTCCAGCCCCACACGAGGTCCTAGCATCCCTCCAGAACTACCCCTCTCTGAGGATGAAAGATCAGTCCTCGGCAGTGGCCTCACCTTCATTCCGCTACGCTCTCAGATTAATGAGATCAACACGCGGCGAGACATCGAACAATTCTTCTGCCGCCTTCGCCTCTGCGCCTACTTCTTCAAGCAGGATTCTCGCCCCCCCTCTGACGACCCCTTCTCCTGCCTCCAACACACCGCATCCACCTGGACACCACGTGCTGGCCTGTTAACAGCCCTAAATCTCCTAATAGTCAACTGCCACCGCGACATTAACCGCCTCAACCTCTCCACCCCTCTGACCCACTCCAACCTCTACTCTCGGAACGTGCAGCCCTCCACTCCCTCCGTTCCAACCCCAACCTCACTATCAAACTGGCAGACAAGGGAGGAGAGGTAGTAGTTTGGCTCTCCGACCTTTACACTCCTGAGGCTAAATGCCAGCTCGCGGACACCTCCTCCTCCTGCCCCGTTGACCATATCCCACCACCAAACCATCATCTCCCAGACCATCCATAACCTCATCACCTCAGGGGATCTCCCATCCACTGCCTCCAACCTCACAATCCCACAACCCCACATCGCCCGTTTCTACCTCCTGCCCAAAATCCACAAATCTGACTGCCCCGGCCGACTATTGTCTCAGCCTGCTCCTGTCCCACCGAACGCATCTCTGCATACCTCGACACGGTCCTGTCCCCCTTAGTCCAATAAATCCCCACCTACGTTTGGGACACCACCCACGCCCTCCACCTCCTCCATGATTTTCGCTTCCCCGGTCCCTAACGCCTTATCTTCACCATGGGCATCCAGTCCCTGTACACCTCCATCCCTCATCACGAAGGACTGAAAGCCCTCTGCTTCTTTCTTTCGTGCTGTACCAACCAGTACCCATCCACTGACACCCTCCTTCGACCCACTGAACTGGTCCTCACTCTGAACAATGTCTCTTTCCAATCCTTCCACTTCCTTCAAACCAAAGGAGTAGCCATGGGCACCCACATGGGCCTGAGCTATGCCTGCCTCTTCGTAGGATATGTGGAACAGTCCATCATCCGCAGCTACACTGGCACCACACCCCACCTATTCCTCCGCTACATCGATGACTGTATCGGCGTGCCTCGTGCTCCCACGAGGAGCTTGAACAGTTCATCCACTTTACCAACACTTTTCACCCCAACCTCAAGTTTATCTGGTCCGTGTCAGACTCCTCCCTCCCCTTCCTAGACCTCTCCATTTCTATCTCGGGCGACTGAATCAACATGGACATTTACTATAAACCGAACGACTCCCACAGCTACCTAGACTACACCTCCTCCCACCCTGCCCCCTGTAAAAACGCCATCCCATATTCCCAATTCCTTCGTCTCCGCCGCATCTGATCCCAGAAGGACAAGTTCCACTACCGAACAACCCAGATGGCCTCCTTCTTCAAAGACTGCAATTTCCCCCCAGACGTGATCGACGATGCTCTCTACCGCATCTCTTCCACGTCCCGCTTCTCCGCCCTTGAGCACCGCCCCTCCAATCGCCACAAGGACAGAACACCACTGATGCTCACCTACCACCCCACCAACCTCCATATACATTATATGATCCGTTGTCATTTCCGCCACCTCCAAACGGACCCCACGACCAGGGATATATTTCCGTCCCCTCCCCTATCAGCGTTCCGAAAAGACCACTCCCTCCGTGACTCCCTTGTCAGGTCCACACTCCCCACCAACCCAATCTCTACTACCGGCACCTTCCCCTGCAACCGCAAGAAATGCAAAACTTGCACCCACATCTTCCCCCTTACTTCCCTCCAAGGCCCCAAGGGATCCTTCCGTATCCGCCACAAGTTCACCTGCAACTCCACACACATCATTTACTGCATTCGCTGCACCCGATGTGGCCTCCTCTATATTGGGGAGACAGGCCGCCTACTTGCGGAATGTTTCAGACCAACACCTCTGGGACACCCGGACCAACCAACCCAACTTCCCCGTGGCTCAACACTTCAACTCCCCCTCCTACTCCAACAAGGACATGCAGGTCCTTGAATTCCTCCATCGCCAGACCATAGCAACACGACGGTTGGAGGAAGAGCGCCTCATCTTCCGCCTAGGAACCCTCCAACCACAAGGGATGAACTCACATTTCTCCAGTTTCCTCATTTCCCCTCCCCCCCACCTTGTCTCAGTCCCAACCCTCGAACTCAGCCCCACATTCCTAACCTGCAATCTTCTTCCTGACCTCTCCGCTCCCATCCCCACTCCGGCCTATCACCCTCACCTTAACCTCCTTCCACCTATAGCATTTCCAACGCCCCTCCCCAAGTCCTACCTCCCTACCTTTTATCTTAGCCTGCTTGGCACACCTTCCTCATTCGTGAAGAAGGGCTTTTGCCCAAAACGTCGATTCTCCTGCTTCCTGACCTGCTGCGCTTTTCCAGCAACACATTTTCAGCTCTGATCTTCAGCATCTGCAGTCCTCACTTTGTCTTGGTGTAACAGGGGCCAAGGCTGGAATATCCATCTGCTGTTCCTGTGTAACAGGCTGGAGAAGTGGAATGGATTCCTCCATTGACTGTGTAATTGTCTTCTGTTGCTGACTCCTTCCAGTGCTCTATGTAAAATACGATCATCTTTCATTCTCATAAACTACAATGGGTGTTGGATCAACCTGGTCATCCTTTCCTTATAACTTAGCACCTTCGTTGAAGGAATCAGTTGAGGGAACCATCTACGCTGCTTCCAATATAATAATATCCTTTCTTCAGTGAGGAGACTAAATAATAACACCAGACTCCAGATGTGATCTCACTCGGATACTGTAGAGCAGCAGCAACACTTTACCAGCCTGCTGTAAGCTTCCCACCCAGTTAAGAGCAGTCTTAGCTATCTGGGGGAAATACATAGCATTGCTGAGAGACCATTCTCATCCTCTTCTCCACCAGCATAACGGGAAATCTAGTGATACAAACACAATGACACTTGGGAAGAACGAATAACGTGGCGAGATTATTTCAACGTCCACAAAAGCCTCACAAAATGTCTCACATGAATCTACCATGACTCTCCCCAGCGGCCACATCGGTCAGATTCCACAGAACCTGGTAAGGTGGAGCTTAGAGACAGCAAGGAGAAGCAGACATTGATTCAAGTTATATTTCAAAGTGAAAGCTGCAATACAGAGGTTGGGTATGTTATAAAACAGTCAAATAAATACGTAGGTTTGTGGGTACTACAGTGATAATGACCAGCTACAAGCTACATCTAAACTGTGTTAACCTATGTGAATGCTAATACTGGGGAAATGGATTTCATGACCATGTTTGAGATGATTGGGAGATGCCGGTGTTGGACTGGGGTGTACAACGTTAAAAATGACACAAAACCAGGTTTTAGTCCAACAGGTTTAATTGGAAGCACACTATCGTTCGGAGTTAGTTTGAGCTAGTTTTGTCTTTGAGATGGTTTCCTTTAACAGTATTTTGAGCACTGAGGTAGAGGTCAGGCAGTTTTCGAATTGATGTTATGTGATCAGATGAGCTAATTGAAAACACTGCTGTAAAGGAGGTGCTGGGAATATTAACTAAGGTATTGAATTTTATATGACATCTGAATACAAAAGTTCTTTGAAATTGTGGTTACAAACCTGAGTCATGCAAGTGATGAATGTATGAGGGGCAAATTAGCTTCAGTGAATTGGAGAAGTACATGAAAAAGATTTACTGGCAGACAGGCAATTGTTGTTGTTTAAATAAACACTATAACATGTACAATATATACATGTCCACCACAGGGCAAACAGCCAAAGGGTAAGGTGACTTAACAATAGTTAACAAAAGAACTTAAAGATTGCATTAGATCAAAGGAAGCAGCTCAGAAAAATGCCAGATATTGTGGTAAGCAATGGATTCAGAAATATTTGGGACCAAGCAAAGGAGGATCAATGAACTGATAAGAAATCCAAAAAGAACAAGAATACAAACTAACAAGAAACATAAGGATGACCAAGTGCTTCTCTCGATACTTGATGGGAAAGTGAAGGCAAAGACATGTGTTGAATGGTGAATATCCACGCAAGATAAATTCATGCAGAGAACTAGGAAATTACAGAGAAACTAAACAATTACTTTCATGTATATTTTATTACAGGCAATATTAACTGATGGAGAAACTCAGTTTGTGTTCTCCAGTGATTGACAAAATGAAAGGAGATCGCAGTGAAGCTTAGAAAGTTCACACAGAGAGACGGACTGACACAGCGGCATGGAGAAGCGCTGCCAGACAAGGTTAGGGAGATGTTATCCACGTACATTAATCAGAACAGAATAACTAGGAAACAATTAGGGCCCATTCGAGACCAAGGGAGCACTCTGTGTGTGAAGCTGGAGAACATTGATCGATTGTTACATGAGAGCTCCATATCTTTTTACTTGGGAGAAGGAGGATGCAGGGACAGAATACAAGAAAATGGATTGGGAAGCTCTTGAACAAACTGATGTAAGATGCGAACAGGGATTGGAGGTTTTGATTGGTATAAAATTGGAATGATTGCCAGGTCTGGCTGAGTTGTATCACAGGCTGCTATTGGAGACAAAGGACAAAAGGCCTGAGTAAAATCTTTAAGTCGAATCTGGCCACAGGGAAGTTGGAGATTCCAGATGACTGGAGGACAACTAATGTGGTTCCACTTTATGGGAAGGGTGGTGGAAATAGTCCAGGTGATTGTAGACCAGTCAGTAGTAGATCAGTGTTAGGCCAAGTATTGGAGAAAATAGGACAGGAGAAAATTGATCTTCATTTAGAGAGGCAAGGTTTGATCAGGGATAGTCTGCATAACATCATCGGGGAAGCCATTCCAAATGAAATTTATTGTATAGTTTAGAAGGTGTTGTTTATATGTTTTTTAACAAGACAATTGACAAAGTCCCGTGTGGGAAACTGATTTTAAAAAGTCATGATATCAAGGGTAAGTTAGTGAGTTACATCAAACATTGTCTTAATGGCAAGAGACAGAGGGTGGTGGCGGAAGGCTGTTTGTGTAACTGGAGACTAGTGTCTGCTGGTGTACCACAGGGATCATTTCTCTGTGCCTTATAATGTGTGGCATTCATAAATGATCTCGATGTGAATGTGTAGGGGGGTGGGGGAGTGTGATAATCTTTGACACAAAGATTGGCCAGGTGGTTGGCAGTGAAGAGGAAGGCCTTATGTTACAGGAAGATACAGATGGAATGGTCAAATGGTCAGAGGGAAAGTAACCCTGATAAATATAAGGTGATGTACTTTGGAAGAAAGAACCAAAAATAGGGGTATGCAATGAATGGCAGCACATTAGGAAGCTCAGAGGGTGTTTCTCCACAGATCCCTGAATGTGACTGCACAGGTTAACGAGTTAGGGAAAAAGTGAGGACTGCAGATGTTTGAGAGAATCACGAAGTGTAGTTCTGTAAAAGCATAGTCAGTCAGGCAGCATCCAAGGAGCAGGAGAGTCGACGTTTCGAACATAAACTTTTCATCAGGAATGATGGCCACATTCCTCTGGAAGAGCTTATTCTCGAAACATCGACTTTCCTGCTTCTCGTATGCTGGCTAATCTGATGTGCTTTTCCAGCAACACACTTTTTGACTGAGGTTAATAGGTTAGTTAAGAAGGCAGAGGGAACCCTAGGCACAGCCTGTATTCACCAACATATACATTGTCAGAGCTATACAAGTCTATGGTTAGGCCAAGATGGAATACTGTGTGTAGTTCTGGGAACCTTATTACAGGAAGGATGTGATTGTAGTGGAGGGGTGCAGAGGAGATTCACCATGATTTCCCTGGGGTGGAGCATATCAGCTATGGAGATAGGCTGGATAAGCTCGGGTTGTTTACTTTGGAGCAGAAAAGGCACGGAGAGATAATTCAGAAGGATACGATTCCAAGGGAGATTTTCAGAAAGAGTTTTGCTGAAGTCCCAAGGCCAATGTGCAAAATCAAATCTTATGGGATTGTGGCAAATATTTGGACATGATTTCAGAATGGGACAGCTGGCAGGAAAAAGTGAGCAAAAGCTTTTGATTTTGATTTTATGACCAAGTGTATTTTAAAGCATCAACACAATAAAATACAGTGAAAAGCTTTCACGTGCTGCCACAAAGTGGTGCCATTTTCAATAATTGAAAAAAATGGAATAAACATAGGATACAGCTTGAAAAGGGTTGATGGGTTGTGAGCCAGGTCCTCACCATGGACCACCCCTGCAACCTAATCCCTCCATGACAGCTACATCACCATCTACATCAGACCTAAGCAGCATTGCAAATGCTGATCCTCAGGCACCATCTTTGCCACTGGGCAGATACTCCTCCATCACTGGCTCATTGCCCCCTGTGCCAGAACATTCCAATGTCAGAGACATGTCTCTTACTGCTGGACCCACCTCATCGATGTTGCCATGACGGCCTTCCACTATCCGCTTCATCACCACCAGTGCAGGACCCAACCAACAACAAGTCTCCATTCCTCAGACATCACCTTTTGCTGCTGGGCCCTATCACATCCATGTTGACTCTGCTGATGTGGAAGCTGCCAATTCAGGTCATGTGCTTGCTCCGGAAAAGTAAGTAAGGACTCACTCTCCTCCGCACTGGGCTCAGCTTGAGGTCCAAACCCTGCGTCCAGCTTGAGGCCAGCAAGTTACAGAGAGAAAAGTGGGGGAGTAAATAAGAAAAAGGAAGCATGTCAGAGTGTACAACCTCCAGCAAAGGAGCCCTTAGACCAGAAACACTGGAATAGAAGGATAATTTTATTGGAGACGAAGGCTAGTGGAGTATCTCAGGAATATGTCCTTGGGTCCCAGCTATTCGCAAACATCTCAAACATTTGGTTGACGGAATCAATCGCAATATATCTCAGTCTGCTGTAGGAGAAACGCATTGAGGAGATCCTTGGCGATGATGAGTACGTGGGAGGCTCACTGGATTGAATGACCTACTCCTTTCCTGATGTTTCTGTGCAGTCTATGGGAAATCTCTGTAAATGTTGTCACAAGCTGACGTGAAACAGATGGTGTGGAGGCGCAATGCCACTGACATATGATTCACAAATAGTGCAAGTTCATTGGGAGACCAGGAGAAGGAATGCATGAAGATTTGAGAACAGCCATAATGGCATCAGGCTGTGAAGTTATGGAATTGCATATTAACTCCTACAGGCTGTAACGTACCAAAGTGCAAAGTGAGGTGTTACTCGAGCTTGGGTTATGCTTCATTGGAACAGTGCAGCAGCCCAGGGCCAAAATGTTAGCATGAGAGCAAGGTAGGTTATTGAAATGGGAAACAATGAGAGGGTCAGCGTTATTCCTCCAGACAGAATGGGAGTGTTCCTCAATGCAATCTCTGTTTGGTCACCCCAGTGTAAAGAAGACTGCATTGTGAGTAGGGAAATGACACGAGACAGTGTTGAAAGAGTACAAGTGAAATGCTACTTCACCTGGAAGGTGTGTGTTTTGTTCATCTCCCAATGTGGTCTCCTCTCTATCAGGGAGACCAAAAGGGAGACTCAGTAATATATTCATGGAGCATCAGCTCTCTGCACGCTTAACCCAACCCAGCATTCAGTTGCCATCCTTTTCAATTACTCCCCCACATACCCCTAAGCTCATCCGGCCACAGGTCCTTCCTTGGCCTCCTCCACTATCAGAGTGAGGCCAAACAGAAACGAGGGAACACAACCTGATCTTTCAGCTGGAGAGCTTACAGTTCAATAGTCTCAATATTGACTTCACTGGCTTCAACATCTCTCCACCCGCAGCCTTATCCCGTGTTCACCTTGCCTGACCTGACCTAAGGTATCCATCTTTCCATTCGCATATCTGCTGCACCCTTTCCACTGACCAATCACATTATACCCCTACTTGCATCTCTTATCGCCATCCCATCTACCCTTCCCCCAGCCTCACGCCCCTCCCTCTATTTACTTCCAGGTTCCCGTTCCCCGGCCCAATCCCGATGAAGTCTTTCAGCCTGAAACGTTGACGTTCCTGTTCCTAGGATGCTGTCTGACCTGCTGTGCATTTTCAGCCTCATATGTATTGGCAACATAGTTGCACGTTAAGACCTCCGCACCAACATATTTTATTGTGCTTTGTATTGATTTTTTTTAGTCTGTTTACTGACTAGCTTATCTCAACATTCTCACTACAGGGTCAAGGAAACAGTCTGTTTGTCACTAATGCTCCTATCTGCTTCGAAATTATTTCCTTTGTTTTAACTGTACTTTCAAGTCTGCTGTTCGCAACAGCATTGTAAATGTAACACTTGTTATGCTGTAGCTTAATCACACCACGTCCAATATACTTCACAACTTCCGTGTTCTTATACTCCACGCATCTATTCATAAACCTCAGGATCCATTAAGTCCTTCCTTACAACAGTTTCAAATTGCCTGGCCATTTATAATATCCTGTCTTCTGTGTCCCTCTCTCCTTAAACAGGGTGGTTACATTTACCAGTCCTCCTTCACTTCAAAGTTTCCTGAAAATTCACCAGCAATGCCTCCGCAATCACCTTCAGAATCTCTTTAGAACTATGGAGTGTTCTCCAACTGGTCTCGCTGATTGATCCAACTTCACCTTCCCCAGCTCTTTCTCCTTACTGGTGGTCACTATACTCACCTCTACCCACTGACTGTCTTGAAGTACTGACATTTTGCTGCTGTCTTCCACCGTGAACACTGCTGCAATATATTAAATTCCTCTGTCATTCCATTGCTTCCCATAACTATTCAAGCTTCATTTTCCAACATTCCTTTGTTTGTTCTTTACTCCTTGTCTTCCTTGTTATATATCTAAAAATCTCTTTCAATGTTCTTTTACATGATTAACAAGCGTCATATCATATTTCACCCTCTCATCTCATTTGCTGTTATTAGTTATCCGTGATGGAAGTGAGAGACTTCGTAATCGTCTAGATTCCCAATAATCTTCACGGCATTGTGTGCATTTTCGTTTGCTTATATGTTGTCCCTGAGTTCGTTATCACGCACGGCTGCCTTGTCTTCCGCTGAATATCTTTCTTCTTACTTGGGATGGATTTCTGATGTGCTGCTGAATTACCTCCAGAAACAACTGCCATTGCTGCTTCACCATATCCCCGTGCTCAGCTCCCCTTCCAATTTAACTCTGGCCAACTCCTCCCTCATTCCTTTTTAGTTAAATTACTCAATTATAAGCCATCTCATCCAAAAGTAAGCAATAGATGTAAACTGAAGGAGGGAGGTTTGAGACATGGGGCACAAAGAACGATTGGAGGATTTATTAACTAGATTGAAAGACAGAGAGTTAGAGAGAGAGAGAGAGAATATAGACGTGGAGATGTGAAAATAGAGAAGTCCACATGATTGATTGAATTGGATTTCCTTCCGTTATTTAGTTTGACAATTCCTGTGTGCTGTTGTCCTTTGTACAGTGTATGTGTAATAGATTAATATGTTGAAATCCTGGATTTGATGCCAGAACGTTTATCTCCATCAATATGACAGGCACCAGCTGTTGACATAACCCAGCAGGCCAATGTATATGTTTCCAGGTAGAAAATGGATTAACTGAAATAAGTTGGAACACCAGAAGCAGGAATGTATAACATACATGCCGATAAGAATGAGAGATTAGATTAGGGAATGCCAGAAAGGGACAGGAGACAGAGGGTACGTTGAGAGAAGAGGAACATAACATCTCAGCTGAAGATTAAGAAACATATTAACGTTTTATAAATTTTGTACACCACATGCATCATTTTTATCAACTATGTCTCCCTTGTTCATTCTGAATATGTTGCACACATATAAACAATCTTATCTATCTTAACACACACAGCCACACACACACGCGCGCGCACATACACACACACTCTCACACACGCACAATCTCTCTCACATACACACTCTCTCACACACACAAACTCTCACACATGCACATTCATACACATGCATACGCACACTCACACTCACGCATACACACACACTCACGCACACACACACACTGATCAATCATTGTTCAGCCATTCCATTTCAAATTATCCTGTTTTGTTTGCACTGTCACTTGCCATTCCTTCTTCTGAATATATTCTGTTTCTTTCTCTGCATTTTACTTTATTCTGTCTGTCAATAAAACATTGGGGACTGAGGAATATCACTTACTCCTCATCAGTCTCCACAGCCACTGTCTTCTATTCCTTTCTGTTCCTTAAACCATGAAAAATACATACCATTGAATCCCAATAAATAGGTCAATTTTAAACAGAAAAATCGAAAAACGAAAAGGCATACAAACTGTGCAATAAGATGTTTGCAACTTTCCAAACAGATTATAAAATTGCATTGTATAAACGTTAAACAATTAACTAGTCAGAACTGTGAGAGTAAAATCCAGAGAAATCCCTATTTTATGTGTATGTTCAGGGCAGTTGTGCCCAGAGACAGTTTTTCTATTGGAAGTTGTTGTGGTGGAAGAGACGTCAGTGTAGTAACATCTCAAATGGCTCTGTGTACTGATGATTATTCAGGCAGCTTACCATCCCATCCTCGCTATTGTTGGTGTTCCTGGTGAGTCTATCTCTGCCTTTTTACTAATTCTCTAACCCGTTGTGAATGTCATCGTTTTCTCTGTATATTTGGCAGATATATTGTCTTCGCTTTCAACCACAATCTCCATTACTATTCCATGAATTTCATATCCTGCGCTGACAAACATCTGAGGAGAAACGAAAGTGTTCATAATCACGATTATCCCATTTTATCCTGAACTGATTTATATCTCAATATTCCGTCTATCACAAAACCTGTCCACTCCCACCTTCACAATGTCCCCAGTCATCACTTCTGCATCAATGCTGTTTCTGAATAAACCAATACCTTCATGCTGTCTCCACAATGGAAGGTACCGAAAGTCTTCCAGAAATACTGTGGGACAGATTGACTGGTGAAAATAAGAACCTGTACATGATTAGAATTAATAAAGTGAACTTATTCAAAAAACTAATTGAATTGAAGGTTGGCAAGTTTCTGCACCAAATGAGCTCCATCCCAAAGTTTTCAGGGAAGTGGCAATACAGCTAGTGAAAGTGATATAGAGTCATACAGGACAGAAACAGATCCTTCGGTCCAACCAGTCCATGCTGACTATTCCAATTCGAAACTAACTTAGTACTACCTGCCCGTGCCTGGCCCATATCCGTCCAAACCTTTCCTATTGGTGTACTTATCCAAATGTCTTTTAAACGTTATAACGACAAGAAAGAAGTATTGATTACCCTTCACATTTCTTTAGACTCTGGAAGTTCTCGTTCCTGCAGACTGGAAAGTAGTTATTGTAATCCTAAATATTTAAAACCGGAATGGGAGGGAAAACAAAAAAAATGTGCACCTTGATGTCAGGTCTGAGGAAAATATTAGAACCTTCCATGAGAAATTTGAGAACTCGACACTTGGGAAATCACGGTGTGACTTGACAGAATCAGCTCAGATTTAGAAACCGGAAGTCTTCGTTGCGAAACCTGTGGAGTTTGTGTTAGTTGATGCATCCACAAAAGAGAACCAGTGGGAGTGTTGTATTTGAATTTGCAGTATAGATTTTTGCATTGTTGCTAACAAGTGAAAGAAGTAAGTTAGAGTACATTGATAAGATGCGGACGGGGAGAACTGGATATACCACATGGATTGAGAATTGGTCAGTGGAAGCAATACAGAGCTACTTGCACTTTTATGGACTGAAGGGAGTTACTCGTGGAATATCACATGTTTCAGTGTTTGAACCACAACAATTTGCAGGGCATAGAAATGATTTGGATGAGAGAAATAAACAGCACATATCTCATTTTGTATCGATTAAATGGTAAGGGATTGAGAAGTGCTGTTGTCCAAAAGGACCTGAATATCCTTCATCATGGGTCACCAAAAATAGCACATCCAAGGCGTAAGTATTGAGCATCTTATATGGTATATTGCCCTTCATTGTAATATGATTCAAGTGCATAAGTAAAGCCGTCTTCCTGTAATTGTAGGGCCTTGATGAGAGAGTATTTGGGGCACTGCTAACAGGTATGATCTCCTCAAACAATTATAACCAGTCTATTCTAAGAAATGATGATACCATGAGGAGAGAGAGAAGAAACTGAATTTTTACTCTATAGTGCCGTGAGACAAGGAGACATGTCAGCGTTGAAACGTGAGGGTTAGCGACAATCATATATTTCTAAAAGAGACATTGTTAGGGTGAGAAATAATTAATTGATTAGATTTATTGTCACATGTACTAAGTCCAGTGAAAAGCTTTGTTTGCGAGCAGTACATGCAGATGATAATAAGCAAGATCACACAGATAATAGGTTGAAAAATAAACTTGGGCAGAGTAAGGCGTATATGTTACAATGCGCAGGACATTCAAAAATCTCAAAATCAGCATCAGTCTGACATAGTATTCCTAATACTTTATATGCCTCAATGAACTCTCTCCACATTAATGTGCTGTCTTTTGGATGAGGTCCCAAAGAAAATGATTAGACAGTTAGGAACCAAGTTAAAAAGTAGGACCTCAGAGGTAGTCATCTCAGGATTGCAACCAGTGTCACGTGCGAGTCAGAGGAGGAAATATAGAATGATCAGGAAGAATGTGTGCCTTGAGAAATGGTGTAGGAGAGAGGGGTTCAGATTTTTGGGACATTGGCACGATGGAAGATTCGAGCAGTGAGGCAATATGGGCAGGGCTCTGAAATAGAAAGGGTGCGTTAACACTGCTGGGGCTGTACTACAGGCCTCCCAACACTCAGCATGAGATAGACGGACAAATATGTAGATAGACCATAGAAAGATGTAAGAGCAACAGCTGGTGGTGATGGAAGATGTTAATTTTCCCAACATTGACTGGGATTAATTTAGTGTTAGAGGTCTATATGGAGTATAATTTATAAGGAGCGTCCAGGCGCATTTTCTAGAGCAGTATAGAAATAGTTCAACTGGCGAAGCGGCCATACTAGACCTGGTGTAGGGAAATAAGCCCGCCCAGGGGGTTGAAGTTTCAGTAGAGGATGACATTGGAAACAATGATCACAATTCCATAGTTTTACAATAGTCATGGACTAAGATGAGAGTGGTCCTAAAGGAAGAGCGTTAAACTGGGGGGAAGGCCAACTACAGCAAACTTCGGCAGGAGCTAGGGAATGTAGATTGGGAACAGCTATTTCAAGGGAAATCCACATTCGATATGTTGGTGGCTTTTAAAGAGAGATTAATTAGAGTTCAGGAGAGATATGTTCCTGTGAAAATGATAGATATAAATGGCAAGGTAAGGAAACGATGGATGAAAAGTGATATTGTGAGACTAGCTAAGAGGAAAAAGGATGCGTATATAATGTCTAGGCGAATGAAGATAAAGGAAGCCTTGGAAGAATATCCTGAATGTAGGTCCAATCTGAAATGAGAAATTAAGTGTTCTAAAAGGGGCCATGAGGTATCCTTAGCGAGCAGGATTAAGTAAATCTCAAAGCCATTTATTCATATATAAAGAGCAAGTGGGTAACTAGAGAAAGTGTTAACCCACTCAAGGACAAAGCAGGAAGGATATGCTTGGAGGCAGAGAAAATGGGTGAGATTCTTAATGAGTACTTTGTATCGATATTCACCAAGGAGTGGGACATGGTGGATGTTGAGGTTAGTGATAGATCTTTGATTACTCTAGGTCAAGTCAGCGTAAGGAGGGAGGAAGTGTTGTGTATTCTAAAAGGCAATAAGAAGGACAAGTCCCCAGATCTGGATGGGACCTACCACAGGTTACTGAGGGAAGTGAGACAGGAAATAGCTGCGGCTTTAACAGATATCTTTGCAGCATCCTTGAACACTGGGGAGGTCTCAGGGTAATGGAGAATTGCTAATGGTTTTCCCCTCATTTAAGGAATAATCTAAGTAATTACAGACCTGTCAGCCTGACGTCAGTGGTCGGGAAGCTACTGGAGAAGATACTGAGGGATAGTATATATACCCATTTGAAACAAAATGAGCTTCTCAGTGATAGGCAGCATGGTTTTCTGCAGTCAATGTCATGGCTTACAAACTTAATAGAAATCTTTGAAGAGGTGACAAAGTTGATTGATGAGGGAAGGCATGTAGGTGTCATATACATGGTCTTTAGTAAGGCGTTTGATAAATTTCCCCGTGATAAGCTGATGAAGAGGGTGAAGTCGCATGGGGTTCAGGGTGTTCTAGCTAGATGGATAGAGAACTGGTTGAGCAACAGAAGACAGAGAGCAGTCGTGGAAGGGAGTTTCTCAAAATGGAGATCTGTGACCAGTGGTGTTCCACCGGGATCCGTGCTGGGAGAACTGTTGTTGTGATATACATAAAGGATTTGGAGAAAGGTGTAGGTTCTCTCATTCGGAAACTTGCAGGTGGCGCTAAGATTGGTGGAGTAGCGGGTAGTGAAGGGCACTGTCCGAGAATACAACAGAATATAGATAGATTAGAGACTTGGGCAGAGAAATGGCAGATGGAGTTCTATCTGGAGAAATGCAAGGCGATGCATTTTGGAAGATGCAATTCAAGACAGAACTTAATAGTAAATGGGAATGTCCTGGGGAAAATTGGTGTACAGAGAGATCTGGGTGTTCAGGTCCATTGTCCCCTGAAGATGGCAAGGCAGATCGGTGGAGCGAATAAGAAGCATATGGCATGTATCCGTCCTTGGACAGAGTATTGAGCACAAGAGTTGGCAGGTAATGTCACAGTTGTATCAGACTTTGGTTCAGCCACATTTGGAATACTGCATACAGTCTGGTCCCCCCTTAGCAAAATGTGTGGATGCTTTCGAGAGGGTGCAGAGGCGGTTCACTAGGATGTTGCCTGGTATGGAGGGCGCCAGCCATGAAGAGAGATTGAATAAATTAGGATTATTTTCATGAGAAAGACGGTGGTTGAGGGGGGACATGATCCCTGGGTGACGAGGGATATTGAGGCTCTGTTAAGGAAAACAAAGAATGCATACATTGGGTTTAAGATATCGGGCTTAAGTCAATCCTTAGATGACTACACAAAGTGTAGAAGCACCTTTAAGAGGGGAATGAGAACCGCAAAAAGAGGGTATGAGATGGATCTCTCAGAAAAAGGTTAAGCCCAAAAGGGTCCCTAGCTATATTAATAGTAGAAGTGTGGCGAGGGAGAGAATAGGTCCACTTAACGATCAGCATGGCAGTCCTTGTATGGAATCACCAGGAGATGGTGGGAATTTTTTAAATGAATATTTCTTATCCATGTTTATTTAAAGCACAATAATGTGGATAAATTCACTGGGCATGAGCATGTCCGTCCTCGGATGTTATGGGAGACGAGGGAAGAAATTGCAGAGGCCCTTGCAGAGATTTTTGCTTCATCTGTTGCTACTGAAGAGGTTCCAGAAGACTGGAGGGTGGCTAATGTTGCTCCATTGCTTCAGAAAAGTAGCAAAGACAAACCACGGAACTCTTGGTCAGTGAAGGTAATATCAGTGTTAGGCAAGTTTTTGCAGAGAGTAATAAGAGACAGGATCAACCAACATTTGGATAGTCAAGGTCTGTTTAGGGATTGTCAGGTAGATTTCTGTGCGGGAAATCATATCTGACAAATCTTTTAGAGTGTGTCAAAGAGGTAACCGTGAGAATAGAAAAGGGTAGGACAGTTGAGGATCTGTATATGGACTTTCATAAGGCTTTTGACAAAGGGCAGGTTTGTTAGTTAGTTTTCGTTACGTGGGAACCAGAGAGAGCGAGCTAATTGGATTCAAAATTGGCTCGATTGTAGGAAGCAGAGGATGATGGAAGAAGATTGTTTCTCAGACTGAAGGCTTATAGCTAATGGTGTGCCACAGGAGTGGGTGCTGAGACCTTTGACATTTGTTATTTACATAAATGACCTGGATGTGAATATACAAGGCATGATGAGGACCATAAGACATAGGAACAGAAATTAAAATATTCAGCCCATCGAGTCTGCTCCGCTATTCAGTCATGGATGATAGGTTTCTCAACCCCATTCTTCTGTTTTCTCGCCATAACCCTTGATCCCCTTGTCAATCAAGAAGCTGTCCATCTCAGTCTTGTATATAATCAGTAACCTGGCCTCCACAGCCTTCTGTGGCATTGAATTCCATGGATTCACCACTCTCTGGCTGAAGAAGTTTCTCCTTATCGCCGTTCTAAAAGCTTTTCCTTTTACTCTAAGGCTGTGCCCTCGGGTCCTAGTCTCTCCTACAACTGGGAGCATCTTCACAACATCGATTCTGTCCAGACTATTCAGTATTGGGTATGTTTCAATTAGGTCTCCCTTCATCCTTCTAAAATCCATTGACTACAGATCCAGAGTCGTCAAAGGTTCCTCATGCGTAAATCTTTTCATTCCTGGAACCATTCTCGTGAAACGCCTCTGAACAAGTTCCAAGGCCAGTGCATCTGCTCTGTGATATGGGGCCCAAAACTGCACAACATATTCCAAGTACTCCCAAGAAGGTTACTACATTTACGGATGATACAAAATTAGGAGGTATCGTTGATAGCAATGAACGTTATCAGAAATTAAAGAGGGATTTTAATCTGATGGGCAAGTGAGCCGAGGATTGGCAATTGAAATTATATACAGATAAGTGGGAGTTGTTACACTTTGGAAAGTAAAACAAAGATAGGACTTATACAGTAAATGGTTAGGTTCTGAGGTGTGTTGTGGAACAGAGGGACCTCGGACCATAAGTCCATATTTCATTGAAAGCAGCATCACGGGTAGATAAAGAAGGCATTTAGCATGCTGGCCTTCATCGTTCAAGGCATTGAATAGAGGAGTTGGGACACTATGCTACCATTCTGTAAGCCGTTGGTGAGGTCACACTTGGAATTTTGTGTACAGTTTTGGTCATCCTGTTAACCTGAAAAGTGTGCAAAGAAGTTTGACAAGGATATTGTCAGGACTAATAGGCTAGAGTTATAGGGAAGGGGATGGCCAGTTTCGGATATCATCCCTTGGAATGTCGGAGAATGAGGGGGTGTTTTTAAGGACATGCATAATATCATGAGGGCCATAGATAGGATGAATGCATATAGTCATTTTCCCAGTGATGACGGATTGAAAACTACAGGGCATAGGTTTAAGATGAGAGGGGAAAGATTCACGAAGGTCCTGAGGGGCAACTTCATTATGCATAGAAAGTTTTTGAAATGGAATGGGCTGCCAGAAAAATTGGTTGAGACAAGTACAATCGCAACATGTAAAAAATGAATTGATACATAGATGGGAAGGGTTGAGAGCGATATGGTTCAAATGAGGGCAATTGGAATTAGTTGAGTGGGCAGCATGGTCAGCACGGACTAGTTTGGGTCGAAGGTCCAGTTCCCATGCTCGATCACTATATGATTCAATGACACTCCATTTAAATCAGTGACACGGTGACACTGTGGGTTACACCAGCCAATACCACGTCACTTTCAGGGGGACACTCTGGGCTACATCAGCTCACACCATGTCACTGTCAGCGGGACACTCCGGTCTACACAAGTCCACACGATGTCACTGTCAGGGGAACACTCAGTTCTACACTAGCCCACACCATGTCACTCTCAAGGAACCACTCTGGGCTATATCATCCACACCATGTCACTGTCAAGGGCACACTCTGAGCTATACTATTCACACCATGTCACTGTTAGGAGGACACTCTGGGCTATACCATCCCACACCATATTGCTCTCAGGGAATGCTCAGGAATACAGCAACTCACATCATCTCGCCATGCAGTGACTTCTATCATTTGATTGTCGAAGGTGCTGCTGTTATCCACCTGCTTTGTAATATTCCCTATGAGGTCAGTAATCCCCATCATACACTTGCACTTTACTATGGAACAAATCCAACCCTCTTTGCCAGGTATGTAGTCGAGGGCATACCGGTTTTGCTGGGAAGATTGACGTCATTCTGAGAACATGTCCTTACCTCCTGCCATGTTCAAGCGGTCTGCTTGCCCAAGAGGGTAAGACCACAAATTAGATAGTTTCAATTTTGATTGCTAATAATTCCTACAGATCCTCCTCATGTAAAGGTACTGAGAAATGTGTAAGCCAGAAACTGGGCTTTACTTTTACCCAAAGCCTTACCACCCCTCCAATGCGCGCAGAATAGAGGTGAAACTGAACGTTTTGTAGGGAAACCCCAACCACATTCCCAGGTAGTTGGACAGGGAACAGTAGCATTGAAAACTGCCCCTACAGGTACGGCACAGGGATTACCTTTTTCATTAAGAACAAAGAAGTTAGTCACTTTGTCTTGGCTGAAAAAAATAATATCCGGATTTAGATTAGATAATGGATGGGGCTTCCCAATAAGAAACAAGCCTGTCTTTGTGACTACCCTGAGAGTATGGGTAGACAAAAGTGAGCACTGCAGATGCTGGAGATCAGAGCTGAAAAATGTGTTGCTGGAAAAGCGCAGCAGGTCAGGCAGCATCCAATGAGCAGGAGAATCGACGTTTCGGGCAAAAGCCCTTTTTCAGGAATGAAGAAAGGCTTATGCCCGAAACGTCGATTCTCCTGCTCCTTAGATTCTGCCTGGCCAGCTGTGCTTTTCCAGCAACACATCTTTCAGCTCTGAAAGTGTGGGTAATCCATAGCTACAAAATATAGACGCACTGGACTCTTAGGCTGAATGCTGTTCAATACAAAGTGATGGGTCTTTCAGTAAGAGATGTGGTTATTGTTCCAGGCTGGTTCCTTCCATCCCACGATTGAGAAGATGGAGGTGCCATTAGGGGTCTCATAGTAAGGTGTGAGCCATTACCAGTATCACAAAGTGCTTGAATACCCACAATACCAGACAAACACTCCTCCAGTAGGCACGCACATGGGATGCGAGGCGCCACAGGGAAGCAGTAGTGGTTGGTACATTGGACCAAGGCACATGGAATAAACTTAGTCGCATTCACATAAGTGCACCCCCATCCCGTACAGTTGTAACAAAGTGGCTTCCCGGACTTATTAGGGGAAATCCACAGGCAGCTATTAAGTGGGGAAAAGTGAAAGTAAAGACAAATAGGTGCTTACTGTCTTCATGAAGAGGCAGAGAAAAAAAAGCATGTTGCAGGTCGACAACAGTAAAACAGTAAGCGTCTAATAGTACCAAGGCCAGAATATTTATCACCAAGGCATGATCAAACTGTGCAATCCCATAGATAGCTCTTAAATCTGAAACCAGTCGATACTGGTCTGGTGTGCCAGATGTTTGGACATCTCCCTGGAGTCCCTGACTTCTTTTTTGCCTTTCACAATGTATTCTTACCACGGTATTTTCGGGCTGGACTTGGACGATAGAGAGCGAGGGGTCGAGTCAAACACGTTTGAATGTGAGGAAAACCAAACGGAGAAAATACTCACGTCTGGTTGGCCAATTTCTCTACACTCAACAGTGGAGGACTGAAAGCTCTTATACCATTGTCCGCAGTCCATCCATACCGAATCCAGTCACTACACCAGACGGAGATCGGGACCTGGGCAACCTCTCTCGGTTCCGCGAGCAGTGCATAAATGCTCGTAATTCATCTGGCTGTTCAGACTTCAATCTTCAGTTTTCATATGGCCGAATGCAGAGCGTGCAGAAACTCAGAGGTTGTACACTTTCGGATTCCGTGGAGGAACTGTGCACAAAGCTTAAACCAAGGACATGATCAATTATTACATTCGGACAATTATCAATCAATACACGATATTGATTTATGTGAAAGTTCCTTGGTCCAATGATATTTCTGGAACCAATTTTATTTTCCAACAATCAGGTCACCCTTATCTCACTAACACAGCCATTGCACCTGCACCTAAAGGCCGGCTAAAACTGTCTTATCTGGCACTGCACCTAAAGGCCGGCTAAAACTGTCTTATCTGGCACTGCACCTAAAGGCCGGCTAAAACTGTCTTATCTAGCTGAGTTATTTCTATGCTTTAAAGGACACATTTTTTGCTAAACACTACTGAAGCAGTCTGCTATTAGTCACTTATTCAGAATTAGCAGTTGGGAACTTCAAAGCCATTTTCTGCAGCTTTGCAGCCTAGAAGCCATTTTGTCGTGTTATTTGCACCGAGAAGCCATCTTGTTGCCACATAGGGTATGAAAAGCATCTATTAAATGGTTGCCCCTGACTACAACCGGTCACCTCAGCCTGTATTTAGATGTCAGATCCAAACCTGTCCCTCTGTAACAGGTTCGAGAGGCTGAATGGCCTCCTTCTATCCCTGTGTAACAGACTGCACAGGCTGAATGGCCTCCTCCTATCTCTATGAACTGACTAGAGAGGCTGAATGGCGTTGTCCTATCCCTCTATAACACATTCAAGAGGCTGAATGGCCTCCTCCTGTCCCTCTGTAACAGTCCCGAGACATTAAATGACACAGCAATCTGTGGATTAAGAGAGGCTGGCAAACTGTATCGAATGATGGTCCCTCCATTCTCAGTTACAGAGACATAAAGAACACAAATTAGTCCAGGTGCTCTCTCAGTTACAACTCACTCAGTTGCAGTAACATTTCTCTTCGATAGTTCCCGTTGCATCTTCCCACCTCTTCAAGTGGGAATAGGCTAATGCGTGCTGAATGGCCTCCTTCTATCCCTCTGTAACAGGCGCATTGGGAGAGAATTGCTTCTCCCGTTCCTGAGTCGCCATCCCAATGCTTTGTCAAAGTTATGAACGGATTTGATAACTAGGCACTTTTACCAGTAGTAGCCTCACACAAAGTCGTTTGGCAATAAGTACCGTACCTTGGGTTAAAGTCTCTCGAAATTTCCCCTCCAGTCATTTTTTGGAACTGCTATGATATTTTATTCCTGTCTCCTTTTATAAACAGGGTGGGACTTATACAACCCTGCAGTGTTCCGGCAATACTCCCACATACAAGGAAACATGATTAAATAGATTGAAAGATTTATGATCCATCCGTCAGTAACTCTCATCCATTCCATCCAGACTGAGTAAATGCTGACTTTTATTTTGATACGAAAAGGGATGTAAGGAAGGGGTTAACAGAGTTTGTTTTATGGTAACTGTGGTTAATGCCAATCTCCATGGATTCTAATTATCCCAGTAGAGACTTTACATCTTTCAATGATAAATAGGCTCTGTTCAATGTGTTATTCCACAGTATGAGCAGGAGCATCACCGACAGCACGAACATGGATCAGCAGCTCCAGGGAGAAGGGGAGGAGAGATCAGAATCTGGGAACATTAGACAGGAAAGTTCCAACAATGGACAGGTGTTTATCCTCTGATTTTTCTATTCTTTCTCCATATTATGTTGGGTTGTCAATATCATGGCAGATCTATTATGCTCTTTGCATTATTCAATACTTTTATGATCCTCTCCTGTCTATCGTTGGTGTCCCTGATAAGTCTCACTCTCCAGCTATTTTTTCTATAAACCAATTATGACTGCATTTCTGTTCTTTCATAAAGTCTACATATCTTGCCACCATTATTGTTCCTGTTGAGACTCTGAATCCAGATATTCACTCCACAGTCTAGAACTAACTGCATCACTGAACTTGTTCAATTACTGTCTCCCTCCTTGCCTCTGGCAGTGTTACTCATCGGTCTCCATGTTAACCTACTCAGCGGTGAACCATTACCTCACTGGGCTTGCTATTTAACTATTGGGATCATGGGCGTCACTGCCTTCTGTTACGGTGACAAACTCCGTTACCTTTATCTGATTCCATACCATCCTTATCCAAGAGCTTTTTAAAATATATTTGTTGGACTAAGTCATCGCTGGCTGGCCAGCATTTATATCTCATCCCACGTTGTCTTTGAGGAGGTGGTGGTGAGCTGTCTTCTTCAAGTACTGCAGTCCACTCGCTGTTGGTTGACCAATTGCAGTATTTCAGGAGGGAATTTCAGGATATTGACCCAACGACTGTGAGGGAATGGCGGTAGTGCCAGTAGACTGGAGGAGAGCAAATGTTGACCCCTTGTTGAAAAAGGGGCGTAAATACAACCCTGGAAATTATAGACCAGTGAGCTTTGCTTCGGTTGTGGGTAGAGTTTTGGGCAAGGTTACAAGAGAAAGTCGTTCTAAAAATCTCGAGTTGATTCGGGATAGTCGACACGGTTTTGTGAGCTGTAGGATGTGCCACACAAACCTTATTGAGTTCTTTCAGAAAGTGACCAAACAACTGATTGAGGGTAAAGTGGCTGATGTGGTGTATATGGATTTCAGTAAGGTGTTTGATAAGGTTCCACACAGTGGGCTATTGCACAAAATGCAGAGGCATGGGATTGAGGGCGATTTAACGGTTTGGATCAGACATTGGCTCATTAAAAGAAGATAGAGGGTGGAGATTGATGGGAAATGAGCATCCTGGAGTTCAGTTACTAGTGGTAAACCGCAAGGATCTGATTTGGGGCCATTGTTGTTTGTCATTTTTATATATGACCGAGATGAAGGCGGAGGAGGATGGCTTCGTAAATTTGCAGTTGACACTAATGCTGTTGGAGTTGTGGATAGTGCTGAAAGATGCTGCAGGTTGCACAGCGGCAGAGATAGGTTGTACAGCTGGGGTGAGAGGTTAAAAATTGAGTTTAATGCGTAAAACTGTGAGGTGATGCACATCAGAAGGAGCAACAGGAATAAGGAGTACTGGGCAAATGGGAAGATTCATGGCATGAGGATGAGCAGAAAGATTTCGGTGTCTATATGCAGAGATCCCTGAAAGCTGCCACCCAGGTTGATAGAGTTGTTAAGAAGGCATACGGTGGGGGGATTCAAGATGGTGGCAATTCTGTTGGTCTGCCCTGCTGAGCTGTGCACCAGAACCTAGACAAAGTGGGGCACTCACTCTCGCTTTATTAGTCATTGCGGTCGAAATCATTAGTTTTTGATGACCTGAATTGCTGTGTTTGAGTTTAAAATTGTTAGCAAAATGACTGAAGGGAAGGGACTGCGAGGATGGCAACAAGCAGGACACTCTCCTGCAGCAAGGGACACATCTGCGGCCGCATCATCAACCTCAGCGAGCGCTCCCGGCGACTCAGCTGTGGACCACAGCCTGGTCTTGGAGTTGGTGAAACTCTGAGAGAAGATCAATTCAGCGATGGACGAGACCCGGGACAGGCTTGAACCGATCTCATTCATGCTGCAGTAGCGTGACCAGGAGATCCGGCCTCTCAGGCAGCACATCATAGAGGTGGAGCAACGGACTGCAGCCTCTGAAACTGCGGTGGAATCCTTGGCGTGTCAGGTGCAGGCTCTGGAACAGCAGGTACGGGCTTTGGAAGAGCAGGTCGATGAGCTCGAAAATCAAGGCTATCAGAAGAACATCTGCCTGGTCGGGCTGCAGGAACAGGAAGAGGGATACAAGCTGGTCAGCTTCTTGGAGCAATGGCTCCCGCAGTTATTGAAGCTGGGAGTCCGGTCGGGCCGTGTTCGGGTGAGTGGGCCCACCGGTCACAGTGCACAGGCCCGAAATGAACCAGTGCCCCCATTCGGTCCTAGTGTGAAATCAGCAGTTACAGAGATAAGTAACCTGTGCTGAAAGGAGCCATAACCTCTGGTATACAAAGGATGCGAATTATGCTTTTCCAAGACTTTTCTGCGACCGTGATTCGCAAAAGGAAGGCCTTTGATGAGTTAAAAAGGCAGCTGAGGGACTTGAGTATCCCGTACTCTGTAAGATACTACATTTCAGCCATGGAACATCCCTGTTTAATTTTGACTCAACATAAAAAGCAAAGGACTTCCTGGAAACCTTATAATAGACTGGCTGGCTCGAATAATATGGACAATAACATTTACTTTACTTTTTTCTCTGTGGTTTACCTGTTCATCCTTTTTATATATGTTTGTGGGTGTACTACTTTTCTTCTTTTTTCTATCTCTTCTTCCTTGTATCTCTCCTCCCGTTATCCTTTGTTTTTATTTTTATCATTTCCTTTTCATTTATCTCCCTTGATATGAGATGGGGATGTGGTTGGGGGAAGCAGGGGGAGTTTTGTTTTGTTTTAACCAGGCGTACCGAGGATTAAAGCATGGATAGCACAGGTTGAGTGCACACTTTTAATTTTCTTGTCCTCAGATGCTTTCTGGCTTCAGCTGGAAGGAGCCATGAAGGTGTTAGTGGATAGTATGAGCGCTCCCTGTGGGCAAGGGGTAAAGTTTCCTCTCAATTGTGTTCGATGTTGGTCTGTTGTAGACGTAGATGTTAGAAGTTTTGATCTGGTATGTTTAGAAATTAAATTTTTCAATTTATGCAAACTGTTTGCTGTTTTCTGTCAGCACGCTATGAGTGGGGTTCATCCTTCCAGGGGGTCATGTACTAATTCAGACGGGTATGGCTAACCGTTCAGTTAAATGGTGCATCTGGAATGTTAAGGGGAGTTATTCAGCAAGTAAAAGTAAAAAGATGCTTTCCAGCCTGAGAAAAAAAGAGGGTTGATGTCGCAATGCTGCAAGAAACATATCTAACCAGCAAGGAGCACTTCAATTTACAGCAGGGAATACAAAGAAGAACAAAGAACAAAGAAAATTTCCAGGCCAGGAACAGGCCCTTCAGTCCTCAAAGCTTGAGCCGATCCAAATGTACTGTCTAAACCTGTCAGTCAATTCCTACGCATCTGTATCGTTCTGCTCCCCACTTACTCATGCTTCTGTCTAGACGCATTTTAAATGAATCTACCATGCCTGCTTCTACCACCTCTGCCGGCAACGCATTCCAAACGCCCACCACCCTCTGTGTGAAGTACGTGCCATGTCTATCCCCCTTAAACATTCCACCTCTCACATTGAAAGTATGACCTCTTGTTATTGAATCCTTCACCCTGGGAAAAAGCTTGTCTCTATCCACTCTTTCTATATCCGTCATTATTTTATAAAGCTCAATCAGGTCCCCACTCAATCTCCTTATTTCTCATGAAAATGAACTGAACCTACTCAACCTCTCTTCATAGTTAGCACCTTCCATACAAGGCAACATCCTCAAAAACCTTCTCTGCACCCTCTCCAAAGTGTCCACATCTTTTTGAGAATGTGGGGACCAGAACTGTACACAGTATTCTAAATGCGGCCAAACCAATGTCTTGTCAGCTGTTATACTCAATACCCCGTCCAATGAAGACAAGCATACTATATGCCTTCTCGACCACTCTATCCACCTGTGCAGCAACCTTCAGAGTACAATGGACCTGCACTCCCAGATTTCTCTGCCCATCAACTTTTCCCAAGGCTCTTCCATTCATTGTATAATTCGCTCTAGAATTAGTCTTGCCTAAATGCATCACCTCACATTTGTCTGGATTGAAATCATCTGCCACTTTTCCGCCCAACTCTCCAGTCTACCTATATCCTACTGTATTCTTTGACAGTCCCTTATACATTCTGCTACTCCACCAATCTTCGTGTCATCTGAAAACTTGCTGAACATACCAACATTGCCCTCTTCCAGATCATCTATGTATTTTACAAACAAATGTGGCCCCAACACTGACCCCTGTGGAACATCACTGGTCACTTTTCTCCATTGCGAGAAACTCCATTCAACTACTACTCTCTGTCTCCTGCTGCTCAACCAGTTCTTTATCCACCTAGCTAGAACACCCTGCACACCATTTGACTTCACTTTGTCCATTAGTCTACCATGGGGAACCTTATCAAACGTCTTACTGACGTCCCATCAAAAACCTTTCCTTCATCTATCACCTTGGTCACTTCCTCAAAGAACTCAATTAAGTTGGTAAAGCACGATCTCCCCCGCGCAAAACCATGTTGCCTATCACTGATAAGCCCATCCTTTTCTAAATATAAATAGATGCTATCCCTCAGTATCCTCTCCAGCAACTTTCCCACCACCGAGTCAGGCTCACTGGTCTGTAGTTACCTGGAATATCCCTACTACCCTTCTTGTACAGGGGGACAACATGAGCAACATTCCAGTCCTCTGGCACCTTACCTGTCACAAAGGTATCTGTCAGGGCACCAGCTATTTCCTTTCTAGCCTCCCTCAGCCACCTGGGATAGATCCCATCTGGACGTGGGGATTTGTCTCCCTGAATAACCTCTAACCTACCCAACACATCTTCCCTATTTATGTCAACGTGATCCAGACTAATCAAACTTCTATGTCTAATCTCAACATTCATTATGTCCCTCTCCTCAGTGAACACTGATGGAAAGTAATCATTTAGAATCTCACCCATTCTCTCAGGTTCGACACACAGCACTTCTTAGTTATCCTTTAGTGGACAAATCCTTTCTCTAGTTACCTGCTTACTTCTTATCTAAGAATAAGATGCTTTGGAATTATTCTAAATTCTGCTCGCTAATGCTATTTCATGACCCCTTTTAGCCTGCTTGATTCCTTGTTTAAGACTTATTCTATATTCCGATATTCGCCCAGGGCCCGTTCTGTTCTTAGCTACCGAGACCTTATGTATGCTTCCCTTTTCTTCTTGGCTCTTCGCACAATTTCTGCTGTCATCCATGGTTCATGAATCTTGCCCTTCCTATCCTTTGCCATCAACGGGACATGACTATCCTGCACTATCTTAGCCTATCTTTGAAAGCCTCCCACATCTCAAATGTGGACTTCCCTTCAAATAGCTGTGCCCAATCCACATTTCCGAGTTCCTGCCTAATTTTGATATAATTGGCCTTGGCCCAGTTTAGTACTCTTCCATTAGGACCACTCTCTACTTTATCTACGAATATTCTAAAACTTACAGAATTGTGGTCACTGTTCCCAAAGAAATCCCCCACCGCAACTTCTACCATCTGTCCTGGCTCGTTCCCCAGTACCTGGTCTAATATGGCCCTTTCCTCGTCGGACTATTGACATACTGCAGTAGAAAACTCCCCTGGACGTTTCTTCCAAATTCTACCCCATCCAGACGTTAAGTGTATCCCAGTCAATGTTGTGAAAATTAAAATCTCCCATCACCACTACCCTATTGCCTCTACACCTTTCCATAATCTGTTTACCTATTTGTTCTTCTACCTCACGCTCACTGTTGGGAGGCCTGTAACACAGCCCCAACAATGCAACTGCGCCCTTCTTATTTCTCAGCTCCACCATAATGCCTCACTACCCAAGACCTCCATAGTGTGCTCCTTTAGCATAGAGTGATATTCTCCTTGACCAGCAATGCAACTCCAGCCCCACCCTCCTTTTGCTTCCCTCTCTGTCCTGTCTGAAACGTCTATATTCTCGAACATTTCATTATCAATCATCATGCCCTTCCTTCATCCAAGTCTCTGTGATTGCAATAACATCATACTCCCAAGCACCAATCCAAGCCCTAAGTTCACGTGCCTTACACACTATACTCCTTGCATGAAAGTCGATGCATTTCATGCCACCAGAGTTTTGTGCTCATCTGCTCTCTGCCTACCCTTTCCTTTATTAATGTTATCTTCACAATTCTTACAGTCTCCAGTTTCGACCTCACTGCCTATTTGTTTTCTCTTCTGGTTTCCAGCTCCCTGCCACATTAGTTTAAAAACTTCCCAACAATAGGATCAAAAAGTCCCCCATGGACATTTGTTCCAGTCTGATTCAGGTGTAGACCGTCCATTTTGTAATAGTCCCACCTTCCCCAGAACCGGTCTAATTGTCAAATAAATCTGAACCCTTCCATCCTACCCCATCTCTCAAGCCATGTGTTCATCCTGCCTATTCTTTCATTTCTCCACTGGCTAGCACGTGGCACTGGCAGTAATCGCGAGAGCACTACCCTTTAACTTCTCTCCTAGATCACTGAATTCTTCTTTCAGGACCTCATCTCGTTTCCTACTTATGTCGTTGGTGCCTATATGCACTAAGATAACTGGCTGCTGACCCTCCCCTTTTAGAATGTCTTGCAGCCAATTGGTGACATCCCTGACCCGAGAATCTGGGAGGCAACCTACGATCCAAAAATCCGATTTTCGGCCACAGAACCGCCTATCTATTCCCTCACAATAGAATCCCCAATGACCATGGACCTACGAGTCTTTTTCCCGCCCTTCTGAACAGAAGTGCCCACCACGTTTTCATGATCCTGGCAACTGCTGCCCCCCCCCCCCCCCCCCCCCCCCCCCCCCCCCCCCGGTGAGCCATCTCCCCCAACAGTATTCAAAATGGTGTTTTTGGAGGGAGACGACCGCAGTGGGCACCTGCATTGCCTTCCTAGTCTTTTTCTGTCTTTTGGTCACCCATTCACTGTCTTCCTGAGCAATCCTAAACTGCGGTGTGACCAGTTCATTAAACGTGTTATCCACTACCTCCTCAGTATCGCGCATGTTCCACTGTGAGTCCATCCGCAGCTCCAGAGCCGTCATGCAGTCAAACAAGAGCTGCATCTGGACATGCTTCTTGCAAGTGAAAGAGCCAGGAATGTCAGACACGTTCCTAAGCTCCCACATCAAGCAAGAGACACATGCCACGGGTCTGAGGTCGCCTGCCGTTGTAAGCTTAGCTTTCTATGAACTAACTAAACCCAAATAATGCACTTAAATATATGAAAAAGAAAGATAAAGAAAAAAGTAAAAGGCTTACCTTACTGAGTCTTCTCCTTTCGATTAGAGGATGGGGGCGGAGGGTGATACTACACGTGTAGTATCTCGGGTTTAGACACTGACCAAATATAAATTAAGCCCTTACCTTCCCGACAGCCCTTGCTTCACTCCACCTTCTCTCCACACCACTTGGTCTGAGTGTTCAGACGTGCGATTTTTCTTATCCTTTAATTCGAAAAGCAGAGGGGTTAGTAACTCATCAAGAGGTATCTTCCATTTCAACTGTGAGACCAAATTAAGGTCGAATATGGGTGGTTCATAATTCTTAAAGCTTTAATGCACGGAGATATGTATGGGAATTTGAATATATCCTGCGTCCGGCACATTTCCTCAAATTTTTAACAGATGCCCTTTCCGGGTTGATGGCCCTTGGGGCATGTCATACAGTAATAGGGGGAGACTTTAAAATTCTTATTAACCCTGAAGTGGACAGCATGCCTCGGGGTCTTGCAGGTATGTCCCCGCAATCCAGGCAGTTGGTGTACCTGAACAGAGAACTGGGGTTGGTGGGTGTGAGGATCTGTTACCACCCTGAGGAGAGGGACTTCACCTTTTTCTCTCAGCCACGTCAGTGCTTTTGGAGGATTGGCATTTTTTGCCCTGTTGACCATTTTGAATTCTGTGCTGTCCTGCAGAATTGGGAAGATAGTCATTTCGGATCACGCAGCAGTGGACATGGAGGTAAAGGTCGGTGGTGATGGGACAGGCTCACGAAACTGGCACAGTGCTCAATTCTTCCTGAAGGATAGCAAGTTTATTGAATATTTTTCGGGGGAATTTCAATTTTTTGGGAAAAATAATTTGGGTACGTCCCGTAATCCTTCGATGGTCTCGGAGAATGCCAAGGCCTATGCGAGGAATTTGATTATTTCTTACTTTGCGACCCAAAAGCGGCAGAAGGCAGAGCAGCTGCGTATGCTCGAGGCTTGCCTGAATGCCGCTGAAACAGCACGCCTTGCCAGACCGTCTGTAATCAAGTTGCAGCAGATTACAGGCCTCAGGGCTAGATTGAATGCTGGGCTCACCCAGACAGCAAAGATGGAAATCTCCTTTCCGAAACAGAGATTATTTGAGAATGGTGATACACCGGGTAGATATCTAACATACCTGGCCAGAAAGAAGAATGCCTCCTAATTTATCACATCCATTCTGAGAGATTGCTGGCACTCTTACTTGCGATGCCAAAAATTACTTTCTAATGTAACCAATTAATTTGAATTATGCCCAAGACACCACAAACCACTGGGAGCTAAACTTTATTGTTTTAACACCTGGAAACCAACCAAACAATGAGAATTCAATGTGTCATGGGGAGTATATAAACCTGGTATTTTGAAAAATAATGGGAAAGCTAACTGGACAGCTAAGATCTTGGTCTGAAATCAGAAAAAAAAAATATTCTATCCAATATACTTTATTTACAGTTAAAAAAAACAGAAAGAAGATGACCCACGAAGATCAGCAGCGGGAAGACTGAAGACAGCGGGGAAGACAGAGACTGTGCGATGTTGAGATTAAGTTAATGTAACGTTCAATAAGTGGGTTAATGGAACAGCATATATTCGGAGTTGTAGTCAGATCGTAAGCAGTTAAGAAAAGTGGGTTTTGTACTTGTGAATAGTTGTTGTTTAGTGTTCACTATTCGTGTTCATAAAATATATTGTTATTTTTCTTTGAATGGTGGAATTTGGGAGTTCTCTGTCACTCATGTTTTAATAGATTACGAGGCGAGGTGAGTTTTTTTGATGTTTGGTTTTCATTAACATCGGGGTTCGACGTCGATGTCATAACAGTTTAGGGGCTTGTCATTCAGGATTGGGACATATGAGAACAGATTAGGGGTACGAAAAGTCTCAGCAGATTCCAACATTTGGCAAATATTGTCAGAGATCATTAAATAAAACTTAAAATGTGTTTAATTTTGGTTACTTGTGGATGATTAAATGAAAAGTGAGAGAAATGGGATTTAACATTGTTAAAGAGGTTTTGGGGTTTGAAAATGATTCCCAATTTGCCAAGAAAGTTTAGAAAGACAGAGGAAGGATGTACATTTAGAATTAGCAAATAGGTTAGAATTGGGTTTAACTAGGGACAAAAAGAAAGCTGAAATTGCGATGGAGTTGGTCAAGCACTTTGGTGTACTGGAGAAACTGACAGTGACTGCAGTAGAATTAGAAAATAAAAGGATTGCAAAAGCAGTAACTGGAGTTAGAAGATTAAAAAGTGAGACAAAAAGAAAGAGATAAGAAAGAGAAAGCGAGGTAGAAGAGAAAGAGAGAGAGAGGAAAAAGAAAGACAGCATTTGAACTTGAGAAGTTGCGAATTAGTCAGCAAAGTCAAGTTAACAGGATAGAGATTAAAATAGAAAGTAGGAAATATATATATTATACACACACACATATAACTATGTTAAAACATTGCCATATTTTATTATTAGATTACTTTACGATGTGGAAACAGGCCCTTCGGCCCAACAAGCCCACATCGACCCGCCGAAGCGCACCCACCCATGCCCCTCCCCTAACACTACGGACAATTTAGCATGGCCAATTCACCTGGCCTGCACATCTTTAGACTGTGGGAAGAAACCAGAGCACCCGGAAGAAACCCAAAACTATGTTAAAACGTTGCCATATTTTGTTAAGTAAAATGTGGTTGCATTTGTTAGTTCATTTGAAAAATTGGATAGATGGATGGAGTGGTCAGATACCATGTGGGTAATGCTAGTTCAAACTAATCTGGTAAGCCAAGCTAGTGAGGTATGTGCAGCGCGGTCAAGAGGTTATGCAGATGTCAAATAGGCTATTTTGAATGTCTATGAATTGGTACCAGAAGTATACAGAGAGCAGTTCAGAAACATAATGATGGAACCAGATCAGAATTATGTTGAGTTTGTAAGAGTTAAACATAGTAGTTTTGATAGATGGGCTTGGGCCTGAAAAATAGACAAGACATGTAAGGCTCTGAGGCAGATCATTCTGCTGGGGGAATTTAAACACTCACTTCCAGAGATGATCAGAGTTCATGCGAATGAACAGGAAGTTCAAGAAGTAGAAGAGTGGCAGAGATAGCAGGTCAATTTGCATTGGTGGATGAGCTGCAACTTAGCTTCCGGTAGGATCTTCCGCCTGTGAGGGATAGAAATTGGGAGAAGGGGAGATCCTACTCTACAAACAAAAGATTGAGAGCACGTTGAGCATGGTTTATTTAGGTTAATATTGAAGCCCAAGAGGGTTGAAAGGTGATGAAAGACCTCAGGTGATTTCACAATACCGGAGTGGAATATCTCGAATTACAGTGCAGGTGGTTTAAGAATCGCACTGAGAAAAGATATCTTCACTGCCATAAGTGGGACACACATAGTCACAATGCTTGTCGTGCAAGAAAGGCACTGTGGGAAAGGATGTGGTAAAAGAGGCTAAGTCAGTGGTATTAGTGGAAGTAGTAAAGGAAACCCCAAGAAAAGTTGAGGAGCTGCAGGAGAGTGCCCAGGCAAGGCAGGGGCTGGATATGGAGTTAGTACCTGATTTCAATGAAGAATTCACCGCTGTGGGTAACGTTTACTCAGAAAGAACAGAGAGAGAAGGACAACAAGGTATAATTTTGCGAGATATGGGATCTGCGCAGTCTCTAATATTCGAAAAGTATTGCGCTGGTAAAGCACAACAGGACAGGCTGCATCTGAACATCGACATACCAGGCACAAGCCTTTCATCTGGAAAGTGGCATGTTGGGGGAGAAGGGGGGATAAAAGATAAATAGGAGGGTAGGGGTGGGGCTGGGTGAAGGTCACTGCGAAGGCGATAAGAAAGTGAAGGTGTGAGTGATTCTGAAAAGCCGGAGAGGTGGGTGGAGGGGACATGTCGGAAGGAAGGTGAACAGTCAGGAGAGTTGAAGACGGCGATGCTGAGTTGAAGGGTGGAATCTGAGATGAGGTTGGGAGAGGGGAGAATTGGAAACTGGTGAAGTTGATGTTGATGCCGTGTGGTTGGAGGGTTCCGCCTATCTGCTTCACCCTGCCCTCTGACCTCTCACAATCACCTCCCAACCTGCATCTACCTATCGCCTTCCAAGCTACCTTCCGCCCAGCTCAACTCCCACCCACCTATGTATCACTCAGAACGCTTTACCCTAGCCCCCGTTTCCTTATGGAGGTGTTATGCCTGAAACGTGTATTTTCCTGCTCCTTGGCTGCTGCCTGACCTGCTGTGCTTTTCCAGCGCCACAACTTTCAACTGTGATGTCCAGCATCTGTAATCCTCACATTCTCTCAGCCTCTAAAAGTAAGTGGCGAAAGTATTTGCACTCTTTCTGACATGTTACCTGAGAGAGTGATCATTTGTGGAATTGGGGCATAAATGTAGTGCTCCCCTGTGTAAGATCAGGTTGGAGATCCAAATCAAGATTGGGGACGTAACAGTGGGAGACAGTGACAGACCGTCAGTTTCAGAAATACCGTTTTATTCTTGAGAACAATTTAGCAGGATACAAGAGAGGAGTGACACCTTTTGTGGTAGAGAACTCAAAGGAAGACCAGGAAATTGAGGAGTTAAAAAACAAATACCCAGGAAATTTTCCAGCCTGTGTAATATCTAGGTCTCACCGTCATAAGCTACAGCAAGAAGCAAAACGTAAAGAGAAAGACAAAGGAGCGGAAGTTTAATTTGCTGGCCCGCTGTTTCATGTAACGGTGCAGGACAAACCTGAACAGGTAGTGGGTCAGGTAGAGGCGTTTAGTCCTGAAAGGCTAATAGCATTACAACAGAAATTTACATAAATTGATGCATACTCAGAAAAGGAATCAGAATATATTGTCGTGCGTTAGCAACTGAAAGATAGAATCCTAAATGAAAATAGAGACCATAGCATATTAGTGCAGAGGGGAAATGGGCCAAAGTTAACCAGATTATGTTGGCGGTAGCATACAGACAGGAAGTGTTATGGGTATCAAATGAACTACCTGCAGGAGGTCATCTCGGTATACCTGCAGGAAGTCACCTGGAAGACTAAGGCTAAGGTTCAAAATTATTTCTACTGGCCTGGAATGCACAAGGATGTGGTTTTTTTTGCGATGTGTGTCATACATGCCGAATTGTAGGTAAGCCACAGGCAGGACTACAACCAGAACATTTGTTGCCAATTCTTGCATTCGACGGACCTTTCATGTGGGTTATGCTTAGTTGCGTAGGCCTTCTATCTAAACTAAAAGTGAAAACAAATATTTACTGACCATAATGGATGTATCTGTCAGATTACCAGAGGCAATTCTATTACGGAGAGTTAAGGCAAAAAGGGTGGTGGAGGGGTTGGAAGCTTTGTTTACTCAGTACGGGCTACCCAGAGAGTTTCTGTCAGTCCAAGGGAGTCATTTTACCGCTCGGCTGTTTAAGCAAATCATGGATAGCTTAGTCATACAGCACTTCAAATCAAGTGCATCCCATCCTGAATCCCAGGGAGCCTTGGAAAGTTAGCATCAGACACTGAAGATCATATTAACAACGTACTGTCAGGATTGAACAAATGTTTGGGATGAAGGTGCCCCATTGAAATGTTTGCCATTAAAGATGTCCGAACGAATCTACATAGTTTACTCCCTTTGAGTTAATATACGGACATGAAGTGAGAGGTATTTTGGAATTAATTAAAGAGAAATTAGCAGGACTGAAGTCGGAGATCACACACTTGGATTATGTATCTGAGTTGAGGGAGAGATTAAATGGAGTATATGAGTTAGCTAAACAACACCTGAAGTGGGTGACAGCATACAATGAAGCAAGTGGCAGGTAAAGAGTATGAAATTTGATGGGTATTTCTTCCATGGGGATGTCACCAATGGTAGGAACTCCCTTCAAAGGTTTACTAGCCCTCTTCCAAATGGAGAAAAAGTAGAGTCAGATAAACTATCTGATAAATATGCTGGATATAAAAAGAGGTAGCAGGTATGTCATTTGAATATGTTGTAATCTTACTAATATGGAGATAGAGAACTGGGGAAACAGGTGTTAGTTACTGCCCCGCAGAGTGAGGAACCAAATACAGATGTCATGGATTTTGATGTGCCTCAAAATACTTCAAATAATAAGGAAGTCCCTGAGGAGTGGGATAGGATAGCCAGCTGTCTGTTGCAGGAGCAATGAACCCAGTTATTCGTTCATTGCAGCAGTATGAGGACACTTGCAGAACCATGATGGGAGGACTTTGTGTATGGGTTGGAAGTAGGGAATGCTGTTCTGACAAACAACACTCCTGCAAGCTTAATCCTCACAAAGCCACCGAGGCCCAAAAGGAAGTGAATGTGATGCTTAATGAAGATATCATTGAACCGAGTCAGAGCAAGTGGAGTACGCCAACCCTGAAGGGGCTCAGTGATTTTGTGTGGGCTATCAGAAGGTCAACGCTGAAACAAAAATGAGACTTCTCTCTAATACAAAGATTCAAAGGTTACATGTGTAAATTTTGACAAGCAACACACATCACAAAGTTGGACTTACTGCATGGTTATTGGCAGGAAACTTTATCAGAGAAAGTGAAAGAAGGTTGTGCGTTTGTAACCCTAAATGGGCGACATCAATTCAAAGTGATGCTCTTTGGAATGAATAAAGCACCAGTCACCTTCCAAAGACACATGAACAGGGTTGTGGCCAGATTAACAAATTGCGCAGTTTATCTGTTAGATGTAGTGATCTTTAGCAAGTCGTGGAAAGGTCACATGTTACAGTTGGCAGAGCTCGTTGAACAATTACACGAAGGAAAACTGATAATAAACGAAAATAAAACAGAATTTGCAAAGACAGAGGTGACGTTATTGGTACATTACATTGGACATGGAAGGTTGACGGCATGGAACATAAAGACGAAGTGCTTTGAGGAATATCCACAATCATCCTCGATGAAAGAGGAGCTTCGATTTTTGGGACTGAGTGGATTCCATTGGAAGTTTGTTCCAAACTTCACTAGCGTCGTGGAACCACTGATGGATTTACTAATAATAGACACAAAATTTTGGTGTATAGAACAATTCCAGCAGACATTTGAGAATTCAAATTCCAGCATTAACTACCACATCAGTTTTAACTACACCAAATATTTTGAAAACCTTCAAAATTGCGAGTGTTGCTATGATATAGGGGTTGGAGATATATTGATGCAGGAACGTGATAATAGAATGGAATGGCCAATTGTCTACCTGTCAAAAAAATACTGAACACTCACCGGAAAGAAAATGCTCCACTATTTAAAAAGGATTATTGAGTTTGGTACTAGCCTGACAATATTTTATTGTTTATGTGAGAACCGGGTTGTCGGAGATGAATGTATAAAACTACAATTGGTTTGCATTTTTTGAAAGATTTGAAGACTAAAATTTGAGAATATTTCATTGGAGTCTGATGTTACCGACTTGTAACTGCCGACATATACTTGTTGTGGGCCGTAAAATTGTGATAGCAGATGTGTTGTCGTAGATTTAAAGGAAAAAGTTTCGATAAGATTTGACATATTCCAATGTTACATTTGTGTGCAGAATTAATATGAAAGGTATAAGTTAGATTAATTACTTTTGCATTTCGTAGTTTTGGGATTCAGAATTACAGGAAAAGAAATGAAGCCATCTTTTCATTCTGATGCTCCATTTTTTTTCTTGATGGGTGGAGGTGTTATGCAGCTGAAAGTATGTCTGGTCACTTTAAGACAGAACGGATTTTAATTTACAGCCAGAGTTGCCAGCTAATGGTAAGCTTCTTTCCAAATGTAACAATTGGCTGGTAAATAGATGCCTGAGTTTTGGTTGCTGTTTTGATAACAATTAGTTTAAGTAATGCCCAGGATAATAGAAGCCAATGGAATTTGAATATCATTGTTTTGACGCTTGGAAAACAATCAAATTATGAGAATTTAATGTGTCATGGGGAGTATATACACCTGGCACTTTGAACACTAGATAGAGAGTAACTGCTGCAGAGCCGGATAGGTAAGTGGACATCTAAAACACTCTCTATCAAAGATACCTTTTCATGTAAGACCTAGTTGCAGTTAAAAAAAACGGAAGGTGACCCATCGATATCAGCAGCTGGAAGAGTGAAGACAGCGGAGGAGACAGAGACTGTTGTGGTCTTGAGATTAATTGAATGTAATGTTTCATTCGTGGGTTATATGAACAGCATTTTTTTTTCGAGTTGGAGTCAGGTAGTCTGCAGTTAAGGAAAGGGAGTCTTGTATTTATCAATAGTTGCTGTCAGTGATCACTATTAAACATAAGAAACTAAATTGTTATTTTTTAAAATAGTGGCATGTCGGAGCTTTGTCAGTCATATTTTAACAAATTACGTGGCAAAGTGAGCTTTTCTGTTTGTTTGCTTTAAGTAACAGAGGGGTTCGAACTCCACGTCGCAAATGTCGATCCACACTAACCCCATTTCCTTGCACTTGGCCCATATCCTTCGAGTCCTTTCCCATCCGTATATTTGTTCAAATGCCTTTTTAATGTTGTTGATGTAACCCCTTCAAACGCATCCGCTCGCAGCTCTTTACATCTGCGTACCAGCCTCTATGTAAAAACGTTGCCCCTCAGGTTCCCTTTCCTAACCTTAAACTGATGCCTTCTCGTCCTTGATTCTCCAAACTTTGAAAAAGATTGAGAGCATACACCATATCCATGCCCCTCATGATCTTATATACCTGTATTAGTTCCCCATTCAGTCTCCTCTGCTCTAAAGAATTTCGAGAATATCCAAACTCTTCCTTTAACTCAGGCCATTGGGTTGTGGCAACATCCTTGTAAATTTCTTCTGCATTCTTTCTAGATTAATAACATCCTTTCTATAACAAAATGATAAAACCTGAACACAATACTTCAAGTGCGGTCTCGACAATGTTTGTATATCTACAACTTTCATACTCAATGCCCTGGACTGATGAAGGCCAGTGTGCCAAAAGCCTTCTGTCTACCTGTGACTCAACTTTCAGAGAATCGTGAACCTGAACTTCAAAGTCTCTCCGTCCACTACCCCTTTAAGGCCCTACCATTCACCAGGAAGCACCTACCTTGATTTGACTTTCCAAAATGCAAGACCTCAAACTTATCTATGTTAAACTCCACTTGCCATTTCTCGGTCCACTTTCCCAGTTGATTAGGTCTTGCTGCATTTTTGACAACCTTACTCATTGTCCGCGATACTGAATATTTTACTGTCATCTGCACATTTAATCATCATGCTTGTTCCAATCTCATTCCAATCATTGGTAAGAGATAACAAACAGTAATGAGAACAGCACGAGCCCCTGGGATTCTCCACTAGTTCACTAATATCCTTCAGGAAAGGAAAATTGTGCCTGTGGGCAATTAGGTTGGGCAATAAAGGCTGCTTATCCAGCAATTCCCTCATCCAGAGAATGAATAAAAATTTACAGCCCTCCAGTCCTACAAGCATCCTTCCACTATTAACCTCTCCTTCCTAAGATCAAGCAAATTGTGTATCCAATTTGCCTGCCACCCCTGCATTCTATACGATCGAATCTTCCAGCGCAGTCTATCACGTGCAACCTAATCAAATGCCGTACTGTAATCTTTACAGACTGCGTCTACTGCTCTCTATGTCTACTGATTCAAGAATCTAAATAAAGCCATCTTCCTAAGATTATGAACCTTACCGAGAGAGTATTTGAGGCAACCTCTACAGATTTGTTCTCCTTTGTAAGGAATAATCTCCTTACCACAGACACAGATGTTTGTATCATGAAATGAGAGGGGAAAAGCTGAGTGTTTAATCTGTAGAGATATGAGAGAATAGAGATGGTTGCACATAAACTTGAGGATTGGTTGCAATCACTTATTCCAGAAGAGACATTATTAGGATGAGAAATTCCATACTTTACCCAGGTTTAATTGGTTTGATTTATTGTCATGTGTATATCAGTATAGGGAAGCACTTTATTTATGAGCAGTGGAGGCATCTCATAGTAAGCATGGCCAGACAGATCATAGGGTGGAAATAGACTTGGATAGAGTAAGACATGTAGGTTACACTGAACAGGACGTGTACTAGACAAGATCAACATGAACAAGATCAGCTTTATTTGAACTTAGAGAGTCCATTATTCAGTTTAATATGGCTTTCCTAATTGTTTCTAAGCCTTAATTAACTCTCCCCACATTAACAAGCAGCCAGTGTGTGAACCAATACTGAACGTGCTTATGCCCGAAACGTCGATTCTCCTGTTCCCTGGATGCTGCCTGACCTGCTGCGCTTTTCCAGCAACACATTTTCAACCAATACTGAACGTGTCAGGTTATTCACAATCCCCAACAGCAGCCACAATATCTTCCATCTGAAACAGGTAGCCGTACCCACCAGCTTCCGTCCTACACAGAGAATACCAGACTTTTTTTTTCTCGGAGATGGAAGGTGCCTCCTTGAGATTTCACACAAAGCATTTTGCTTCCTTGCTCACCACTAGAAAATGATATTAAAGTCCCACGTGTGTATCATAAGCAACGGAGCCAGGAGGAACAACGTGGAGCAGTCTATCTGTGCAGCCTCTACTCCACTTGGTCACCATGTTAGAGCATCAAATAGGAGACAGTATCTGCAGATGTTGGAAATCAGAGACGGGAGTGTGGTGCTGGAAAAGCACAGCAGGTCAGGAAGCATCCGAGAGGCAGAAGAATCGATGTTTTGGGTATAAGCTTTTCATCAGGAATCAGCATTGATTACCTCATTCTGTCCCTGTGGAAGAGCGTTGAGAGGCTGAATGGTCTCCTCCTGCTGTCCCTGTGTAAGTCACTCAAGGGGCAGAATGGCCTCCTCCTGTTCCTGTGTCATTGACTCAAGGGGCTGAATGGCTTCTTCCTCGTCCGATTGGACATGGCCAAGCGTCTGATTGGGTTACCCCTGGTTCCTATTTGACAGCTCGATGTGCTGACTAGTGTGATGATGCTGCAGCTTTACGACATTATTTTGTCCTGGTTTCTTTGAAGATACAGATTGAACGATCGTTACCAAGATGGTTAGTTAATGCCACTGAATAAACAGCGAGGGAGACCTTACATTGATTTTAATGCAGCCTGAATGGGTGTGTCCAGCTGTCACAGATTAGGATCTCTGGGTTTTGGTTTCTCAGTAACATCAGAGACTATGGAGTTCTCCACAGAGTTATAAGATTCAGTGACTATCTCCTGGCTGCTACTGTCTCTGACCTTTTGTAATGGATGCTTTTTTTTCCCTCCTGGAGAACTGTTTTTGAGAATTTGCTTTTTTTGCCAAGTGGTTGTATTTATGGGATCTGACTATATTGGTACAGTTAGTTAGTAATGGGATTGTATCTACTATTCTGTTCTCCTTTTGGGCTTTTCGAGCTTAACCTCCCTGGATGTGTACGGGAAGAGATTATTTTCCATTCTCTCTTTCTATGCAAGGAAAAATATTTTGGTAAACTGGGTGGCTGAGGGCCCTCCTGGACTTTCGATTTGGCACAGAATAATCATGGAATATATTCCCCTTGACTCCCTTCCAAACATGGTGAACCAAAAAACCGAATTATTCTGTAAAATCTGGCAGCCTTTATTGAATTACCTAGATACAGATATTTTGGACATTCTATCAAGGGCTTTTATGTAATTGAGACTACGACCTTGGCTGGCCCGGAGGCCAATGGGAGAGGAATGCCGCATGAAAACGGGTTTTGTTACGATCTGATGTTAACACATTCCCAGCATGTACTTCTTAATTTCTGTGCAATCCGTCGGTTATTCTTTTCTTGAGTAATCTAAGAGATTTAATCATACACTTTGGTTATTTGTGGGTTAGTTTAGTAGTTAGTTGCGTTTTGTCTTCTTTTTTTTTCCTTTTCGGTATATTTCCTTTTGTTTGATAGATTTTGGCTACTATGTATTTAAGATTTAATTGTATATCAATGTTTATACTTGTTTTTTTATTTGTAAACTTGTAAAAATATGTTAAATTTTCAATAAAAATATCTATAAATAAAGAAGTTTTTGAATTGTGTTGTTATTCTAATTTCCTCTTTCTTTGATTATATTTTAATGACAGTGCTGAAATAAACTGTTTTGTTTAGCATCGAGTAGTTTTGCCAATGACATTACATCTGAACCAATTGTTATATTTGCCTTTAGAATAACATAATGGTTGGATTTAAACTACCACGTCAAAATATTTTAAAGGGGCTCTGGCCTGGTCCATAACACTGGACTCCTTGCTTCCTGTGTAATAGGCAGGATGGTCTGAATGGGCTATCCCTCTTCTTGTTCAGTAGGTTCAATGGGCTGAATGGCTTCCTCAGATTCCTGTGAGCTTGAGATGCTGAATGAGTTCCTCCGGTCCCTGTGGGATTAAGCAGCATCTCGCAGTACTGTTAAGTGAATGCTACATATGCTTTCACAGTATATTATCCAAGACTTGGTGCACATGGACACATACTGCTTCAGGAGCTGACGGGGGACACATTATTGTGAACTTGAATAATTTTCAATAAACATCTCCTCTTCTGACCTTATGTTGGGGGACTGACATTGATTAAGCAGCTGAAGATGTTTATGAAGAGGAAACTAACCTGAGGACCTCCCACAGAGATGTCCCAGGACGGAGATAATGGACATTCACACTCCACAAACACCTTCCATTTTCCTGTGATTGCCTCCAAACATAGGGAGTTTACGCTGATTCCCAAACAAATCCAATTTTTGTTTAATTCCTTGACGTCATCCTCAGTCAAGCACGGCCTCGATATCAGGGACAGTCACTGTTATCTGAAACTTTTTGTTCACATCATATGTTCATAGCAACAGGTCATGGTATAGGAGCAGGGAGTGCTCATTTCAAACAGAGGGTATTGAATGTCAGCAATTTGCTTTTCCATCATATTAGGAGAGCTAGATGACAAAGTATTTAACGAAGGGGTAGATGGATTTGTCCTGACAGAGAGTTAAGGGCTATGAAGATTTGGACATTGAAGAGGATTTCAGACTTAGAGCAGATCAGCCATGATCTTAGTGAAGGGCAAGGTAGGGTTGAGGGGAATGAATGTCCTGCCCCTGTTTCTGATGTTCTCATATTCTGTTATTGGAAGGTTAGTGGGTGTTTTTTTCCTGTAAGGTCTGTTAATGAATGTTCCAGTCAGCGATGTGAGCCATCTCTGGGTGAGGTATGGGAGCTGTATTCGCAGTTCATCTGGGTCTACAACATGACCAACAAATGAAGCACAATTTGCAGAGAGGGGAAGGTCTGTAAAGAGAGTTGAGGGGCATCTTTCATACCCAGCCTGGGTTTTCAAATTACATTTCCCAGATCACTTCAAACCGTGTGTGACAATACTGAGGGTCTGAATGGTCTTCCTTGTTTCTCTGCACCAGTTGGCAGCAATACGTGGCCTCCAACTGCTCCTGTCCAGCAGGTTTGAGGGGCTGAATGGAACACAGAAACATGGGACTGAAGAGCAGGAATGGGTCATTGGACACTTTGACCCTTCTCCATCAGGCGCTAAGATTGTAGCTGATCAAGTTGTGGTCTCAGCCCCACTTTCCTGTCTGTATCCTATTATCCGTGGCACAATTCCCTGTCATGTGGTTAATTAACTCAGCCTAGAATCAATGTGAACATAGAGGCATGATAAACTACCACTGAAGAGAATTCTGACTTGAAAGGTCGTTTCAGAATTTCTCCTCATTCCTCTTAAATTATCAGAAGTCATGCAGCATGGAAACAGACCCGTTAGTCCAATTTGTCCACTCGGACCAGATAACCAAATCTGATCTAGTCCCATTTGCCAACATGTGGCCTGTATCCCTCGTCTTTCAGACACTTTTAAAATGTACAATTGTACCGCCTTCATCACTTCCTCTGACAGCACTTTCTGTACACACATCACTCTCTGCGTGAAACATTCTGCCTTACAGCGCTAGAGACCCGGGTTCACTTCCCTGTATGTATGGAGTTTGCACACTCTCCCTATAGCTGCGTGGTTTTCCTACGGGTGCTCACACACTCCAAAAATGTGCAGGTTGGGTGAATTGGCCATGCTAAATTGCCCGTAGTGTTAGGTGTACGGGAATGGGTCTTGGTGGATTGCGCTTCAGAGGGTCGGTGTGGACTTGGGCTGAATGGCCTGTTTCCACGTTTTAAGTAATCTAATCTAATCTAAAATCATGAAATGATACCAAGTCGCTGTTTACTGTCCAGCCTCTCCTCCCCACTGACTGTCTGCAATCTGTCCCTCCTCCCCCTAAACACACAAGGCAAACCAAGCTCAGGGGCTTTGTGAAAATCAAGGCCAGAGTGTGCAGGCCTCCTGGAGAAGAGATGGGCATTTCAAAATTAAACGGGGAAGGTGAGGAGGTGGTAATATCACTCACTGGGCCTAGGAGTGGCAGATGGAGTTTAATTTAGACTAATGTGAGGTATTGGATTTGGTAACTCAAACAAGAGCAGGACCTATACAATTAAAAGTAGGGTGTTTGGCAATGTTGCAGAACAGAGACCTCGGACGTCTGGTTTAATTCTTTAAAATTTGTATCTCAAAGAGATCGTGTGGTTGAGAAGGTGTTTAACACACTTTCCTCATTGGTCAGACCTTCGAGTTTCGGAATTGGGACGTCATGTTGAGGTTGCACAAGACATTGGTGAGACGTCTTCTGGAATACTATGTCCAGTCTGGTCACCCTGCCCGCTCATTCCATAGGCACACCACTCTCTGGGTGAAAACGCTGCCCCTTAGGTCACTTTTAAATGTTTCCCCTCTCATCTTAAAACTATGTCCTCTATTTATGATCTCCCCGTACCCTTAGAAAATACCTTGACTATTCACTTTGGTATTATTGACCTTGATATTATTAAGCTGGAGAGGGTTCAGAAGAGATTAACCAGGATGTTGCTAGGATTGGAGGGAATACGCTATAAGGAGAGGCTGGATAGGCTCGGACATGTTTCCCTGAAGAGTATGAGATTGAGGGGGTTGACGTTACGGAGGCTTATATAATCATGAGGGGTACAGAAAAGCTGAAAGGCCAATGTCTTTCGCCTAGAGTGGGGGAGTCAAGACGGGGAGATATTTTAAGGTAGGAGGAGAGAGGTTTGCAAAAGTCATGGGAGGTAATTATTTTAAACAGAAGCTGGTCTGAGTGGAATGAACTTCCAGAGGAAGTGGTGGAAGTGTGTGCAGTTACAACGGTTAACAGACGTTTACATCAGCACATGGATAAAAAAAAATCAGTTTGGATTGTGCTGTGAGCAGCTGCCCTCTCCCTCTCTGAATTAATCCCTGTTGGTTTTCACCCTCTGCCAATGCCTGTGCAGTGGCAAGGGGTAGCCAGCAGAGGGTGGCATTGCATCACTATAAGCATCACAGAGCCTGCCAGACCTGCCCCACACAGAGACACAAAGATACACACACAGGAATTGTTCGGACACGGAGTGAAGCTCATCTCGTAATTGAACCTAAACACCAAGAAAAGCTCAATTCTTCTCGAACACTTTTAAAATCTGAGTGACAGAGAACTCCCAAATTCCACTGTTTAAATAAAAACATCAATTTATTTTTTAACTCGGAAAGTGAACATTTTACATCAACTATTCACAACTCTGAGATGCCCTTTCTCTTAACTGCTTATTACCCAACTCAGCTCTATAACGATATACGCTTTCAATAAGACATTTATGAAAATCACATCAATGTAATTTCAAAATCACACAACAACTGTGGTCTATGTGTCTTCTTGCGGCGGTGAATCTCCCTGGATCATCATCTTTCTGTTTACTGTGAATATGCTCCATTTAAAAAGGTACCTTTGATAGAGAGTGCTTTCCAATTTCTTGGATCTGTGTTGATGGCATTTGCTCTGTCTGCAATTTTTAAAATGCCTGCATTTTTATTATCCACAACATTGGAGAATGGATATTTTTAATATCCACAACATTGGTTCGATTTTTGAAAAACAGTAAATTCAAACTTGATTTGGTTTTAGCATATTGGGGCATAATTTAAACTGACTGGTAAAATTTGAATTGTTGTCCAAACAGCAACCAACTCAGGGATTTATTTCACAATCAAATGTGACATATTTTCAGTTGTCCTTGACACTCTGGATCTGCCATTCTCTCATGTACACAGATGATTGGAAGCTCTCAGTTTAGAACAGTATTCACTCTCTCTTAAAGGTACAGGACACACTTTCAACTTCATCACATTAATACCATGACATCAATACAGATAAGCAAAGCCTATCCGGATTTCTCTTGCCCCATGGTTTGTCAATGTTTCATTCACTGTGTCTGGTGTGTGTCAGGATTATGGTTGGTCTGTTGACAGCAAGTCATTATTCGACTTCCTCCGTGGTAATATAGCAGTATTTCACTTGCTCACACTAATGAGTGGGGCAGGATTTCCGTTGTTTCTTGGGGAATGTGATGCTATGACAATCTCAATGTTTGTAAATGGCACCAAACCTGGAAGAACTGTGAAGTCTATGGAGGACAGTGTGGAAAACTGACAGGAGAGTGACACGATGGTGTAGTTTTCGAGCAGATGGGGATCAATGCAGAGCAGTGTGAGGTGATGCACTTTGGTAGGAAGGGCATTGAAAGACAAAACACAACAGGCTGCAACGTTACAAACGGGGTGCAGAAGCAGAGAATGTTGCGTGTGTCCAAGCACAGATTATTGAAGATGTCAGGACAAGTGGGGAGAGCAGTAAAGAAAACAGATTAGTTTCGGTGTCTGAGCTGTTTACAGGAGGTGGTGGAGGAGGGAGTCACCGTGCTCCCTCCCTGGGAGGTGATGGTGATGATGTGTTGTCAGCCCACCCTCCTGCCCACCGAGACTGTGGGGATTCCATTTGTACCAGCTCGACACAAAAGGGAGATGGCATCAGGGCCACGGCTTCTCAGTTGTGCCGGGGGGAAACGGAGCTGCCAGTGGGTTTAAAGTGAGAATTGCCCTTCACGGAACATTGCTCATTACTCGGTCGGTGGGACGTGGATGTTTCAGAATCTCCACACGAGGTGTCCCTGTCCTCTCCGGCTCGTACCAGGGTCCTCCCCACATTGCAGGGGGCGTGATATAATGGATATCGGGCACTCCACCCACCGGCTTGGCCCTTTCTGTCCTATTCCAGGCTGTTTTTCTTGGAACGGAAGAAGGGGAGGGAGGGAGTGAGGGTGGGAATGGGTGGCCCTGCTGTTCGTGCTGGTGTCGGTGGGGGTGGGGGGGAGATATGGTGAGGTGTCTGGATGGAGTCAGTCCACAATGCTGTATCCATGCAGTGTTATTGGTATGGGAATGGGATAAAGTGGAGGGAAGAGAGAGAGAGAGAGTGGGAGAGAGAGGAAGAGATGGAGAGAGAGAGTTGGGGGTGGAGAGGGAAGGTGCTGCATGCAGTTGTGAGAGTGATGGACCATGAGCCTTGTTCGGGGGTAGGTGCTATAACAGACATAATGTGAGCGTGAGGGAGCTGAGAGAATACGGTAACCCTTATCCCGGCAGAGCGGGGAAGGTTATTGATGCTTGTCCTGTATTACATGACATTTCCTCAGACTGCAGATACTGCACTGAGCAGGTTGGGGAGCTCAGACCATGCTCGGTGGGTTTGGTGCTGTGGCCCCTATGGGAAACAAATGGTCCCCCTCTGTACTAGCCCATCCACCAGGACCTCCGTGTCCCTGTTGACAAACAATGTTGTAATTGCCCATTATCTGCCATGCTCAGCGTAAACTGTGCAGGGCAGCTCCAAAAATTCAAACATGCGTCCATTAGCCTTTTATAGATGGCACCAGTGTCAGCGATCACGGAATATCTAGGGGTACCCGGGCGATGGTGAGTACCTCAAGCTATGATGGGTGGGAGAATCGGGCTGGCATTGAATTAGAGGGACACAATGGGGTGGGGTGGGTAGTTAATGAGGTGAGTCCGATAAGATAGCAACAGGAAATTAGCTCAGCCTCGTATGGACGATCCCGCTGTCAAACTCAATGAAAATGTCACTGAGAGAAATTATTGTTAGACTCTGCCCAATGAGACATCGATTCTGTTGAAACCAATTCCAGTTACAAAGCTGCAGAACATATGCTCATCTGACGTCACACCAATATCCCTTTTTCCCATCTTTCCTGGGAAGACTGGCTCGTGTTACAGGATGCTATCGTACTGTCTACATTTCAGCACTCTGAAACCTGGGAACACATCCTTCCATGGCACTGTATCTCAGTCTTCCCCTCTCTGTCTATACCCTAAACCCCTCCCATGTGGTGATATTTAAACTGAATTGCCCGCCATCTCTCTCTGGCAGTGATGTTCACACCTACAGCACCCCCTTGTCATGACACAATGGAGATATGGATCTGTAAATGGATGGGAGCTGCACATCCTGTCACTTCTAATATGGGTTGCAAGTTTCCCCACACTGGGCATTGATCTAACACAGTGTTACTGAGCAATGCACTGGGGTGGTGTACATAGTCCTACATGCTGGGAGGTTAATTGCTCCTGGTTTTCAGATCAATGCACTGTGGTGGGGTACACAGTCCTACATGTTGGGAGGGTAATTGCTCCTGGTTTACAGATCAATGCACTGGGGTGGTGTAGACAGTCCTACATGGTGGGAGTGTAACTGCTCCTGGTTTTCAGATCAATGCACTGTGGTGGGGTACACAGTCCTACATGCTGGCAAGGTAACTGCTCCTGGTTTACAGATCAATGCACTGGGGTGGTGTACACAGGCCTACATGCTGGGAGGGTAACTGCTCCTGGTTTACAGATTAATTCACGGGTGATCACTGCACAGGTCGCTGTGCTGGTCAGACTATCTGGTTGAGGTTTATAGAAAATGCAATGATGTGGTTTGTGTAGCTCCTTATGCTGGATGGATATTTGTTTCAGGTTCACACATTAGTGCCCTGCTGTGGTTTGCACAGCTCCCCGTACTGTACAGATATATGGTCTGGATTTATCGATCAATGCCCTGATCTGATCTGTGCAGTGTTCCACTCTGGACAGATTGCTGGATTGTATTGTCCAGTGCAATGGATGAATCTGGACAGATTGCTGGGTTGTACTGAGCAGTACACTGGCCTGGTCTGCACAGTGTTCCACGGTGAACACAGCTCCCTCTGGGTGTATGGTGTCTGGGCTGGTTCTGTGCGGTGGATTGAGAATATGGTATATCTAACCCTTTCAGCTGATTTGGCGATGCTTTTAGTTCCCATTCCTGTTATTGGACCCTCCGTCTCTCACCCCATTAGTGTTACAGTGTGTCCAGGCACAGTATATCATGTTGATGGGGTGGGTAGGGGGGAAAGGCGATGGACAGGTCAAGGAGTTCCCCGGAACGTTCTGTCCCCAACATTCTATAACTGACATTCCCCGGAACGTTCTGTCCCCAACATTCTATGACTGACATTCCCCAGAACGTTCTGTCCCCAACATTCTATAACTGACATTCCCCGGAACGTTCTGTCCCCAACATTCTATAACTGACATTCCCCAGAACGTTCTGTCCCCAACATTCTATAACTGACATTCCCCGGAACGTTCTGTCCTCAACATTCTATAACTGACATCCCCCAGAACGTTCTGTCCCTGACATTGTTTGTGAACGGCCCGACGTCAGTGCATTTGACAAGCGATAAGATCCCAAGGGAAGAAATCCCGTTCCAGGGAGACGGAGACACTGTGCCGAAGGCCCCACAGGCACTTAAAGGGGTGAATACGTTTTCCCTGCGTTTGCATTTCTTCACGACACAGGATTGACCACAATTTAAACCAAAATACAAGAATTTCCAAACTCCGTTTGTCTTCAGGAAAATGGGAGAGAAGCCTTCAGGACAGCAACGGTTTCACCCTCCATATTAGGAACTGGGAAGGAGTGACCTGCGTCTGCTCTCGAGTGATCGAGTGTGTGGGAATGTTTTAGAAACCATCTGTCCTTATGGATGTGTCTCTGTGTGTTTGGGAAGGGAGTGTTTCTTGTGGTTTATGTCACATTTTTGTCAGTAATTCCGACGTTCCCATTTATTATTCCAGTTCCGATTATTTTAATAAATCCCTGAATACAGGAACACATTTCAAAATCTCACTGGGTCCCCAATCAAACGGAACCCTTTGCCTCCAGGCTGATGGATAATGTGTTTGTTTTCCTTCCTCACAGTTAACGTAGTGACCATCTACGTCCTGCTTTATAAAGATTGTGGATTGTCTCCATGTGTCAGACGTTACCTGGGGGCCATGGCAGCGGCGGATCTCCTGGTCATTATCCTCGACCTGATACTGAGACACATTCCCATTGTTTATCGGGAACAGTTTTATTTCCTGGTGTACTCCGTCCCCGTGTGTAATATCCACGCTGTCCTGCTTTATGCAGCCACTGACTGCTCTGTCTGGTTCACCGTCACTTTCACTTTTGATCGGTTTGTGGCCATTTGTTGCCAGAAGCTGAAAAGTAAATATTGCAGTGAGAAAACGGCGGCTGTGGTTCTGGGAGCAGTGACTGTGCTGAGCTGTTTAAAGAACATTTCCTGGTATTTTATGCTCACGGCTCGGTATTGGCTGGTGAACCGCCCCTGGTTTTGTAATGTAATACTCGCTGTTCGTTACTCCAGTGTCTGGGTCACAGTCGAGTTCCTCCACCACATTCTAACCCCGTGTGTCCCATTTCTCCTGATTCTGCTGCTCAATGTTCTCACCGTCAGACACATTGTAGTGACCAGCAGAGCCCGCAGGAGACTCCGCGCTCACACCAATGGGGACGCTCAGTCTGACACAGAAATGAGAAACAGAAAAAAATCTATCATTTTACTTTTTGTGATCTCGGCCAATTTCATCCTGTTGTGGTCAACGTTAATGCTGTATTCTATATGGTACCGGATGTGGAATATTGTGAATACCCCTGTGTCTCTCCATCCCTTTGTGCAGGAATTGGGCTTCATGCTGCAGCTCCTCAGTTGCTGCACAAACACCGCGATTTACTCCGTGACCCAGATTAAGTTCAGGCAGCAGCTGAAGAATGTGCTGAAATATCCCTTCACCCAAATCTATCCATCCATCATATTCCCTCATTAATCACACCATCCGGGATTTTCTCATTTCAGTTCAGTGTTTCTGCGGTGGAGCAGCCTGTCGCTATGGTAACAGACTGAGGGTAGCGCTGGTTGGTCCATCCTTATCCCACAGGGGGGTTACATGGACACAGTTCAATGTTTCTCACAACTCAGAGGCCAGTGAGAAAAGGCACCATCCCACTGACTGTATCCATCACTTCCATTTGTAAACAATAAAAATGTTCATTAAAGCGTGCCGAGCAGCAAAGTGACCGATGTTGTTGTGTGTCTTTGTGTTGGAAAAGCTGAGCTGGAGAGAGACAGACTCAGCCCCAAGTCCTGGTCCTCAGGGAAGGGGAGAACACCGGTACCTGAGCTCAGGAGCTGGGTTTAGCTCCCTCTATCGCCCCCCACTCCAACCCGGCCTCCCCATTTCTGCTCCCCCACTCTTTCTCCTCAATTCTCTCTCTCTCTCTCACCACCTCTTGCTTTCACTCTCCCTCGTTCCCCCTCTCACACACACACCCAAACCCGTTTTCTCCACCTGCCTCCACTCATCCTTTTCCCCTCGCCCTCACTCTCACTGTCCTGCCGTCTCTGTCTCCCTCCCGCAGTTCCATCTCTGCCCCAATTTCTCCTCTTCCCACATCTCCCCCTCCCCCACACGCAGCCTCACGGCCAATCCCCCCCCCCCCCCCCACTGCCCAGTCTCTGCGTCAGAGGGAGAGGGAATGACCAGGGAAACAGATTGTCTCAGGCAGAGAGGGAGGGAGGGACAGGAGGGAGGGCGATTCAGTCAGACAGAAACGGAGGGAGGAGGGGAGAGAGAGAAGCCCAGGGAGGGGGGGGGGCGAGAGTGAGAAAAGGTGGAGAAACAGTGAAGGAACGGGGGGAGAGAGAGAGGGGAACAAGGGAGAGATAGGGTGAGGGAGGGAGAGAGAGAGAAAGGGGAGAAGATAATGAGAGACAGAGACGAGAGAGAGTGAGACTGAGTGTGTCGCGGGGGGGCGAGGCAGATAGAAATGGGGAGGTGAGATAGAAAAGGGCAAGTCTTGGAGAGAGGGACAGGAGCGAAAAAGAGGACGAGAGAGGGAGAGAGGGATGAGAGATAGAGGGCGGGGCAAAAAAGAGCGGGATGGCAACAGAGAGATAGAGGAGGCGAGAGAGTTAGAGAGATAGAGAAAAAGAGAGAGGGAGATAGAAGGAAAGGGAGAGAGAGAGCGAGAAAGAGGGATGAAGAGAGAAAGAGAGGGGCAAGGGAGAGGGTGAGAGAGTGAATAAGAGGGCGAGTGAGAGAGAGAGAAGGTGAGAGAGAGAGTGTGTGAGGGCGAGAGAGAGTGGGCAAGAGAGAGTTAGAGTGTGTGAGAGAGTGATGATGTGTGCGTGAGAGAGAGAAAGACGGGACGAGAGAGGCATAGAGGCGAGAGAGAGGGAGTGAGAGGGAGGAGGGCAAGAGAGAGACGGAGGGGCAAGGAGAGGGGGAGAGAGAAAGAAGGAGCGAGAGAGGGAGGCGGTAAGAGAGCGATAAAGACAGATTGGCAAGAAAGAGAGATTGGGGGGACGAGAGTGAGAGGGAGAAACAGAGATAGAAGGAGCAAGAGATAGAGAAACAGGTTTCGAGAGACAGGGGGAGGCAAAGAGAGATAGAGGGGGTGAGACAGAAGCGTCGAAAGAGAGGGGGTGAAGGAGAGAGAAAGGGGATGAGGGAGAGAGAGGTGGGAAGAGATGTGGGGAAGAGAGAGAGGGGAGATAGAGAGCGAAGGCAAGGAAGAGAGTGAGGGCAAGAAAGAGAGAGAGATTGTGATGGGCGGAGAGAGAGAGCGAGAGCGAGAGAGAGATATTCAGATGGTGAGAGAGACGAGAGAGAGAGGAAGGGCAAGAAGGAGAGAGGGCTTCGAGAGAGGGGGTTTGAAAAAGAGGGGCGGGAGAGAGAGAGGGTGACAGCGAGAGCACAGGGGCAAGAGACGGCGAGATAGAAAGAGAGAGAGAGAGACAGAGAAATAGACAGTGAGAGGGAGAAAAGAAACGAGAGAGAGAGAATAATAGGACAGAAGAGCGTCGGTGAGAGCAAGAGAGAGAGAGAAGAGATTGGTCGAGAGAGGGGCACGCGTGTGTGAATGAGAGAGAGACAAGGAGAGAGAGAGACGGGGGCGAGAACGAGAGAGGGAGGAGAGAGAGGGAGATGAGGCGACAGTAACTCGAGAGAAAGTGAGTGAGCAAGGAGGGTTGGGTCTCGAGAGAGAGAGTAAGAGAGAGACGTACGGAGGTGCGAGATGGTGAGGAGAGAGTGCCAGAGCGAGAGTGGGCGAGAGTGAGAATGTGGAGGGAGAGTGAAGGAGCAGGGAAAGAGAGAGAGGGTGCGTGTCGAGAGACGGGGTGGGGCGAGAGAGTGTGAGGGGCGAGAGAGAGGGTGGGGGTGAGAGAGAGGGTGGGGAGAGAGAGGGGTGAGAGAGAGAGAGGGGGTTGGGAGAGAGGCCTGTGTGGGAGGGGGCGGTGTTGTCCGGGGTTTGGGGAGGGGGCGGTGTTGGACGGGGTTGGGGAGATGGCAGTGTTGGAAGGTGTTAGGGAGAGGGGTGCGGTATTGGACGGGGTTGGGGACGGGGCAGTGTTGGACGGGGTTGGGGGAGAGGGAGTAGTTGGACGGGATTGGAGAAGGGGCAGTGTTGTCTGGGGAAGGGGGAGGGGACAGTGTTTCCCGGGGAGGGGAGAGGGGGCGGTATTGGACAGTTTTGTGGAGGGGGCGGTATTGGACGGGGTTGGGAAGGGTGCGGTGTTGTCCAGGGAGGGTGGGAGGGTAACGGTGTTAGACGGGTTTGGGAAACGGCGGGGTTGGACGGGGTTGTGGGAGGGGGCAGTTTGGACAGGGTTGGGGGAGGGGTCGGTTTTGGACGGGGTAGCGGGAGGGTGGCGGTGTTCGACGGGAATGTGCAGGGGGCGATGTTGGACGGGGTTGGAGAAAGTGCGGTATTGGACAGGGTTGGGGAGGGGCGGTGTTTGACGGGGTGGCGGAGGGGGCAGATTTGGACGGGGTTAGGGAAGGGGCGGTGTTGGATGGGGTTGGGGAGGGTGGCGGTGTTGTCCGGGGAGGGGGTTGGGGGCGGTGTTGGACGGGGTTGGGGCGGGGTGGGCGGAATTGGACGGGGTTGGGGGAGCGGGTGTTGGCCGGTGTTGGCAGAGGGGGTCAGTGTTGGACGGGTTTGGGGAAGGGGGTGGTGTTGGATGGGGTTGGCGAGGGGGAGGTGTTATACGGGTTGTTGGAGGGGGAAATGTTGTCCGGGGAGGGGGGAGGGGGCGGTGGTGTACAGGGCTGGGGGAGGGGTGCGGTGTTGTCTGGGGAGGGTGGGAGGGAAACGGTGTTGGACGGGGTTGGGAAGGGGCTGTGTTGGACGAGGTTGTAGGAGGGGCCGTGTTGGATGGGATTGGGGGAGGGCGCGGTGTTGGACGGGGCTGGGGAGGGGGCGGTGTTGGATGGGGTTGGGGGGCGGTGTTTAACGGGGATTGCAGAGGAGGCAGTGTTGGAAGGAGTTAGGAATGGGGCGGTGTTGGATGGGGTTGGGGAAGGTTGCGGTGTTGTCCATGGAGGGGGTTGGGGTAGTGTTGGAGAGAGTTGGGGCGAGGGGTGGCGGAATTATACGGGGTTGGGGTGGGGGGCTTGGACGGTGTTGGCGGAGGGGATCGGTGTTGGACAGGGTTGGGGAAGGGGCTGGTCTTGGACGGGGTTGGGGATGGGGCGGTGTTGGACGGCTTTGGGGGAGGGGGAGGAGTTGTCCAGGAAGGAAGAGGGGGCAGAGTTGGACGGGGTTGGGGGATGGGAGCGGTGTTGCACGGGGTTGGGGAGGGTTGGTGTTGGACGGTGTTGTGGGAGGGGGCGGTGTTGTGCGGGGAGGAGGAGGGGGCGCAGTTGGACTGAGTTGTGGGAGGGGACGGTGTTGGACGGGGTTGGGGAGGGGCAGTGTGGACGGGGTTGTGGGAGTACGAGGTGATGGACGGGGTTGGGGAGGGGGCGGTGTTGTCTGGGGAGGGGAGGGAGCGGTGTTGGACGGGATTGGGGAGAGGGGGCAGAATTGGACGGGGTTGGGGATGGGGGCGTTGTTGGACGGTGTTTGGATGAGGGGGGCGGTGTTGGACGGGTTTGGGGAGGGGGCGGTGTTGGACGGGGTCGTGTGAAGGGGGCGGTGTTGGTTAGGGTTGAGGGGGAGGGGGCGGTGTTCGACGGGGTTGGGGGAAGGGGGTGGTGTTGTCCCGGGAGGCGAAGAGGGGGAGGTGTTGGACGGGGTTGGGTGAGGTGCGCGGAATTGGACGGGGTTGGGGAGGGGGTGGTGTTTGACGGGGTTGGAGCCTGTAGGCCGAGTTGTCTGGGGAGGGGAAGAAGGTGCGGTATTGACGGGATTGGTGGAGGGGGCAGAATTGGATGGGGTTGGGGAGGGGCGGTGTTGGACGGGTTTGGGGAGGGGTCATTGTTGGTTGGGGTTGGGGAGGGGGCAGTGATGTCCAGGCACGGGGAGTGGGCGGTGTTGGACAGGGTTGGGGGAGGGGGTGGTATTGGACGGGGTTAGGGAGGGGACGGTGTTTGACGGGGCTGGAGGCATAGGGTCGGTGGTGGAAGTGGTTGGGGAGGGGGCAGTGTTGAACCAAGTATGATGACGGGGTCTGAGAGGGTCAGGCTGGGGGCGGTGTGTGGATGGCGGTTAGAGTCACGCTTGGGCAGTTGGTGGATGGTGTTGTGGGTCAGTGCGGGGGCAGTGTGTGGACGGCATTGACGGTCAGGCTGGGGGTGATGTTGGACGGCGGTGAGGGTCAGGCTGGGGGTGGTGTGTGGATGGCAGTGAGGGTCAGAGTGGGGGTGGTGTGTGGACGGCAGTGGGGGTCAGGCTGTGGGCGGTGTTGAATGGCGCAGAGGGTCAGCCTGGGGGCGATGTTGGATGGTAGTGATGGCCAGGCGGGGGGAAGTGTCAGGACGGCGGTGAGGGTCAAGCTGGGGGTTTTGAGGGTCAGGCTGGGGGCGGTTGTTTGGATAGTGGTGAGGGTCAGACTGGAGGCGGTGTTCGGCAGCGGTGACGGTCAGGCTGGGGGCAGTGTGTGGATGGCAGTGATGGTCAGAGTATTGGCAGTGTGTGGGGGGCAGTGAGGGTCAGGCTGGTGCCGGTGTGTGGACGGCAGTGAATGTCAGGCAGGGGGTGGTTTGTTGATGGCGATGAGGATCTAGCAGGGGTCGGTGTGTGGGGTCAGTGAGGGTCAGGCAGGGTCGGTGTGTGGACAGCGTTGAGGGTCAAGCAGGGGTCGGTGTGAGGGCGGGACTAAGGGTAAGACTGGGCGTGGTGTTGGATCGCACTGAGGGTCAGATTGTTGGCGGAGTTGGACGGCGGTGTGGTCAGGCTGGGAATGGCGTGTGGGCGGGGTTGAGGTTCAGGCTGGGGGCGGCATGTCGACGGCGGTGGGGGCCAGTCTGGGGCAGTTTATTGACCGCAGTGAGGGTCAGGCTGGGGGCGGTGTTGGTTGGTGGTGAAGGTCAGGCTGTTGGAGGTGTTGAACGGCAGTGAGAGTCAGGCGGGGGATGGTGTGTCGACAGCGGTGAGGGTCAGGCTGTTGTCAGTGTGTGGACGCCTGTGAGAGTCGGGCTGGGAATGGTGTATGAACGGCAGTGAGTGTCAAGGTGGGTCGCTGTGTGGGTGACAATGATGGTCATGCTGCGGGCGTTGTTTGACGGCGCTGAGGGCCAGTCTGGTGCGGTGTGTGGACGGTAGTGGGGTCAGACTGGGGTGGTGTGGGGACTGCAGTGGTAGTCAGACTGCGGGTCGTGTTGTATGGCGCAGAGGGTCAAGACAGCGGTGTTGTGTGGACGGCGGTGAGGGTCAGGATGTAGGTGGTGTTTGGATGGCGGTGAGGGTCAGGCTGGGGGCGATGTTGGACGGCGGTGATGGTCAGGCTGGGGGCAGTATCTGGACAGCAGTGATGGTCACATTGTTGGCAGTGTGTGGACAGCGTTGAGGGACAGGCTGGGGCAGTGTGTCGGGGCAGTGAGCGGCAGGCGTGGTGCGGTTTTGGACAGCGGTGAGGGTCAAGCTGGGGGCAGTGTGTGGACGGCAGTGATGGCCACATTGTTGGCAGTGTGTAGCCAGCGGTGAGGGACAGGCTGTGGTCGGTGCGTAGGGGCCAGTGAGGGTCATGCTGGAGCCAGTGCGTGGACGGCAGTGAGGATCTTTCAGGGTCGTTGTGTGGACGGCGGTGAGGGTCAGGCATGAGTCGGTGTGTGGGTGGCGGTGAGGGTAAGGCTGGGCGTGGTGTTGGACGGCGGTCAGGGTCAGTTTGGGCGTGGTGTTGGATGGTGGTGAGGGACAGACTGTTGGCGGTGTTGGACAGCGGTGAGGTTCAGGCTGGGGACGTTGTGTCGACGGCGGTGAGGGTCAGGCTGCGGACGGTGTGTGGACGGTTGTGAGGGTCAGGCGAGGGCTGGTGTTGAACGGTGGTGAGTGTCATGATGGGGCAGTGTTCAACGGCAGTGTGGGTCAGTCTGGTCTCCGAGTGTGGATGGCAGTGAAGGTCAGGCAAGGGGCAATGCGTGGGCGGCTGTGAGTGTCAGGCTGGGGGTGGTGTCTGGACGGCGGTTTGGGCCAGGTTTGGGGCGGTGTTGGGTGGTGGTGAGGTTCAGACTGGGGACGGTGTTGGACGGAAGGGAGGGACAGGTTGGGGGCACTGTATGGACGGCAGTGAAGGTTGGGCTGGGGGCGATATTGGACGGCGGTGAGATTCAGGCTGGGACGGTGTTAAACCGCGGTGCGGGTCAGGCTCGGGCGGTGTGTGGACAGCGGTGAGGGGCAGGCAGAGAGGCGATGTGTGGGCGGCTGTGCGGGGCAGGCTGGTGTGGTGTTTTGCCAGCAGTGAGGGTTGGGCTGGGAGCGATGTTGGACGGCGGTGAGGGTTAGGCTGGGGGCGGTGAGTGTCAGGCACGGAGTCGGTTTTTTTTTGAGGAGTGGTGAGTGCCAGACTGTGGGCAGAGTGTCGGGGGCGGTGAGTGTCAGGCTGGGATGTGGTGTGTGGGGTGTGGTGAGGGTCAGGTTGGGGGTTAAGTGTTGGTGCAGTGAATGTCAGTCTGTGTGCGGTGTGTGGACGGTGGTTAGGGTCAGGCTGTGGGTAGTATTGAATGGCGGTGAGGGTCAGGCTGGGGGCAGTGAGGATCAGGCTGGGGGCGGTTTGGTTGGGGATTGGTGAGTGGCAGACTGTAGCTGGTGTGTCGGTGCAGTGAGGGTCAGGCTGGGGGCGGTGTGCTGACGGCACTGAGAATCAGGCTGTAGTCGGTTTGTGGGGGGCAGTGAGGGTCAGGCTGGTGGCAGTATTTAGATGGCAGTGAGGGTCAGGGTAGGGGCGATGTGTGGACGGCGGTGGGGGTCAGGCAGGGGCAGTGTGAGGACAGCAGTGAGGGTCAGGCTGGGAGGCGGTATTTGTATGGCAGTGAGGGTCGGGCTGGGTTCGATATTCGACGCCGGTGAGGGTCAGGCTTGGGGCAGTGTGTGGATGCCAGTGATGGTCAGATTATTGGCAGTGTGTGGGGGGCACTGAGAGTCAGGCTGTGGCCGATGTGTGGACGGCAGTGAATGTCAGGCAGGGAGTGGTGTGTTGATGGCGATGAGGGTCAAGCAGGGGTCAGTGTGTGGAGGGCAGTGAGGGTCAAGCAGGGGTCGGTGTGAGGGCAGTAGTGAGGGTGAGACTGGGCGTGGTGTTGGATCGCACTGAGGGTCAGATTGTTGGCGGAGTTGGACGGCGGTGTGGTCAGGCTGGGGATGGCGTGTGGGCAGGGTTGAGGTTCAGGCTGGGGGCGGTATGTCGACGGCGGTGGGAGCCTGTCTGGGGCAGATTGTGGACCGCAGTGAGGGTCAGGCTGGGGGCAGTGTTGGTCGGTGGTGAAGGTCAGGCTGTTGCTGGTGTTGAACGGCAGTAAGAGTCAGGCGTGGGATGATATGTCGACAGCGGTGAGGGTCAGGCTGTTGTCAGTGTGTGGACGGCTGTGAGCGTCAGGCTGGGAATGGTGTATGGACGGCAGTGAGTGTCAAGGTGGGTCGCTGTGTTGGTGACAACGATGGTCAGGCTGGGGGCGTTACTTGACGGCGCTGAGGGCCAGTCTGGTGCGGTGTGTGGACGGCAGTGAGGGTCAGACTGCGGGCGGTGTGTGGACGGCAGTGGGAGTCAGACTGTGGGTGGTGTTGAATGATGCAGAGGGTAATGATAGTGGCGTTGTGTGGACGGCGGTGAGGGTCAGCCTGTGGGTGGTGTGTGGATGGCGGTGAGGGTCAGGCTGGGGGCGATGTTGGACGGCGGTGATGGTCAAGCTGGGTCAGTATATGGACAGCAGTGATGGTCACATTGTTGGCAGTGTGTGGACAGTGGTGAGGGACAGGCTGGGGGAAGTCTGTCGGGGCAGTGAGCGTCAGGCGGGGAGCGGTTTTGTATAGCGGTGAGGGTCAGGCTGGGGGCAGCGTGTGGACCGCAGTGATGGCCACATTGTTGGCAGTGTGTGGCAAGCGGTGAGGGACAGGCTGGGGGCGGTGTGTGTGGGCCAGTGAGTGTCAGTCTGGGTGCGGTGTGTAGACGGTGGTTAGGCTCAGGCTGGGGGCAGTATTGAATGGCAGTTAGGGTCAGGCTGGGGGCAGTGAGGATCAGGCTGGAGGCGGTTTGGTTGGGGATTGGTGAGTGTCAGACTGTAGCCAGTGTTTCGGTGCAGTGAGGCTCAGGCTGGGGGCGGTTTGCTGACGGCACTGAGAATCAGGCTGTAGTCGGTGTGTGGGGGTACAGTGAGGGTCAGGATGGTGGCAGTATTTGGATGGCAGTGAGGGTCGGGCTAGGGGCGATGTGTGGACGGCAGTGGGGGTCAGGTAGGGGGCGGTGTGAGGACAGCGGTGAGGGTCAGGCTGGGAGGCGGTGTTTGGACGGCAGTGAGGGTCGGGCTGGGGTCGATGTTCGACGGCCGTGAGGCTCAGGCTGGGGCGGTTTTTTGGTGAGCGATGAGTGTCATACTGTGGGCGGTGTGTCGGGGGCAGTGAGGGTAAGGTTAGGGCTGTGTGTGGACGGTGGTGAGGGTCAGGCTGGGGGCAGTGTTGAACGGTGGTGAGGGTCAGGCTGAGAACAGCGTGCGGACGGCCCTGAGATTCAGGCTGTAGGTGGTGTGTCGGGGGAAGTGAGGGTCAGGCTGGGGGCGATGTTGGACGTTGGTGAGGGTCAGGTTGGGGGCGGTGTGCTGACGGCACAGACAGGCAGGCAGGCGGCGGAGTGTGGGGGCAGTGATGGTCAGGCTGGGGCCGGTATGTGGACGGCAGTGAAGGTCCGATTGGGGGCAGAGTGTGGACGGCAGTGAGGTTCAGGCAGGGGGCGGTGTGTGGACAACAGTGAGAGTAATGCTGGGCGTGGTGTTGGATGGAGGTGAGGGTCATGTGGGGGTGGTGTATGGGTGGCGGTGAGGGTTAGGCGGAGGGGTGTGTGGGTGGCGGTGAGGGTAAGGCTGGGCATGGTGTTGGATTGCGGTGCAGGTCAGGCTTTTGGCGGTGTTGGACGGTGGTGAGGGTCAGGCTGGGGATGGTGTATCGATGGTGGTGAGGGTCAGGCTTGCGATCGCGTGTGGGCAGGGTTGAGGATCAGGCTGCGAGCGGTGTTCGACGGCGGTGAGGGCCATTCTGGGACGGTGTGTGGACGGCAGTGGGGGTCAGGATGTGGGCGGTGTTGAACGGCGTTGAGGGTCAGGATTGGGGCGGTGTTGAACGGCGGTGTGGGTCTGCCTGGGGGCCAAGTGTGGATGGCAGTGATGTCAGGCAAGGGGTGGCGTGTGGGCGGCTGTGAGATTCAGGCAGGGGACAGCGTTGGCCGGCGCTGAGGGACAAGTTGGGGGTTGTGTTGGACAGCGGTGAGGGTCAGGCTGGGGGTGGTGTTGGACGGCGGTGAGGATCAGGCTGGGGTCGGCGTTGAACGGCAGGGAGGGAAAGACTGGGTGCGGTGCCTGGACGGCTGTGATGGTCAGACTGGTGGCAGTTTTGGATGGTGGTGAGGGTCAGGCTGGGGACGGTGTTGGACAGTGGTGGGGTTCAGGCTGGGGGCTGTGTGCAAACAGCACAGACAGTCAGGCAGGTAGCAGTGTGTGGGGTGTAGTGAGGGTCAGGCTGGGGTTGGTATGTGGACGGCAGCAAAGGTCAGACTGGGGGCGGAGTGTGGACGGTGGTGAAGGTCAGGCAGGGGGCGGTGTTGAGGACAGAGGTGAGGGTCAGTCTGGGCGTGGTGTTGGATGGCAGTGAGAGTCAGGCTGTTGGTGGTGTTGGACGGTGGTGAGGGCCCGGCTGGGGACGGTGTGTCGACGGCGGTGAGGGTCAGGAGGGGACGGTGTGTGGGCTGGGCGCTGTGTTGGACTGCAATAAAGGGTCAGGCAGGGGACAGTGTGTGGATGGCAGTGAGGGTCACGGTGGAGGTGGTGTTTCGGCGACCGTGAGGATCAGGCTGCGGACAGTGTTGGATGGTAGTGAGGGTCAGGCTGGGAGCTGTGTTGGACGGTGGTGTGGGTCAGGCTGGGGTCGGTGTGTGGATGGTGATGAGGGTCAGGCTGTGGGCGATGTTGAAGGGCGTTGAGGGTCAGGATTGGGGCAGTGTTAAACGGCGGTGTGGGTCAATCTGGGGGCCTAGTCTGGATGGCAGTGAGGGTCAGGAACGGGGTGGCTTGTGGGCGGCTGTGATGGTCAGGCAGGGGGCAGCGTTGGACGGCGCTGAGGGACAGGTTGGGGGTGGTGTTGGACAGCGATGAGGGTCAGGCTGGGGGTGGTGTTTGACGGCGGTGAGGATCAGGCTGTTGGCGTTGTGTGGACGTCAGTGCGGGTCAGTGTGGGGTCAGTGTGTGGACGGCTGTGAGGGTTAGGCTGGGGCGGTGTGTGCACGGCGGAAGGGCCAGGCTAGGGGCAGTGTTGGTCGGTGGTGAGGGTCAGACTGGGTGCGGTGTTGCACAGTGGTGGGTGTCAGGCTGGGGGCGGTGTTGGATAGCAGGGACGGACAGGCTGGAGGCGGTATTGAACAGTGGTGACGGTTAGACAGTGGGCAGAGTTGGACAGAAGGGAGGGACAGGTTGGGGGCGATGTGTGTTCGGCAGTGAGGGTAAGGCTGGGGGCGGTGTGGAACAGCAGTGAGAGTCAGTGAAGGTCAGACTGGGGGCGGAGTTTGGACGGTGGTGAGGGTCAGGCAGGGGGCGGTGTTGAGGACAGCGGTGAGGGTCAGTCTGGGCGTGGTGTTGGATGGCAGTGAGAGTCAGGCTGTTGGCGGTGTTGGACGGTGGTGAGGGTCAGGCTGGGGACGGTGTGTCGACAGTGGTGAGGGTCAGGATGGGGATGGTTTGTGGGCGCGTTGAGGGTCAGGCAAGGGGTGGTGTGCGGGCGGCTGTGAGTGTCAGGCTGCAGGCGGAGTTGGACAGCATTGAGGGACAGGTTGGGGATGGAGTTGAACAGCGGTGAAGGTCGGGCTGGGGGTGGTGTTGGATGGTGGTGAGCGTCAGGCTGTTGGCGGTGTGTGGATGGCAGTGAAGGTCAGTGTGTGGTCAGTATGTGGACGGCTGTGAGGGCGAGGTTGGGGTGGAGTGTGGATGACGGTGAGGGTCTGGCAGGGGGCGGTGTTGGACAGAAGAGAGGGACACCTTGCGAGTGGTGTGTGGACGGTGGTGAAGGGTCAGGCTGGGGTCGGCGTTGGACGGCACGGAGGGACAGTTTTGCGGCGGTGTTTTGACGGTGGTGAGGGTCACGCTGGGGGTGGTGTTGGACGGTAGTGAGGGTCAGGCATGGGTTGGTGTTGGACGGCGGTGAGGGTCATGCAGGGGTCGGTGTTGGACGGCGGTGAGGGTCAGGCAGGGCTCGGTGTTGGATGTCGGTGAGGGTCAGCCTGTGGGCCGGTGTGTCGTAGGTGGTGCGGGTCAGCCTGGTGGCAGTGTGTTGACGGTGGTGAGGGTCAGGCTGGAGGCAGTGTTGGATGGCGGTGCTGGTCAGGCTTGGGGCGGTGTGTGGACAGCGGTGAGGGCCAGGCTGGGGGCGGTGTGTGGATGGCGGTGAGGGTCAGGCTGGGGGCTGTGTTGGTCGGCGGTGAGGGGCAACCTGTGGGTTGTGTTGGACTGCAAAAATTGGTCAGGCTGGGGACAGTGTGTGGACGGGGTTGAAGGTCCGTCTGGGGACGGTGTGTGAACGTCTGTGAGGGTCAGGCTGCGGCAGTGTGTGGAGGGCAGTGAGGCTCAGACTGGGGGTGGTGTGTGGACGGTGGTGAGGGTCAGGCTGGGGCTGATGTTGGACGGTGGTGTGGGTCAGGCTGGGGGCGGTGAGGGTCATTCAAGGTATTGTGAGGGTCAGGCTGGGGTCAGTTTGTCGGGGCGGTGTGGGTCAGGCTGAGGGCGGATTGGCGTGGGCAGTGAGGGTCAGTTAGGTGCTGTGTGTGGATGGGGTTGAAGTTCCAGCTGGGGACGCTGTGTGGTGGCGGTCAGGGCCAGTCTGGGGGCGGAGTTGAACGTCGGTGAGGGTCAGGTTGGGGCGGTGTGTGGACGGCAGTGAGGGTCAGGCTGGGGGCGATGTGTGGACCGTGGTGTGGGTCAGGCTGGGGACAGTGAGGGTCATGTTGGGGGCGGTGTGTGGGGGCGGTGCGGATTAGGCTGGGGGTGGTGTGTCGGGTCGGTGAGGGTCAGGCTGGGGTCAGTGTCTCAGGGCGATGTGGGTCAGGCTTAGGGCGCATTGTCGGGTGCGGTGAGGGTCAGTCTGTTGCGGTGTGGGGCCTGTGGAGATGGTCAGACTGGTTACGGTGTGTAGACAGCAGTGAGGGCCAGGCTGGGGATGGTGATGAACGGCAGTGCGGGTCAGTCTGGGAGCAGTGTTGGACGGCGGTGAAGGTCAGGCTGGGATTGGTGTTGGACTGCAAAAAAGGGTCAGGCTGGGGACGGTGTGTGGACAGGGTTGAAGGTCTGGCTGGGGACGGTGTGTGGACGGGAGTGTGGGTCAGTCTGGGGGCAGTGTTGAACATCGGTGAGGGTCAGGCTGGGGCTGTGTGTGGACGGCGGTGAGGGTCAGGCTGGGGCCGAGTGTGGTCGGTGGTGTGGGCCAGGCAGGGGCGTTGTGTGTACGGCCGTGAGGGTCAAGCAGGGGATGGTGTGCGGACGACGGTGTGGGTCAGGCTGGGGGCAGTGTGTGGACAGCAGTTAGGATCTATCTCGGGGAGATGTGTTGACGGCGGTTAGCGTCAGGGTGGGGGCAGTGTTTGAGGGCGGTGAGGGTCAGGCTGGGGGTGTGTGTCGGATTGGTGAGGGTCAGACTGGGGACAGTGTGGCGGGGCGGTGTTGGTCAGGCTGAGGGCGGATTGTTGGGGGAGGCGAGCGTCAGTCTGGTGCAATGTGTGGACTGTGGAGACGGTCAGGCTGGGGGCGGTGTGTGGACTGTGGTGATGGTCAGGCTGGGGGCAGTGTGTGGACGGTGGTGAGGGTCAAGCTGTGGGTGGTGTGTGCGTGGCGGTGAGGGTCAGGCTGTGGGCTGTGTGTGTGCGGCGGTGAGGGTCAGGCTGGGGGCGGTGGGTGGACTGTGGTGAGGGTCTGGATGGGGTCGGTGTGTGGGGGCAATGAAGAACAGGCTGTGGGTGGTATTTGAACGGCAGTGAGGGTCAGGCTTGGGTCGATGAGTGGACAGTGGTGAGGGTCAGGCTGGGGATGGTGATGAACGGAGGTGAGGGTCAGGCTGGGGGCGGTGTGTGGGGGCAGTGAGGGTCTGGCTGGGCCGGAGTTGGACGGCAGTGATGGTCAGGCTGGGGGTGGTGTCAGGGGGCAGTGGGGTTCAGGCAGGGGGCGGTATTGGATGGTGGTGAGAGTCAGGCTTTGGGTGGTGTGTGGACTGCACAAACAGTCAGGCTGGGTGCGGTGTGTCGACAGCGGTGAGGGTCAGGCTGTTGTCAGTGTGTGGATGGCTGTGAGGGTCAGGCTGGGAATGGTGTATGGACGACAGTGAGTGTCAAGGTGGGTCGCTGTGTGGGTGACAACGATGGTCAGGCTGGGGGCGTTATTTGACGGCGCTGAGGGCCAGTCTGGTGCGGTGTGTGGACAACAGTGAGCGTTAGACTGGGGGCGTTGTGTGGACGGCGGTGAGGGTCAGGCTGTGGGTGGTGTGTGGATGGCAGTGAGGGTCAGGCTAGGGGCGATATTGGACGGCGGTGATGGTCAGGCTGGGGGCAGTGTGTGGACAGCAGTGATGGTCACATTGTTGGCAGTTTGTGGACAGCGGTGAGGGATAGGCTGGGGGCAGTGTATCGGGGCAGTGAGCGTCAGGCGGGGAGCGGTGTTGCACAGTGGTGAGGGTCAGGCTGGGGGCAGTGTGTGGACGGCAGTGATGGCCACATTGTTGGCAGTGTGTGGACAGTGGTGAGGAATTGGCTGGGGCGGTGTGTGGGAGCCAATGAGGGTCAGGCAAGGGGTTGAGTGTGGACGGCAGTGAGGGTCAGGCAGGGTCGTTGTGTGGACGGCGGTGAGGGTCAGGCATGAGTCGGTGTGTGGACGGCGGTGAGGGTAAGGCTGGGCGTGGTGTTCGACGTCGGTGAGGGTCAGTTTGGGCGTTGTGTTGGATGGTGGTGAGGCTCAGACTGTTGGCGGTGTTGGACAGCGGTGAGGGTCAGGCTGGGGACGGTGTGTGGATGGTGGTGAGGGTCAGGCAGGGGGCTGGTGTTGAACGGTGGTGAGTGTCATGATGGGGCAGTGTTGAATGGCAGTGTGGGTCAGTCTGGAGGCCGAGTGTGGATGGCAGTGAGATTCAGGCAAGGGGCGGTGTGTGGGCGGTTGTGAGGGTCCTGCTGGGGGTGGTGTCTGGACGGCGATGTGGGCCAGGTTGGGGGCGGTTTTTTGGCGAGTGGTGAGTGTCATACTGTGGGCGGTGTGTCGGGGGCAGTGAGGGTCAGGCTGGGGGCGAAGTGTGGACAACGATGAACATCTGGCTGGGGGTCGTGTGTGGGTGCGGTGAGGGTAAGGTTGGGGCTGTGTCTGGACGGTGGTGAGGGTCAGGCTGGGGGCAGTGTTGAACGGTGGTGAAGGTCAGGCAGGGGACAGTGTGTGGACGGCCCTGAGATTCAGGCTGTAGTTGGTGTATCGGGGGAAGTGAGGGTCAGGCTGGGGGCGGTGTGTGGGAGCAGTGGGGGTCAGGATGGGGGCGATGTTGGACGGTGGTGAGGGTCAGGTTGGGGGCGCTGTGCTGACGGCACAGACAGTCAGGCAGGCAGCGGAGTGTGGGGTCAGTGATGGTCAGGCTGGGGCCAGTATGTGGATGGCAATGAAGGTCAGACTGGGGGCAGAGTGTGGACGGCAGTGAGGTTCAGGCAGGGGGCGGTATGTGGACTGTGGTGAGAGTCAAGCTGGGCGTGGTGTTGGATGGAGGTGAGGGTCATGAGGGGGCCGTGTGTGGGTGACGGTGAGGGTTAGGCGGAGTGGTGTGTGGGTGGCGGTGAGGGTAAGGCTGGGCGTGGTGTTGGATGGCGGTGCGGGTCAGGTTGCTGACGGTGTTGGATGGTGGTGAGGGTCAGGCTGGGTATGGTGTATCGATGGTGGTGTGGGTCAGGCTGGTGGCAGTGTGTTGGTGGGGTTGAGGGTCAGGCTGGGAGCGGTGTTCGAAGGCAGTGAGGGCCATTCTGGGGCGGTGTGTGGACGGCGGTGAAGGGTCAGGCTGGGTTTGGCGTTGAACGGCAGGGAGGATCAGGCTGGGTGCGGTTTGTGGACGGCTGTGATGGTCAGGCTGGGGGCAGCGTTGGATGGCAGTAAGGGTCAGGCTGGGGGCGGTGTTGGACAGCGGTGGGGTTCAGGCTGGTGGCAGTGTGCAAACAGTGCAGAAAGTCAGGCAGGCAGCGGTGTGTGGGGGGTAGTGAGAGTCAGGCTAGGGCTGGTATGTGGACGGCAGTGAAGGTCAGAATGGGGGCGGAGTGTGCTCGGTGGTGAGGGTCAGGCAGGGGGCGGTTTTGAGGACAGCGGTGAGGGTCAGTCTGGGCGTGGTGTTGGATGGCAGTGAGAGTCAGGCTATTGGTGGTGTTGGACGGTGGTGAGGGTCAGGCTGGGGACGGTGTGTCGACGGTGGTGAGGGTCAGGATGGGGACGGTGTGTGGGCGGGGTTGAGGGTCAGGCTGGGACAGGTGTTTGACGGTGGTGAGGGCCAGACTGGGGCGGTGTGTGGACGGCAATAAGGATCAGGCAAGGGATGGTGTGTGGGCGGCTGTGAGTGTCAGGCTGGGGGCGGTGTTGGACAGCGGTGAGGGACAGGTTGGGGGTGGTGTTGAAGAGCGCTGAAGATTAGGCCTGGTGTGGTGTTGAATGGTGGTGAGGGTCAGGCTGTTGGCGGTGTGTGGATGGCAGTGAGGTTCAGTGTGTGGACGGTGGTGAGGGCCAGGTTGGGGTGCTGTGTGAATGGTGGTGTGTGTCAGGCTGGGGGCGGTGTTGGACAGAAGGGAGGGACAGGTTGCGAGTGGTGTGTGGACGGCGGTGAAGGGTCAGGCTATGGTCGGCGTTGGACGGCACGGAGGAACAGCTTGGGGACGGTGTTTTGACGGTGGTGAGGGTCACGCTGGGTGCGGTGTGAAAAGGCGGTCAGGGTCAGGCTGGGTGCGGTGTGTGAACGGCTGTGATGGTCAGGCTGGGGGCAGTGATGCTCGGCAGTGAGGGTCGGCATGGGAGGGGTGTTGGACGGTGGTGAGGTCAGGCTGGGGGCGGTGTGCAGACGGCGTGGACAGTAACGCAGGCATCGGAGTGTGGGGAGTAGTGAGGGTCAGGCTGGGGCCAGTATGCGGACGGCAGTGAAGGTCCGACTGGGGGAGGAGTATGGACGGTGGTGAGGGTCAGGCAGGCGGCTGTGTTCATTGGCGATGATGGTCAGGAGGGGATGGTTTTGTGGACCACAGTGAGCGTCAGGTGGGTGCGGTGTGTCGCCGCCTGTGAGTGTCATGCTGATGGCGATTTTTGGGGGATTGGTGATTGTGAGGCTGTGTGCGGTGTGTCGGGGGCGGTGATTGTCACGCTGGGGGCAGAGTGAGGATGGCGGTGAGGTTCAGGCTGGGAGCGGTGTGTGGACGGTGGTGAGAGTCAGGCTGCAGGTGGTGTGTGGGTGGCAGTGAGGGTCAGGCTGGGGGTGGTGTGTGGGGGTAGTGGGGGTGAGGCTGGGGGTGGTGTTTGACGGCAATGCGGGTCAGGCTGGGGGTGGTTTGTGTGGACTGTGTAGACAGTCATGTTGGGTGCGGTGTGTGGCGGGTAGTGAGGGTCAGGATAGGGCCTGTATGTGGACGGCAGTGAAGGTCCGACTCGGGGCGGACTATGGACGGCGGTGAGGGTCAGGCTAGAGGTGGTGTGTGGACTGTGTAGACAGTCATGGAGGGTGCCGTGTGTGGCGGGTAGTGAGGGTCAGGATAGGGCCTGTATGTGGACGGCAGTGAAGGTCAGAGTCGGGGCGGACTATGGACGGCGGTGAGAGTCAGGTTCGGGGCGGTGATTGGTCGGTGGTGAGGGTCAGGCTGGGGTGGTGTGTGGATGGCGGTGAGGGACAGGCTGGGGGCGGTGTTGGACGGCGGTAAGGGTCAGGCTGGTATGGTGTGTGGTCGGCGGTGAGGTTCAGGCTGGGGGCCGTGAGAAAAGGCGGTGAGGGCCGGGCTGTCTGTGATGTTGAATGGCGGTGAGGGTCAGGTTTGGGGCGTTGTTGGATGGCGGAAAGGGTCAGGTTGGGGGTGGTGCTGGACGGCGATGAGGGTCAGGCGTTTTGCGGTGTGTGGATGCGGTAAGTGTCAGGCTGGGGGCGGTGGGGGATGGCAGTGAGGGTCAGGCTGAGGGTTGTGTGGATGGCGGTGAGGGTCTGGCTGGGGGTGGTGTTGGACGGTGGTGAGGATCAGACTAGGGACGGTGTGTAGACTACGGTGAGGGTCAGGCATGGGTCGGTGTTGGACAGAAGGGTGGGACAGTTTGTGAGTGGTGTGTGGACGGCGGTGAAGAGTAAGGCTGGGGTCGGCGTTGGACGGCAGGGAGCGACAGGTTGGGGGCGGTGTTTGGACGGTGGTGAGGTTCACACTGGAGGTGGTGTTAGTCGGTGGTGAGGATCAAACTGGGGAATGCGGTGAGGGTCAGGCATGGGTTGGTGTTGGACTGCGGTGATGGTCATGCAGGGGTCGGTGTTGGACGGCGGTGAGGGTCAGCCTGTGGGCCGGTGTGTCGGGGGTGGTGGGGGTCAGCCTGGTGGCAGTGTGTTGACGGTGGTGAGGGTCAGGTTGGAGGCAGTGTTGGATGGCGGTGATGGTCAGGCTTGGGGCGGTGTGTGGATGGAGGTGAGGGTCAGGCTGGGGGTGGTGTGTGGACAGCGGTGAGTGTCAGGCTGGGGGCTGTGATGGTCGGCGGTGAGGATCAGACTGGGGGTGGTGTTGGACTGCAAAAATAGGTCAGGCTGGGGACAGTGTGTAGATGGCTGTGAGGGTCAGCGTGGAGGTGGTGTTTCGGCGGCCGTGAAGATCAGGCTGCGGACAGTGTTGGACGGCAGTGAGTGTCAGTCTGGGAGCTGTGTTGGACGGTGGTGAGCGTCAGGCTGGGGGCTGTCTTGGTCGGCAGTGTGGGTCAGCCTTGTAGGTGGTGGTGGACTGCAAAAAAAGGTCATGCTGGGGACGGTGTGTGGACGGCGGTGAGGGTCAGTCTGGGGACGGTGTGTGAACGTCTGTGAGAGTCAGGCTGGGGCAGTCTGTGGACGGCAGTGAGGGTCAGGCTGGGGGCGATATGTGGACGGTGGTGGGGCTCAGGCTGGGGGTGATGTTGGACGGAGGTGTGGGTCAGGCTGGGGGCGGTGAGGGGAATGCTGGTGGCGGTGAGGGTCAGTCTGTAGCGGAGTGGGGACTGTGCAGATGGTAAGACTGGGGACGGTGTGTGGACGGCAGTGAGGGTCAGGCTGGGATGGTGATGAACGGCAGTGCGAGTCAGGCTGGGGGCAGTGTTGGACTGCAAAAAAGTGTCAGGTTGGGGACGGTGTGTGGACGGGCTTGAAAGTTTGGCTGGGGGCGGTGTGTGGACGGCAGTGTGGGTCACACTGGGGGCAGTGTTGAACATCGGTGAGGGTGAGGCTGGGGCGGTGTGTGGACGGTGGTGTGGGCCAGGCAGGGGCGTTGTGTGTACGGCCGTGAGGGTCAAGCAGGGGGTGGTGTATGGGCGACGGTGAGGGTCAGGCTGGGGGCGGTGTGTGGTTGGTGGTGACGGTCAGGCTGGGGTCAGTGTGTGGATGGCAGTGAGGGTCAGGTTGGGGGCAGTGTGTGGACAGCAGTGAGGGTCTATCTCGGGGAGATGTGTTCACGGCGGTTAGCGTCAGGGTGAGGGCTGTTTTTGGGTCCGGTGAGGGTCAGGCTAGGGGCGGTATATCGGGGTGGTGAGGGTCAGACTGGGGACAGTGTGGCGGGGCGGTGTGGGTCAGACTGACGGCGGATTTTTGGAGGAGGTGAGGGTCAGTCTGGTGCAGGGTGTGGACTATGGAGAGGGTCAGGCTGGGGGCGGTGTGTGGACGGCGGTGAGGGTCAGGCTGTGGGCGATGTGTGGGGGCAGTGATGGTCAGGCTGGGGGCGGTGTTGGACGGCAGTGAGGGTCAGGCTTGGGGCGTTGAGTGGACAGCGGTGAGGGTCAGCTGGGCATGGTGATGAATGGAGGTGAGTGTCAGGATGCAGGTGGTGTGTGGGGGGCAGTCAGGGTCAAGCTGGTGGCGGTGTGTGGGGGCAGTGAGGGTCCGGCTGGGGGCAGTGTTGGATGCTGGTGAGGGTCAGGCTTTGGGTGGTGTGTGCACTGCGCAGACAGTCAGGCTGGGGCAGTATGTGGGGTGCAGTGAAGATCAGGCTGGCGCCGGTATGTGGACGGCAGTGAAGGTCAGGCTGGGGGCGGAGTTGGACGGCGGTGAGGGTAGGCTGGGAGTGGTGTATGAATGGCAGTGAGGGTCAGAGTGGGATCGATGTGTGGAAGGTGGTGATGGTCAGGCTTGGGGCGATGTGTGGATGGAGGTGAGAGTCAGGCTGGAAGCGGTGTGTGGACGGTGGTGAGGGTCAGGCTGGGAGCGGTATTTGGATGGCAGTGAGGGTCAGGGTGGGGTCGATGTGTGGAAGGCGGTGATGGTCAGGCTTGGGGCGATGTGTGGATGGAGGTGAGAGTCAGGCTGGGGGCAGTGTGTGGACGGCGGGGAGGGTCAGTTTCGGGGCGATTTGTGGACGGTGGTTAGAGTCAGGGTGGGGGCGAGGTTTCGGCGGCCGTGAGGATCAGGCTGGGGACAGTGTTGGACGGCAGTGAGGGTCAGGCTGGAGGCTGTGTTGGACGACGGTGAGGGTCAGGCTTGAAGCTGTGTTGGACTACCGTGAAGGTCAGGCTGGGGGCTGTGTTGGACGGCGGTGAGGGTTAGGCTGGGGGTGGTGTTTGACTGCAAAATGGTTCAGGTTGGGGACAGTGTGTGGACGGGGTTGAAGGTCCAGCTGGGGACGGTGTGTGGTTGGCAGTGAGGGTCCGGCTTGGGGCGGTGTGTGGACGGTGGCGAGGCTCAGGCTGGGGGTGATGTTGGACGGTGGTTTGGGTCAGGCTGGGGGCGGTGACGGTCAGGCTGAGGCCGGATTGTCGGGGGCAGTGAGGGTAAGTCTGGTGCGGTGTGTGGATGGGGTTGAAGGTCCGGCTGGGGACGGTGTGTGGATGGCAGTGAGGGTCAGTCTGGGGGCGGTGTTGAACGTCGGTGAGGGTCATGCTGGGGCGGTTTGTGGACGGCGGTGAGGGTTAGTCTGGGTGCGGTGTGTGGATGGTGGTGATGGTCAGGCTGGGGGCGGTGTTGGACGGCGGTGAGAGTCAGGCTGGGGGTGGTGTGTGGATGGTGGTGAGGGTCAGGCTGGGGGCAGTGTGTGGTCTGCAGTGAGGTTCAAGCTGGGGGCGGTGTGTCGTCGGCGATGAGGGTCAGACTGGGCCGATATTGAACGGCGGTGAGGGTCAGGCTTGGAGCGATGTGTGCGGGGCGGTGAGGGTCAGGCTTGGGGGCGGTGTGTGGTCAGTGGTGAGGGTCTGGCTGGGCGCGATGTTGAACGGCGGTGAGGGTCAGGCTGGGAGCAGTGTCTAAATGGCAGTGAGGGTCAGGCTGTGGGTGGTATGTGGACGCCGTGGGGATCAGGCTGAGGGAGGTGTGTGGACGCCGTGGGGATCAGGCTGGGGGTGGTGTGTGGACGGCAGTGAGGGTCAGGCTGGGAATGGTGATGAACGGCGGTGCAGGTCAGGGTAGGGTTGGTGTTGATTTGCAGTGAGTGTCACGCGAGAGGAGGTGTGATGATGGCAGTGAGGATCAGGCTGGGGGCGGTGTATCGTGGCAGTGAGGATCAGGTGGTGTGTGGGGGCGGTGAGGGTCAGGCTGGGGGCGGTGTATCGTGGCGGTGAGGGTCAGTTTGGGGTCAGTGTGTAGGGGCGGTGTGGACCAGGCTGAGGGCGGATTGTCGGGGGCAATGAGGGTCAGTCTGGTGCGGTGTGTGGATGGGGTGGAAGGTCCGGCTGGGGACGGTGTGTGGACGGCAGTGAGGGTCAGTCTGGGGGTGGTGTTGAACGTCGGTGAGGGTGAGGCTGGGGCGGTGTGTGGACGGCGGTGTGGGTCAGGCTGGGTGTTGTGAGGGTCATGCTGGGGGCGGTGTGTGGAAGGTGGTGAGGGTAAGGCTAGGGGCTGTGTGTGGACGGCTGAGGGGATCTGGCTGGGGGTTGTGTGTGGACGGCAGTGAAGGTCAGGCTGGGGATGGTGATGAACATCGGTGCAGGTCAGGCCAGGTTTGTGTTGAATTGCAGTGAGTGTCACGCGAGAGGCGGTGTGCTGATGGCAGTGAGGGTCAGGGTGGGGGCAGTGGGTGGACAGTGTTGAGGGTCAGGCTGGTGGCGGTGTCTGGACGGCAGTGAGGGTCAGATTCGGGGGTGGTGTGTGGGGGAGCGGTGAGGGTCAGGCTGGTGGCAGTGTGTGGACGGCATTGAGGGTCAGGCTGGGGACGTTGCGCAGCCGATGGGGAGAGTCAGGCTGTGGCCGGTGTGTGGACCGGGATGAGTGTCCATCTGCGGACGAGGGTCAGTTTGGGAGCGGTGTTAACCATCGGTGAGGGTCAGGCTGTGAACGGTGTGTGGATGGCGGTGAGGGTCAGTCTGGGGGTGGTGTTGAACGTCGGTGAGGGTGAGGCTGGGGCGGTGTGTGGACGGGGGTGTGGGTCAGGCTGGGTGTTGTGAGGGTCATGCTGGGGGCGGTGTGTGGAAGGTGGTGAGGGTAAGGCTAGGGGCTGTGTGTGGATGGCTGAGGGGATCTGGCTGGGGGTTGTGTGTGGACGGCAGTGAAGGTCAGGCTGGGGATGATGATGAACATCGGTGCAGGTCAGGCCAGGTTTGTGTTGAATTGCAGTGAGTGTCATGCGAGAGGCGGTGTGCTGATGGCAGTGAGGGTCAGGCTGGGGGCAGTGGGTGGACAGTGGTGAGGGTCAGGCTGGTGGCGGTGTATGGACGGCAGTGAGGGTCAGATTCGGGGGTGGTGTGTGGGCGAGCGGTGAGGGTCAGGCTGGTGGCAGTGTGTGGACGGCATTGAGAGTCAGGCTGGGGACGTTGCGCAGCCGATGGTGATGGTGAGGCTGTGGCCGGTGTGTGGACCGGGTTGAGTGTCCATCTGCGGACGAGGGTCAGTTTGGGGGCGGTGTTAACCATCGGTGAGGGTCAGGCTGTGAACGGTATGTGGATGGCGGTGAGGGTCAGGCTGAGGGCTGAGCGTGGTCAGTGGTGTGGGTCAGTAAGGGGGCGTTGTGTGGACGGCAGTGAGGGTCAGGCTGGGGGCGGTATGTGGACGGTGGGGTGGGTCAGGCTCAGAGTGATGTTGGACAGCAGTGAGCATCAGGCTAGGAGCGGTGAGTGTCAGGCTGGGGGGCGGTGTGTGGGGGGCGTTGAAGGGTCAGGCAGGTGTCGGTGTGTCAGGGTGGTGTGGGACAGGTTGAGGGCGGTGTGTCGGGGCGGTGAGGGTCAGTCTGGTGCGGTGTTTGGACTGTGGTGGGGGTCAATCTGGTGTCCGAGTGTGAATGGTTTTATGGTTCAGGCTGGGGGCGATGTGTGGACGGCAGTGAAGGACAGGCAGGGGCCTTGTGTGGACGGCGGTGAGGGTCAGGCTGGGGGCGGTGTTGGATGGCGGAGAGGGTTAGGCTGTTGGCAGTGTGTGGACAGTGGTGAGGGTCAGGCTGGGGTCAGTGTGTGGACGGCTGTTATGGTCAGGCTGGGGGCTGTGAGTGTCAGGCTGGGGGCGGTGTGTTGGGCGTGGTGAGGGTCTCGCAGGTGTCGGTGTGTCAGGGTGGTGTGGGACAGGCTGAGGGCGGTGTGTCGCGGGTTGAGGGACAGTCTGGTGCGGGATGTGGGCGGCATTGAGGGTCAGGCTGGGGGCGGGGTGTGGACGGCACTGAGGACCAGGCTGGGGGCCATGAGTGGACATTGGTGAGGGTCAGACTGGGGACAGTGTGTGGGCGGTATTGATGGTCAGGCTGGGGGTGGTGTTGAACGCAGGTCAGGATCAGGCTGGTGGCGGTATGTGGATGTTGCTGAGGTTCAGGCTTGGGGCAGTGTGTGGACGGCGGTGAGGGTAAGGCTGCGGGGCGTTGTGTGGACGGTGGCGAGAGTCAGTTTCGGGGCGATGAGTGGATGGCAGTTACGGTCAGGGTGGGGGCGGTGTTTGGACGGCCGTGAGTGTCAGGCTGGGGGCGGTGTTGGACGGCAGTGATGGTCAGACTGGTGGCTGTGTTGGACTGCTCGAAGTGTCAGGCTGCGAACGGTGTGCGGACGGGGTTGCGGGTCCAGCTGGGGAGGGAGTTTGGACAGCGGTGAGGGTCAGGCTGGGGGCGGAGTGTGACGGTGGTGAGGGTCAGGCTGGGTGTGGAGTTGACCATCGGTGAATGTCAGGCTGGGGAGGTGCGTGGACGGCGATGAGGGTCAGGCTGGGGCCAAGTGTGGTCAGTAGTGTGGGTCAGGAAGGGGGCGTTGTGTGGACGGCAGTGAGGGTCAGGCTGGGGGCGGCATGTGGACGGTGGGGATGGTCAGGGTCAGAGTGATGTTGGACGGCAGTGAGGGTCAGGCTGGGAGCGGTGAGTGTCAGACTGAGGGCAGTGTTGGACGGCGGTGATGGTCAGACTGGAGGCTGTGTTGGACTGCTCGAAGTGTCAGGCTGCGAACAGTGTGCGGACGGGGTTGCGGGTCCAGCTGGGGAGAGAGTTTAGACAGCGGTGAGGGTCAGACTGGGGGCGGAGTGTGACGGTGGTGAGAGTCAGGCTGGGGGTGGTGTTGACCATCGGTGAATGTCAGGCTGGGGAGGTGCGTGGACGGCGATGAGGGTCAGGCTGGGGCCAAGTGTGGTCAGTAGTGTGGGTCCGGAAGGGGGCGTTGTGTGGACGGCAGTGAGGGTCAGGCTGGGGGCGGCATGTGGACGGTGGGGATGGTCAGGGTCAGAGTGATGTTGGACGGCAGTGAGGGTCAGGCTGGGAGCGGTGAGTGTCAGACTGGGGGCGGTGTGTGGGGCGCGGTGAGGGTCAGGCAGGTGTTGGTATGTCTGGGTAGTGTGGGACAGGCTTAGGGCGGTGTGTCGGAGCGGTGAGGGTCAGTCAGGTGCGGTGTGTGGACTGTGGTGGGGGTCAATCTGGAGTCCGAATGTGGACGGTTGTATGGGTCAGGCTGTGGGCGGTGTGTGGACGGCAGTGAGAGACAGGTTGGGGGCGGTGTTGGACGGCGGAGAGGGTCAGGCTGTTGGCAGTGTGCGGACAGTGGTGAGGGTCAGGCAGGGGTCAGTGTGTGGACAGCTGTTATGGTCAGGCTGGGGGCGGTGAGTGTCAGACTGGGGGTGGTGTGTGGGGCGCGGTGAGGGTCAAGCAGGTGTCGGTGTGTCAGGGTGGTGTGGGACTGGCTGATGGGGCAGTGAGGGTCAGTCTCGGGGCGATGTGTGGATGGCAGTTAGGGTCAGGGCGGGGCGGTGTTGGACGGCAGTGAGGATCAGGCAGGGGGCAGTGTTGGACGGCGGTGATGGTCAGACTGGGGGCGGGTTTGGACGGTGGTGACGGTCAGGCTGGGGTCTGTGTTGGACTAGTCGAAGTGTCAAACTGCGAACGGTGTGTGGACAGGGTTGCGGGTCCAGCTTGGGATGGTGTTTGGACGGCGGTGGGGTCAGGTTGGGGGAGGTGTGTGACGGTGGTGAGGGTCAGGCTTGGGGTGATGTTGGATGGCGGTGAGGGTCAGGCTTGGGGGCGGTGAGGGACATGTTGTGGGCGGTGTGTGGGAGCGGTGAGGGTCAGGCTGGGGGCGGTGAGTCGGGGCGATGAGGGTCAGGCTGGTATCAAGGTGTCAGGGCGGTGTGGGTCAGGCTGAGGGCGGATTGTCGGAGGCGGTGAGGGTAAGTCTGGTGCCGTGTGTGGACTGTGGAGTGGGTCAGGCTGTAGGCGGTGTGTGGGCGGCGGTGAGGGTCAGGCTGGGGGCAGTGTGTGGATGGCAGTGAGGGTCAGTCTCAGGGCGATGTGTGGACAGCGGTTCGGGTCAGGGCGGGGGCGGTGTTTGGCGCCGTGAGAGTCAGGCTGGGGGCGGTGTTGGACGGTGGTGAGACGGCAAAAAAAGGTCAGGCTGGTGACGGTGTGTGGACAGGGTTGAAGGTCCAGCTGGTGACGGTGTGTGGGCGGTGGTGAGGATCAGTCTGGGGGCAGTATGTGGATGGAGGTAAGGGTCAGGCTGGGGCCGAGTGTGGAGGGTGGTGTGGGTCAGGCTGTGGGCGTTGTGTGGACGGCAGTTAGGGTCAGGCTGGGTGCGGTGAGTGTCATGCTGGGGGTGGTGTGTCGGCGCGTTGAGGGTCAGGCTGTGGGCGGTGTGTGGGCAGCAGTGACTGTCAGCCTGGAGGTGGCATTGGACTTCAAAAAAGGGTCAGGCTGGGTACGTTGTGTGTACATCGGTGAAGGCCGTCTGGTGGTGGTGTTGGGCAGTGGTGAGGGTCAGGCTGGGGGTGGTGTATGGACTGCGCAGACAGTCAGGCTAGGGGCGGTGTTGGACGGCAGTGAGTGTCAGGCTGGGGGTGGTGTGAGGATGGCGTTGAGGGTCAGGCTGGTGGTGATGTTTGGAAGGCGGTGAGGGTCAAGCTGGGGCAGCGTGTGGTCGGTGGTGAGGGTCAGGCTGGGCGCGATGTTGAACGGCGGTGAGGGTCAGGCTGGGGGTGGTGTGTGGACTGCGCAGACAGTCAGGCTAGGGGCGGTGTTGGACGGCAGTGAGTGTCAGGCTGGGGGTGGTGTGAGGATGGCGTTGAGGGTCAGGCTGGGGGTGATGTTTGGAAGGCTTTGAGGGTCATGCTGGGGCAGCATGTGGTCGGTGCTGAGGTTCAGGCTGGGCGCGATGTTGAACGGCGGTGAGGGTCAGGCTGGGAGCGATGTGCGCGGGGTGGTGAGGGTCAGGCTTGGGGCGGTGTGTGGTCGGCGCTGAGGTTCAGCATGAGAGCGGTGTGTGGACGGCAGTGGGGTTCAGGCTGGGGATGGAGTGTGGACGGCGGTGAGGGTCAAGTCAGGATTTGTGTGTGGACGGTGGTGAGGGTCAGGCTGGGGGCGGTGTGTGTACGGCGGTGAGGGTTTGGCTGGGTGTGGTGTTGGACAGTGGTGAGGATCAGGCTGGGTTGGTGTGTGGACTGCGTGAGGTTCAGGCAGGAGTCAGTGTTGGACGGCAGTGAGGGTCAGGCAGGGGACCGTGTGTCGACGGTGGTAAGGTCAGGTTGGGGCGGTGCGTGCACAATGGTCAGTGTCAGGCTAGGGGCGATGTGTGGACGGTAGTGAGGTTCATGCAGTCGGCGGTGTGTAGATGCAGTGAGGGTCAGGGTGCAGGTAGTGTTGGTCGGTGGTGAGGGACAAGTTGTGGGTGGCGTTGAGCGGCGGTGAGGGTCAGGCTGGGGGTGGTGTTGAATGGCAGTGAGTGTCAGGCGAGAGGCGGTGTGAGGATGGCAGTGAGGGTCAGGCAGGGGCGGTGTGTGGGACATCCGTTATGGTCAGGCTGTTGGCGGTGTGCGGACAGCGGTGAGGGTCAGGCTGGGCGCAGTGTTGGAATGCGGTGTGGGTCACGTCAGGGGTGGTGTGTGGACGGCGGTGAGGGTCAGGCTGGGGGCGGTGTGTGGACGGCGGTGAGAGTTTGGCTGGGTGTGGTGTTGGACAGTGGTGAGGATCAGGCTGCGGGCAGTGGGTGGACGGTGGTGAGGGTCAGGCTGGGGGCGGTGGGTGGATGGCGGTGAGGTTCCGGCTGGGGATGGTGTTGAACGGCGGTGAGGGCCAGGCTGGGGGCAGTGAGGGTCAGGCTTAAAGCGGTGTGTCGGTGGCACTGAGAGTCAGGCTGTGGGCGGTGTGTGGACAACAGTGAGGGTCAGGCTGTGGCTGGTGTGTGTCTGGCGGTCAGGGTCAGGCTCGGGGCGGTGTGTGGACTGCAGTGATGTTCAGGCTCGGGGGCGTTGTGTGGACGGCAGTGAGGGTCAGGCTGGGAGCGGTGAGTGTCAGGCTGGGGGCGGTGTGTGGGGCGCGGCGAGGGTCAGGCAGGTGTTGGTATGTCTGGGTGGTGTGGGACAGGCTGAGGGCGGTGTGTCGGAGCTGTGAGGGTCAGTCAGGTGCGGTGTGTGGACTGTGGTGGGGGTCAATCTGGTGTCCGAATGTGGACGGTTGTATGGGTCAGGCTGGGGGCGGTGTGTGGACGGCAGTGAGGGTTTGGCTGGGTGTGGTGTTGGACAGTGGTGAGGATCAGGCTGCAGGCAGTGGGTGGACGGTGGTTAGGGTCAGGCTGGGGGCGGTGGGTGGATGGCAGTGAGGTTCCGGCTGGGGATGGTGTTGAACGGCGGTGAGGGTCAGGCTGGGGGCAGTGAGGGTCAGGCTTAAAGCGGTGTGCCGGGGGCACTGAGAGTCAGGCTGTGGGCGGTGTGTGGACAGCAGTGAGGGTCAGGCTGTGGCTGGCGTGTGTCTGGCGGTCAGGGTCAGGCTCGGGGCTGTGTGTGGACTGCAGTGATGTTCAGGCTCGGGGGTGGTGGGTGGGCGAGGATTGAGTGTCAGGCTGGGGCCAGTGTGTCGGGCGTGGTGAGGGTCAGGCTGGTGGCAGTGTGAGGACAGTGATGAGGGTCAGGCTGGAGGCGGTGTTGGATGGCGGTGATGGTCAGGCTGTGGGACGGTGTGTGGACGGTCGTGAAGGTCAGACTGGGGCGGTGTGTGGATGGCGGGAGGGTCAGGCTGGGGGCAGTGTAGGAATGGCAGTGAGGGTCAGTCTGGGGGCAGTGTTTGTATGGCGGTGAGGATCAGTCTCGGAGCGATGTATAGACAGCAGTTTGGGTCAGGGTGGGGGCGGGGTTTGGGCGGCCGTGAGGGTCAGCCTGGGGGCGGTGTTGGGCGGCTGTGAGAATCAGGCTGGCGGCAATGTTGGACGGCAGTGAGGGTCAGGCTGGGGACTGTGTTGGACGGTGGTGAGGGTCAGCCTGGTGGAGGTGTTGGACGGCGGTGAGGGTCAGGCTGTGGGCGGTGTTTGACGCTGGCGACTGTCAGCCTGGGGGTAGCACTGGACTTCAAAAAAGGGTCAGGCTGGGTACGTTGTGTGGACGGTGGTGAGGGTCAGTCTGGGGGCGGTGTCGAACGTCAGTGAAGGTCAAGCTGGGGCAGTGCGTGGACGGCGGGGAGGGTCAGGCTGCAGGCCGAGTGTGGACGGTGGTGTGTGTCAGGCAGGGGGCGTTGTGTGGACAGCAGTGAGGGTCAGTCTGGGGGCGGTGCGTGGACGGTGCTGAGAGTCAGTCTGGCGGTGATGTTGGACGGTGGTGAGGGTCAAGCTGGGGGCAGTGAGGGTCATTCTGGGGGCGGTGTGTGGGGCGCAATGAGGGTCAGGCAGGGGTCGGTGTGTGGACGGCACTGGGGTCAGTCTGGGGACGGTGTGTGGACGGTGGTGAGGGTCAAGCTGAGTGCGGTGTGTGCGCGACATTTAGGGTCAGGCTGGGAATGGTGTTGAAAGGTGGTCAGGGTCAGGCTGGTGGCGGTGTGTGGACAGCGGTGAGAGTCAGACTGGGGGCGGTGTGTAGACAGGAGTGGTGGCCAGGCTGGGGGCGCTGTTGAACGGCGGTGAGGGTCAGGCTGGGGGCGATGTGTGGAAGGCGGTTAGGGTCAGGCTGGGGGACGGTGTGTGGTCGTCGGTGAGGATCAGGCTCGGGGCGGTGCGTGGACGGTGCTGAGAGTCAGGCTGAGGGTGATGTTCGACGGTGGTGTGGGTCAAGTTGGGGGCGTTGAGGGTCATTCTGGTGGCAGTGTGTGGGTCGCGATGAGGGTCAGGCTGGGGGCAGTGTGTGGGCAGTGGTCAGGGTCAGGCTAGGGGCAGTGTGTGGATGGCGGTGAGGTTCAGGCTGGGGCCACTTTGTGGACGGAGGTGAGGGTCAGACACGGGGGTTGTGGGCGAGCGGTGAGGGACAGGCTGGGTCCGGTGTGTTGGTGGTTGTGAGGGTCAGGCTGGTGGCAGTGTGTGGACGGTGGTGAGGGTAAGGCTGGAGGCGGTGCTGGTTCGCGGTGAGGGTTCAGGCTGGTGACGGTGTGTCGATGGCGATGAGGGTCAGGCTGGGGGCGGTGTTGGGCGGCAATAAGGATCAGGGTGGGGGCTGTGTTGGACGGTCGTGAGGGTCAGGCTCGTGGTGGTATTGGACGGCGGTGAGGTTTAAGCTGGGGGCTGTGTTGGACGGCAGAGACTGTCTGCCTGGGGGTGGCATTGGACTTAATAAAAGGGTCAAGCTGGTGATGGTGTGTGGACGGGGTTGAAGGTCCGGCTGGGTACGGTGTGTGGACTGAGGGGAGGGTCAGGCTGCGGGCCAAGTGTGGACGGTGGTGTGTATCAGGCAGGGGGCGTTGTGTGGACGGCAATGAGGGTCAGTCTGGGGGCGGTGCATGGACGGTGCTGAGAGTCAGTCTGGGGGTGATGTTAGACGGTGGTGAGGGTCAGGCTGGAGGCAGTGAGGGTCATTCTGGGGGCGGTGTGTGGGGCGCGATGAGGATCAGGCAGGGGTCGGTGTGTCAGGGGCGGTGAGGGCCAGTCTGGTGCGGTGTGTGGACTGTGGTGATGGTCAGTCTGTGGTCCGATAGTGGACAGTTGTATGGGTCAGGCTGGGGACGGTGGGTGGATGGCAGTGAGGGTCAGTCTGTGGGCGGTGAGGGTCAGGCTGGGGGTGATGTTGGATGGCAGTGAGGGTCAGGCTGTGGGCAGTGAGGGTCAGGCTGGGGATGATGTTGGATGGCAGTGATGGTCAGGCTGGGGAAGGAATGTCGATGGCGGTGATGTCAGGTTGGAGAGGTGCGTGTACAGCGGTCAGTGTCAGACGAGGGGCGATGTGTGGACGGTAGTGAGGTTCAGGCAGCCGGCGGTGCGTGGGTGCAGTGAGGATCAGGCTGCGGGTGGTGTTGGATGGTGGTAAGGGTCAAGTTGTGGGTGGCGTTGAACGTCGGTGAGCGTCAGGCTTGGTGTGTTGGTGGATGGCGGTGAGGGTCCGGCTGGGTGTGGTGTTGGACAGTGGTGAGGGTTTGGCTGGGGGCGGTGTTGGATGGCGGTGATGGTCAGGCTGGGGGCAGTGTGTGGATGGCAGTGAGGGTCAGTCTCGGAGCGATGTATGGACGGCAGTAACGGACAGGCAGGGGGCGATGTGTGGACGGTGGTGAGGGTCAGGCTGAGGCCGGTGTGTGGGCAGCAGTGAGGGTCAGGCTGGGGGTGATGTTGCACTGCGGAGATGGTCAGGCTGTTGGCTGTGTGAGGACAGTGATGAGGGTCAGGCTGGGGTCAGTGTGTGGATGGCACTGGGGTCAGGCTGGGGACGGTATGTGGACGGTGGTGAGGGTCAAGCTGGGTGTGGTGTGTGGGCGAAATTTAGGGTCAGGCTGGGAATGGTGTTGAGAGGTGGTCAGGGTCAGGCTGGTGGCGGTGTGTGGACAGCGGTGAGAGTCAGACTGGGGGCGGTGTGTAGACGGGAGTGGTGGCCAGGATGGGGGCGCTGTTGAACGGCGGTGAGGGTCAGGCTGGGGGCGATGTGTGGTCGGCGGTGAGGATCAGGCTAGGGCCGGTGCGTGGACGGTGCTGAGAGTCAGGCTGAGGGTGATGTTCGACGGTGGTGTGGGTCAAGTTGGGGGCGTTGAGGGTCATTCTGGTGGCAGTGTGTGGGGCGCGATGAGGTTCAGGCTGGGGGCAGTTTGTGGACGGAGGTGAGGGTCAGACACGGGGGTTGTGGGCGAGCGGCGAGGGGACGTGTGAGGACGTGTTGAACGGTGGTGTGGGTCAAGATGGGGGCGTCGAGGGTCATTCTGGTGGCAGTGTGTGGGTCGCGATGAGGGTCAGGCTGGGGGCAGTGTGTCGGTAGTGGTGAGGGACAGGCAGGGGCCGGTGTGTCCGGCGGGTGTGGGTAAGGCGGAGGGCAGTGTGTCGGGGGCGGTGAGGGCCAGTCTGTTGCGGTGTGTGGACTGTGGTGATGGTCAGTCTGGGGTCCGAGAGTAGACAGTTGTTTGGGTCAGACTGGGTGCGGTGTGTGGATGGCAGTGAGGGACAGGCAGGGGGCGGTGTGTGGACGGTGGTGAGGGTCAGGCTGTGGGCGGGGTGTCGGCAGAGGTGAGGGTCAGGCTGGGGGCGATGTTGGACGATGGAGAGGGTCAGGCTATTGGCGGTGTGTGGACAGTGGTGAGAGTCAGGGCTTGCGTCAGCGCGCGGATGGCTGTGAGCATCAGGTTGGGAATGGTGTATGGGCATCATTGAAGGTCAGGCTTAGGTACGGTGTGTGGACAGCGGTGAGGGTCAGTCTGGGGGCGGTTTTGAACGTCAGTGAGGGTCAGGCTGGGGCAGTGTGTGAACGGCAGTGAGGGTCAGGCTGGGGGCCAAGTGTGGACAGTGCTGTGGTTCTGGCAGGGGGCGTTGTGTAGACCGTAGTGAGGGTCAAGCTGGGGTCGGTGCGTGGACGGTGGTGAGGGTCAGGCTGGGGGTGATGTTGGACGGCAGTGAGGGTCTGACTTGGTGCGGTGAGTGTCATTCTGGGCGCGGCGGTCAGGGTAAGGCTGGCAGCAGTGTCTGGGTGGCGGTGAGCCAGGCTAGGGGCGGTTTTCGATGATCCGGCTGGCGGCGGTGTTGGACGGCCCTGAGGGACAGGCTGTGGGCGGTGTGTGCACGGCGGTGATGGTCAGATTGGGGGCAGTCAGTGGACAGATGTGAGGGTCAGGCTGGGGGCGGTGTGTGGATGGCAGTGAATGTCAGGCTGGGGGAGGAGTGTGGATGGGCAGTGAGGGGCAGGCTGGGTGCGGTATGTTGACGTCGGTGAGGGTCAGGCTGGGGGCGGTATGTTGACGTCGGTGAGGGTCAGGCTGGAGGCGGTGTGTGGACAGCGATGAGGGTCCGACTGGGAATGGTTTGTGGACAGCGGTGAGTGTCAGGCTGGAGGTGGTGTTAAACGGGGGTGAGGGTCAGGCTGGAGGCGGTGTGTGGATAGTGGTGAGGGTCAGGCTGGGGTCAGTGTTGGACGACAGTGAGGGTCAGAGGAGGGGGTGGTGTTGGACAGCGGTGTGGGTCAGGCTGGGGGTGGTATGTATACGGCGGTGATGGTCAGGCTGGGGGCAGTGTGTAAACCTGGGTGAGGGTCAGGCTGGGGCCAGCGTGTGGCCAGTGGTGGGGGTCAGTCTGGGGGTGGTGTAGAATGGTGGTGACGGTCAGGATGGGGGCGCGGTGTGTGTGCGGCGGTGAGGGACAGGCTGGGTGCAGTGTTGGATGGTGGTGAGCGTCCAGCTGGGGGTGGTGTTGGACGGTGGTGTGGGACATTCTGGGGGCGTTGTGTGGACGGCAGTGAGGGTCAGGCTGGGGATTGTGTGTGGACGCCGGTGAGAGTCAGGAAGGGGCAGTGTGTGGATGGCCCTGAGGGTCATGCTGGGGGCGGTGTGTGTACGATGGTGAGTGTCAGACTGGGGGCGGTGTGTTGACGTTGGTGAGAGTCAGGCTGGGGACAGTGTGTGTGGATGGCTCTGAGAGTCAGGCTGGCGGCTATTAGTGGTAGGCGGTGAGGGTCAGGGTGGGGGCTATTAGTAGATGGCGGTGAGGGTCCGGTTGGGGGTGGTGTTGGACAGTGGTGAGGGATATTCTAGGGGAGATGTGTGGACGGCAGTAAGGATCAGGCAGGGGATGGTGTGTTGACAGCATTGAGGGTGAGGCTGGTGGCGGTGTGTGGACGGTGGTGAGGGTCAGGCTGGGGGAGGTGTGTGGATGGCAGCATGGGTCAGGCTGGGGGCAGTCTGTGGAATGTGGTGAGGGTCAGGCTGGGGGCGGTGTTGGACGGCAGTGTGGGTCTGGCTGGGCTCTGTGAGCATATAGCAGTGAGGGTCAGGCTGGGGACAGTGTGTGGATGGACCAGAGGGTCAGGCTGGGGCGGTGTGTGGGCAGTGTTGGAAGGCAGTGAGCATAACGCTGGTGTCCGTGTTGGACGGTGGTGAGGATTAGGCTGGGGACAGTGTATGGTCGGTGGTGCAGGTCAGGCTGGGGTGATGTTGGATGGTGGTGATGGTCAGGCTGGGGGCGTTGTGTAGACGGCAATGAGGGAGAGGCTGGGCGCGGTGTGTGGGCAGCTGTGAGGGTCAGGCTGGGGGCGGTGTCTGGATGGTGGTCAGGGTGAGGCTGGGGGCGGTGTTGGATGGCGGTGAGGGACATGCTGGGGGCGTTGTGTGGACGGCAATGAGCGTCAGGATGGGGGCGGTGTGTGGTCGTCAGTGAGAGTCAGCCTGGGGGCGGTGTGTGGTCAGCAGTGTGTGTCAGGCTTGGGGACGTTGTGTGGACAGTGGTGAGGGTCATGCTGGGGGCTGTGTTGAACGGCAGAGATGGTTAGGCAGGGGGCGGTGTGTGGACTGCAGTGAGGATCAGGCTGGGAGCAGCGAGTGGAAGTCGGTGAGGGTTAGGCTGGGGGCAGTGTGTGGACGGTGGTGAGGGTCAGGCTGTGGACGGTGCATGGTCGGCTGCGAGGGTCAGGCTGGGGGTCATATTGGATGGTGGTGAGGGTCAGGCTGAGGGCGGTGATACATGGCGTGAGGGACATGCAGGGGGCATTTTGTCGACGGCAGTGATGGTCAGGCTGGGGGTGTGGACGGCTGTGGGTGGTGTTGGATGGCGGTGAGGGCCCGGCTGGGGGCTGTGTTGGACGGGGGTGAGGATCAGGCTGTGGGCGGTATGTGGACAGCGATGAGTGTCAGGCTGGGGGCGGTGTGTTGACGGCAGTGTAGGGTCAGGCTGGGAGCAGTGTGTGGACAGTGGTGAGGGTCAGGCTAGGTGCGGTGTGTGTATGGCGGTGAGGGTCAGGCTTGGGACCGATGTGTGGGTGGTGGTGAGGGTCAAGCTTGGGACTGGATGTTGATGGTGGTGAGAGTCAGGCTGGAATTGTTGAACGGTGGTAATGGTCAGGCTGCAGTCGGTGTTGAATGGCGGTGAGGGTCAGGCTGGAGGCGGTGTTTGGACAGCAGTGAGCGTAAGATTGGGGGCGGTGTGTGGACGGCGGTGAGCTTCAGGCTGTGGGCGGTGTGTGGACGGCAGAGAGGGTCAGGCTGGGGGTGATGTGTGGACGGCGGTAAGGGTCAGATTGGGGTCAGTGTTGGAAGGCAGTGAGCGTCACGCTCGTGGCTGTGTTGGACCGGAGTGATGGTCAGGCTGGGGATGATGTATGGTCGGCAGTGAGGGTCAAACAGCGGGGTGGCGTTGGACGGTGGTGAGGGTCAGGCTGGTGGCGGTGTTGGATGGTAGTGAGGGACATGCTGGGGGCGTTGTGTGGAGGGTAGTGATGGTCAGGCTGGAGGCGGTGTGGAACGGTGGTGATGGTCAAGCTGGGGGCGGTTTGTGCGTGGCGGTGAGGGTCAGGCTGGGTGCGTTGTTCGATGGCGGCGACGGTCCGGCTGGGGATGGTATTGGACTGTGGTGAGGGTCAGGCTGGGTGCGGTGTGTGGACGGCGGTGAGGGTCAGGCTGGGGGCTGTGTGTGAATTGCAGTGAGTGTCAGGCTGGGTGCATTGTTGGATGGCGGCGAGGGTCCGGCTGGGGGCGGTGTTGGACTGTGGTGAGGGTCAAGCTGGGTGCGGTGTGCGGACGGTGGTGATGGTCAGGCTGGGGACGATGTGTAAATGTCAGTGAGAGTCAGGCTGGGTGCCGTGTGTGGACGGTGTTGAGGGTCAGGCTGGGGTTTGTGTAGAATGGCTGTGACGGTCAGGCTGGGTTCAGTGTGTGGATGGCAGTGAAGGTCAGGCTGAGGGCAGTGTGTGAACTGCCATGAGCTGGAGCCTGTGTGCGGTGTGTGAACGTCGGTGATTGTCTGGTTGGGGGTGATGTGTGGACTTCAGTGAGGGTCACCCTGGGATTGTTGTGTGGACTTTGGCAAGGGTCAGGCTGGGGGCAGTGTGCCGACGGCAGTGAGGGTCAGGCTGTGGACTGTGTTTGGACGTCGGTGAGGGTCAGGCTGGGTACATTTTGTGGACGGAAGTGAGGGTCAGGCTGGGGCCGGTGTGTGGACGACAGTGAGGGTCAGTCTGGGGACAGTGTTGGAAGGCAGTGAGCGTCACACTGGAGGCCGTGTAGGACGGTGGTGAGGGTCAGACTGGGGATAGTGTATGGTCGGCGGTGCGGGTCAGGCTGGGGGTGGTGTTGGATGGTGGTGAGGGTCATCTGGGGGTGGTTTTGGATTGTGGAGAGGGACATCTGGGGGTGGTGTTGGATGGTGGTGAGGGTAATCTGGGGGTGGTGTTGGATGGCGGAGAGGGACATCTGGGGGTGGTGTTGGATGGTGGTGAGGGTCATCTGGGGGTGGTGTTGGATGGTGGTGAGGGACATCTGGGGGTGGTGTTGGATGGTGGTGAGGGACATCTGGGGGTGGTGTTGGATGGCGGAGAGGGACATGCTGGGGGCGGTGTGTGGTCGGAGTGAGGGTCAGGCTGGGGGCGGTGTGTGGACGGCAGTGACGGTCAGGCTGGAGGTGGTACTGGACAGCGGTGAGGGTCATGCTGGGGGCGGTGTGTGGTCGGCAGTGAGGGTCAGGCTGGGGGCGGTGTGGGGACAGCAGTGACGGTCAGGCTTGAGGTAGTGTTGGACAGCGGGGAGGGTCAGGCTGGGGGCGGTGTGTGGTCGGCAGTGAGGGTCAGGCTGGGGGCGGTGTGTGGACGGCAGTGACGGTCAGGCTGGAGGTGGTGTTGAACAGCGGTGAGGGTCAGGCTGGGGGCGGTGTGTGGTCGGCAGTGAGGGTCAGGCTAGGGGCGGAGTGTGAACGGCGGTGACTTTCAGACTGGGGATGTTGTGTGGACTTTGGTGAGGGTCGGGCTGGGGGCAGTGTTTGGACCGCAGTGAGCATCAGGCTGGGGGCTGTGAGTGGAAGGCAATGAGGATCAGGCTGGGGCCGGTGTGTGGGCGGCATTGAGGATCAGGCTTGGGACTGTGTGTGGACGGCGGTGAAGGTCAGTCTGGAGGTGGTGTTGAAAGGCAGTGAGGGTCAGGCTGGAGGCGGTGTGTGGACGGCAGTGAGGGTCAGGCTGGGGGCAGTGTTGGATGGTGGTGTGGGTTGGGCTTAGGGCGGCGTTGGTCGGTGGTGAGGGTCAGGCTGGGGGCGGTGTGTGGACGGCTATTAGTGTCAAGCTTGGGGCGGTGTGTGAACGGCAGTGAGGGTCAGGCTGGGGGCGGAGTGTGAACGGTGGTGAGAGTCAGACTGGGGACGTTGCGTGGACTTTGGTGAGGTCGGGCTGGGGGCAGTGTGTGGACCGCAGTGAGCGTCAGGCTGAGGGCTGTGAGTGGAAGGCAATGAGGATCAGGCTGGGGCCGATGTGTGGGCGGCATTGAGGATCAGGCTTGGGACTGTGTGTGGACGGCGGTGAACGTCAGGCTGGAGGTGGTGTTGAACGGCAGTTAGGGTCAGGCTGGAGGCGGTGTTGCACGGCAGTGAGGGTCAGGCTGGGGGCGGTGTGTGGACGGTAGTGAGGGTCAGGCTAGGGGCAGTGTTGGATGGTGGTGTTGGTCGGGCTTAGGGCGGCGTTGGTCGGTGGTGAGGGTCAGGCTGGGGGCGGTGTGTGGACGGCAGTGAATGTCAAGCTTGGGGCGGTGTGTGAACGGCAGTGAGGGTCAGGCTGGAGGCAGTGTTAGATAGCGGTGAGGGTCAGGATGGGAGCGTTGTGTGGATGGCGGTGAGGTTCATGCTGGGGCTGGTGTGTGGACAGTTGTGAGTGTCAGATTGGGGGCGGTGTGTGGACTGTTGTGAGGGTCAGTCTGGGGCGGTGTGTGAACGGCGGTGAGGGTCAGGCTCGGGGCAGTGTAGATCGGCGGTGAGGGTAAGGCTGGCGGCGGTGTGTGGGTGGCGGTGAGGGTCAGGCTGGGGGCGGTGTTGGATAGTGGTGAGGGTCCGTCTAGGGGCAGTGTTGGACGTCTCTGAGGGACAGGCTGTGGGCAGTGTGTGGTCGGCGGTGAGGTTCAGGCTGGGGCGGTGTGTGGACAATGGTGAGGGTCAGGCTGTGAGTGGAGTAGAACGGTGGTGAGGGTCAGGCTCGGGCGGTGTGTGGACAATGGTGAGGGTCAGGCTGGGAGTGGTGCAGAAGGGTGGTGAGGGTAAGGCTGGGGGCGGAGTGTGGATTGCAGTGAGGGTCAGGTTGGGGGTGGAGTGTGAATGGCAGTGAGTGTCAGGCTGGTGGCGGTGTGTGGACAGTGGTGCTGGTCAGGCAGGGGTGGGGTAGAATGGCGGTGAGTGTCAGGCTGGGGCGGTGTGTGGACTGCGGTGAGGGTCAGGCTGGGGCGGAATGTGAACAGAGGTAACGGTCATAATGCAGACGGTGTGTGGACTTTGGTGAGTGTCAGGCTATGGGCAGTGTGTGGACGGCAGTGAGGGTCAGGCTGGAGGCTGTGAGTGGAAGGCGGTGAGGGTCAGGGGGCGATGTTGGATGGCAGTGAGGGGCAGTTTTGTGACTGTGTGTGGATGGCAGTGAGAGTCAGGCAGGAGGCGGTGTGTGGACGGCGGTGAAGGATAGGCTGGGGGCGGTGTGTGGACGCCGGTGTGGGTCAGGCTGGGTGCAGTGTTTGAACGGCAGTGGGGGTCAGGCTGGAGACAGTTTTGAACGGCATCGTGGTCAGGCTGGAGGCGGTGTTGAACGGCGGTGAGAGTCAGGCTGGAGACGGTGTTGGATGGTGGTGAGGTTCAGGCTGGGGGCGTTGTGTGGACGACAGTGAGTGTCATGCTGGGGCCGGAGTGTGCACAGTTGTGAGGGTCAGGCTGGGGGCAAGTGTGTGGACGGTGATGAGGGTCAGACTGGGGTAGTGCGGAATACCGGTGAGGGCCAGGCTGGAGGGCAGTGTGTGGGCGGTGGTGAGGGTCCGGATAGGGGCAGTGTTGGATGCTGGTGAGGTTCTGGCTGGGGGCGGTATCGGACGGTGTTGAGGGACCGGCTGGTGGCGGTAATGGATGGCGGTGAGGGTCAGGCAGCGGGCTGCATGTGGACAGTGGTGAGGATCAAGCTGGCGGCGGTGTGTGAATGGCATTGATGGTCAGGCTGGGGGCGGAGTGTGGGCGGCAGTGAGGCTCCGGCTGGGGGCGGTGTTGGACGTCCCTGATGGTCAGGCTTGGGGCAGTGTGTGGACGGCGGTGAGGGTCAGGCAGCGGACTGCGTATGGACAGTGGTGAGGATCAGCCTGGGGGTGGTGTGTGTACATCGATGAGGGTCAGGCTGGGGCAGTGTATAACGGGAGTGAGGGTCAGGCTGGGGGCGGTGTTGGACGGTGGTTAGGGTCCGGCTGTGGGCGGTATTGGACGGCGGTGAGGGTCAGCAAGGGTCGGTGTGTGAACGGTGGTGAGTGTCAGATTGGAGGCGGCGTGTGGACAGTTGTGAGGGTCAGGCTTGGGGCGGTGTGTGAACGGCGGTGAGTGTCAGATTGGGGGCAGTGAGTGGAAAGTTGTGAGGATCAGGCTGGGGCGGTGTAGAACGGTGGTGAGGGTCAGGCTGGGGGGAGTGTGTGGATGTTGGTGAGGATCAGACTGGGGCTGGTGTAGAATGGCAGTGAGGGTCAGGCTGGGGACGGTTTGTGGACTGCTGTGAGGGTCAGGCTGGGGGCAGAGTGTGAACGGCGGTGAGTGTCAGGCTGGGGGCGGTGTGTAGATGGCGGTGAGTGTCAGGCTGGGGACGGTGCGTGGATGGAGGTGAGGGTCAGGCTGTGGGCGGTATGTTGATGTCGGTGAGGGTCAGGATGGAGGCGGTGTGTGGACGGCGGTGAGGTTCAGACTGGGGATGGTTTGTGAGCGGCAGTGAGGGCCAGGCTGGTGGTGGTGTTGAACGGCGGTGAGGGTCAGGCTGGAGGCGGTGTGTGGACAGTGGTGAGGGTCAGGCTGGGGGCAGTGTTGGAAGGCAGTGAGGGTCAGGCTGGGGGATGGTGTAGGGCAGCAGTAAGCGTCAGGCTGCGGGTGGTGTGGGTCAGACTGGGGGCAGTGCTGGATGGCGGTGAGGGTCAGGCTGGGGCGATGTGTGGACGGCTGTGAGGCTTAACCTGGGGGTGTGAGTGGACGGCTTTGAGCGTCAGGCTGGGGCCGCTGTGTGGACAGCAGTGAGGGTCAGGCTGGGAGCGGTGTTGAACGGCGGTGAGGGTTAGGCTGGGGTGGTGTGTGGTCGGCTGTGGGGGTCAGGCTGGGAGTGGTGTGTGGACAGCTGTGGGGGTCAGGCTGGGGGTGGTGTGTGGGCGGGCGTTCGTGCTGTGTGCTGCTGCATTCTCCTGAATGGGGAGCAAAATTTAAAAGCTCTGAGACTCAGAGGAAAGGCATTTAGTCGATTAACCGAATAATTGATTATCCGTGCTGTACAGCTTTATTACTCTGTGACCTTCTAGTCAATTTTGAATTCAAATCGCTCCATCTGCTTGTATTCTATGGTGTTGAACTTGCTAACTCGTCTGTTATGTGGAACCTTGCTGAACGTCTTTCTGAAGTCCAAGTTACTGATTTCCATGCACAACGCCATGCTGATTATCCCTAATCATCCTTGCACTTCCAATTACATATAAATCCTGTCCCTTATAATCCCTTCCTACAGCTTGCCTTCTACTGACTTCAGGCTCACAGGAATATAGTTCACTGGCTTTTCCTTACCACCTTTCTCAAATAATGGCACCAGTCTTCTAGCAACTAGTCCAGAACTAGAGGGCATAGGTTTACGGTGACAGGGAAAAGATATAAAAGAGAATGAAGGGGCAACATTTTCACGCAGAGGGTGGCACGTGCATGGAATGAGATGCCAGAGGATGTGGTGGAGGATGGCACAATTGCAACATTTAAGAAACATTTGATATGGAAATGAATAGGAAGGATTTGGAGGGATATGGGTCGGGTGCTGGCAGGTGGGACTAGATTGGGTTGGGATATCTGGTCGGCATGGATGGGTTGAAGCGAAGGGTCCGTTTCCATGCTATACATCTCAATACTCTGACTCTAAATGGCCAATTCCACACTGTAGGGATTCAACGAGAAAGTCATTTGGACAGGTATCTAATAGGAAATATTTGGATACATGTGGATCAAATGGAGGCAGGTGAGATTAACTCAGTTTGGAGTTATGGTTGACATGGATTGGTTGGACCACAGGGTCTGTTTCTGTGCTATATGACATTCCGACTCTAATTCTTGCTATCTCTACATTCCTCCCTTTTCACAACTCTCCCTATCACTGTCACCTAATCCAGCCTCACAACTCTTCCTTATTTCTAATAATTCCTCTCTAGCCTCAGAACCCTCCCTAACTCTAATCCCCTCCAGTCTCTCAAAGCTCTGCCTTTCTTTGATTCCAGCCTTCATGATACCCCGTTTTTATTTCTCACTTGATGACGGCCCTTTCAGATTCCCGCACCGAGCTCCAGAATTTCCTCCTAAACCTCTCCAGCTCACTTTCCTCCCAAACACATTGACTAATCATGTGTCATCTATTCTACTATCACATTTTCTGACCTGGTTTCAAATGTGGCCTGTCATATTTCTATATTAAGTGTCTAGAGGTTTACAGCAGAGAAAAAAGGCTCTGTGGGCCATTGAGTCTATTTCAGTAAAGAAAACTATCACCGAACTATCCTAATCCATTTTCCAATACACAGACATTCGCATCATCTATCTTGGTCTCACAAGCATGCACCTCAATATGTCTTAAATGCTGTTGGGAATTCTGTGTCACCCACCCTCACAGACAGTGAGGTTCAGTGCAACTGTTGCTCTATGATGACATCACCCACAGGAACACAAAGCAGCTGGGTGTGTGCAAACCAGAGATCGCCCACATATTGGGAAATAGGGCAGGGTCCCTGAGAGGGGGCACAGGAGAATTTTCAGGATGGTTCAAGGAATGGGAGATTTTAGTAGCGTCTTTTGGATTTTTTTACACTACTCATTGTTATGATATTGGTGTTGCAGATACATCGAGAATATCGATCTACAACAGATGGACTCTCCTTCTCTCCCTCTCCCCTTGCCTGGGCTTGCTAACCTTCAGGTTAAACCACCACCAGACATCTCTCACTAATAAGAGAGCAGCCCTATGGTCTGGTAGGACAATGCTGACTTTACCTTTTACACAGCGATGCCGCTGTGCCTCGGGGGTGGAGAGAGAGTGCTGAAGGTGGGACACCACTCAGGCACAGTGCTTTGTCCTGGAGCATATTCACTTTCTTTAATATTGCTGGGGTCCAAACTGATGCAGGCAAGTGGAGAATGTTCCAACACAATCCTGATGTGTACCTTACAGACAACAAACAGACATTGGAAAATCAGGAGTTTGGGGAAACTGAGATTGTTCTCCTTGTAGCAAAGGAAATAGCGGGTGGGCTGTGACAAAGGGGTTTAGAAAAGTTACATGTTATAATAAAAAACCTTACACCCATCAGCTCATTATACAAGGATTATAGGACACATTGAATGTTTGGGGAGATCTATTGAGAGAATGGGATGATTCAAAGGAGAACTTTTTTGCAGCAAATGGGATTGAGCTGGAACACAATAATCACACAAAATGTGAATATCCAGGTCCTGATGAATTGAGTAATGCTGTCAGAGTTTGGTTTTACAATTACTGAGATTCCCATCTGAATATCTGCCTGTAATACAAGTTTATAAAACCCATCACTGTCAGTTCAGATTAGAAAATCGCACCATCCCCTCCCCCTGGCCCAGGATGGCTGTACACATTACCCCTTGTGGAGGCCAGCAGTCAATTCAGGGGGAAACCTATGTGGGTTTCTATGAGTTTCATCTTGGGACTTCATGTGAGTGAACAGGGCAGATCTTTGACACATGGGACAGAATGATCCAAGAGTCAGTGAGATGTGGAGAGCAGTATTTGCTTCCTTTTCTTTCCTTCCGTGCTGCCGCTGTGCCTTATCAATAAGACATGGAGGGGGTGAAAGGCTCATGCAGCTTGATGGGCAAGTTGTCTCCACTCTGACCAATGGGCAGCCAGCTCCTCCCAGTCATACCATAGAGTAACGCTAAAAGCATAGCAACTGTGCATACTTCCCACCACCCAGGACTCCCAGTAAACGTTTAGAATAATTGACTGGAGGGGTAGTGGAATCTTCAGGAAAGGCATAACTGTAATGTTCTAAGAGGATTGTGAAGAGAGAGAGGGGGCAACAAGTTGCCAGATGGAGTATAATTTGGGAAAATGGGAAGTTGGTCATTTTGGAGGAGATAATAAAAGAAGAGTGCAATTTAAATAGTGGAAACTGTAGAAAGCTGCACCATAAAGGGGCCAGGAGGTAATTGTGCAGGAAACACAGAAAGCCAGCAGAATCTGGGTCAGTCGCGGAATCAAGGGTTCTGCTTCAGATTCGTCAAGTTTAAGGCAACATCGACACGGGTCAGGGGTTTTAGTAGTAACGGAGCTGGGGTGACGGGGAGACAAGGAACGTTTTAGAGATTGGAATTCCTGGTGTTTATGATTGTGTAGATGTCTGATCAGAAGGTCACCTTGGGGTCCGAATATGACACCAATATTGTAAAGAGTGAGGTTCTACCTCAGATAGTTTACCGTGCGAGGGAGGGACTCAGCAGTAATGGAAAGGTGTGTGTAATAGAGACTGAAGGCAATGGGTTTAACCATTACAATGTGTCATTGGAGGAAATTAAAACTAATTGAGTAGTGGGAGCGTGGTTAGCAGTTTGATAACTGAGTAACAGTGGAGTAATGGGGAGGGATGACGGGGAGGGATAGCTGGGCATTGCCAGTGTACATGTGAAACCTAACACAGTGCTTTTGGACAATGTCACCTCCTGGCAGGATGTCGGTGAGTTACAGGAGGGACCAAGGATAGATCCTTGGATTCCCTACAGTGTGGAAACAGGCCCTTCCGCCCAACAAGTCAACACCAACCCTCCGAAGAAGAACCCAGCCAGACCCATTCTCCTACTTTTACCCCTAATTAATGCACCTAACACTACGAGCAATTTAGCATGGCCATTTCACCTAACCTGCACATCTTTGGACTGTGGGAAGAAACCGGAGCACCCGGAGGAAACCCACGCAGACACTGGGAGAATGTGCAGACAGTCGCTCGAGTCTGCAATCGAATCTGGGTCCCTGGTGCTGTGAGGCAGCAGTGCTCACCACTGAGCCACCGTGCTGGCCAACCCTTGAGGGGCACCACATACAAGGATTCAGAAAGGAAATCAGAGAGTGTGTCACAGCTACAGAAGTTACCATTGTCGAGGAGGGTCTGCCTACTGAGTCAGTATGGGTGGAAATTAGGAACAGTAAGGGAGCAGCCACCTCGTTAGGGGTTTACTACAGGCCCCGCAGTAGCAGCGGGGAGAAAGCATAGGTCGGCAGATTTTGGAAAAGTGTGAATGGAGTAGGGTAGTTGTAATGGGTGACTTTAACTTTCCCAATATTGATTGGAACCTCCTTCGAACAGATGGTTTGGAAGGAGCTGTTTTTGTAAGGTGTGTTCAGGAGGGTTTCCTACCTCAGTACGTTGACAGGTCAATGAGGGGAGAGGCCATTTTGGATTTGGTCCTTGGCAATGAGCCGGGGCAGGTGTCAGATCTTGAGGTGGAAGAGCATTTTGGTGACAGTGACCACAACTGCCTCACATTCTACATAGCCATGGAGAAGGAGAGAAGCAGGCACTATGTGAGGATATTTAATTGGGGAAAAGGAAACTATGATACTATCAAACGTGAGTTGGGAAGCATGTACTGGGAGCTCTTGTTCCATGGAAAGGGCACTATAGACATGTGGAGACTGTTTAAGGAACAATTGTTGCTAGTGATGCATAAATGTGTACCTCTGAGACAGACAAGAAGGGGTAAGATAAATGAACCTTGGATGATGAGAGCGGAGAAGCTTCTCGTCAATGGAAAGAAGGCAGCTTATGTAAGGTGGAGGAAGCAAGGGTCTTGATCAGCTCTAGAGGATTACAGGCAGTGGAGGAAGGAGCTCAAAAATGGTCTGAGGAGATCCAGGAGGGGGCACGAAAAAGGCTTGGCAGGAAGGATTAGGGAGAATCCAAAGGCATTTTACACGTATGTGAGGAATAAAAGAATGTTCAAAGAAAGAGTAGTACCGACCAGGGATAGCATAGGGAACTTGTGTATAGAGTCTGAGGAGGTAGGGGAATCCCTAAATGAGTTTTTTGCTTGTTTTTATTAAAGAAAAGGACCTTGTAGCGAATGAAACCATTGAGGAGCAGGTAAGCATGCTGGAACGGATAGAGATTGAGGAAGCTGATGTGCTGAAAAGTTTTGCAAACATTAGATTGACAAGTCGCCAGGGCCAGACTAGATTTGTCCTCGGCTGCTTTGGGAAGCGAGAACTGTGATTGCTTCGCCGCTTGCGAAAATCTTTGCATCCTCGCTCTCCACCGGAGTCGTACCTGAGGACTGAAGGGAGGCAAATGTAATTCCACTCTTCAAGAGAGGAAATAATGAAATCCCCAGCGATTACAGACCAGTCAGTCTCACATCTGTCGTCTGCAAGGTGTAAGAAAGATTCTGAGGGATAGGATTTATGATCATCTGGAAGAGCATGGGTTGTTTACATGCAGTAGCACGGCTTTGTGAGGGGCTGGTCATGCCTCACAAATCTTATTGAGTTATTTGAGGATGTTACTATGCAAGTTGATGAGTGTCGAACGGTGGATGTTGTGCATCTGGACTTCAGTAAGTCATTTGATAAGGTTCCCCATGGTAGGCTCGTTCAGAAGGTCAGGAGGAATGGGATGCAGAGAAATTTAGCTGTCTGGATACTGAATTGGCTGGTCGACAAAAGACAGCGAATGTTAGTCAAAGGAAAGTATTCTGCCTGGAAGTCAGTGGTGAGTGTTGTTCGACTGGGCTCTGTCCTTGGGCCTCTTTGTTATTTTTATTAATGAATTGGATGAGCAGATTGAAGGATGGGTTAGCAAGTTTGCAGATGACACGAAGGATGGAGGTGTCGTTGACAGTATAGAGGACTGTTGTAGGCTGCAGCGTGACATTGACAGAATGCAGAGATGGGCTGAGAGGTGGCAGATGGAGTTCAACCTGGATAAATGTGAAGCGAATAGATCCCTTTAAATGACCACCCAAGTGGACAGGGTTGTTTAGAAAGCATATGGTGTTTTGGCTTTCATTAACAGGGGGATTGAGTTTAAGAGTCGTGAGATCTTGTTGCAGCTCTATAAAACTTTGATTAGACCGCACTTGGAATACTGCGTCCAGTTCTGGTCGCCCTATTATAGGGAAGATGTGGATGCTTTGGACAGGGTTCAGAGGAGGTTTACCAGGATGCTGCCTGTAATGGAAGGCTTATCTAACGAAGAGAAATTGACTGAGCTCGGAATTTTTTCATTGGAAAAATGAAGGAAGAGAGGGGACCTAATTGAGGTATACAAGATAATGAGAGGCATAGATTCAGTTGATAGCCAGAGAGTTTTTCCCAGGGCAGAAATTGTAAACGGAGGGGTCATAGTTTTATTCTGTTTGGCGGAAAGTATTAAAGGGATGTCAGAGGCGGGTTCTTTCCACAGAGAGTTGTGAGAGCATGGAAAGTGTTGTCAGCAGCAGTTATGGAAGCGAGGTCATTGGGGATATTTAAGAGACTGCTGAACATGCATATGGTCACAGACATTTGAGGGTTCGTACATTAGGTTTACCTTACATGAGGATCAACATCGTGGGCTGAAAGGCCTGTTCTGTGCTGTACTGTTGTATGTTCGATGTTGTATGTTGTATGAAATGTATCTGTAGCTTTCGACCATCTGCACCCTGTACTGACAGATAGTGCTCCCTCAATACCTTAGAAACCATCCCCTCAGTATGGTTATCCCCAAAGCACCTCGAAAGAACATTCACGCCCTCAGCACCTCAGAAAGCAAACCTATTGCTCCATTGGACCGAGTTCATCCCCAAACCTATTCTCACTGTGATGACACACAGCCACGCCCAAAATAGGAGCCCAAGGCCCAGAAAATTATTTGAGTCACTGGATTGATCATAGAATCCCTACGATGTGGAAGCAGGTCATTCGGCCTATCAGGTTCACACTGACCCTCGGCAGAACATCCCATCCCCCCACTCTATTCCTGGATCCCTTCATTTCCTCTGGCTAATCCACCTAGCCTGCACATCTTTGGACAGTGGGAGGGAACTGGCACTCCCGGAGGCTGACACGTGGAGAATGTGCCAACTTCACACAGACACCCGGGTGGGATGAGGCAACACTGAGCCCCCGTGACAATCCCACCATCTCCTCCCCGTTGATGACCGTTTGATGTTCATTCTCGGGGAGTATCTAACATGTCCATTCTTTATTTAAGAAAGATTAGGAACAAGGGCAATGTGTCCACAAGCTCAAGATGCTCGATTCCGCTCTAAAATGTCTATATCAATTCCAAAAAAGACTTTATTAATAAAAACATCGTTATGTACAAACGTAGTTACTGAAGTTAAATTGATAAGTATCTTTGTAAAGTGCATGTAAATCTTTATCTGTTCTCCCATTACCTCGCCCTACGAATACAATACCTAACACAGCCGTAAACCTGTTTGTCAACTTTCAGCAGAAGCAGCCTCAGGGCATTGAACACAGACTGAATTACTCAGTGGCACTTGAATCAGGTCAGATCAAATTCTCAAGCAAACTGATGGCTGGGGAAATTCAACAGATCAGGCAGCAACGGTGAAGAGAGAGAGGAACAGTTTGCATTTCAAGTGACTCTTCCTCAAAACGGTCTGCTCTGAAGGAATTTTCCCGCAGAAATCGCTGGATTGAAAGGTGAAGTCTGTCTGTCTCTTTCTCCCTCTCCCTTCAGAGATACTGCCGGACTTCTTCAGCAATCTCTGTATTGATGTGTAAGGTCTCCAGCGCATCCGTACAAGTCGATTTTAGTGTTGAATTCTCAAGCTTGCTCTATAAAAGGGATTGAATTCCTCCGCCATAAAGGGGGGGGGGGGGGGGGGGGGGGTCTCAGTTACCAAAGCTAACTGGTTCGTGATGCCAGCATTGTTGGTTCAATCTCTATCATGTCTCAAATGACCGTGAAGGCCCCAGCTTCTCAACCTCGCCCCTCACCAGAGGTGTGTGACACACCAGTCCTCTCTCTCTCTGACAAGACAGCAGCTCTCGGGTCCTCCTGGTCTATATTAACTTCCCAACTTTAAAAGGACACTCCAGTAACAGAGCTCTTTACATGGTTCAGGTCAAAATCCTGGAGCTCCCTCCCTAACATCACTATGGGACACCCAAGGACTGCAGCAGGAGAGTGCAGTTCACCCGTTCCTTCCAGGCAACTATTAGAGGGTGTGGCAATCACATGCAAGCCACATTTGAAAATAACTTTAATTACAGGGTTAAACTGGATGGTCACAAAGACTGTTTATTTACCTTTGTTGAAATCAGCATAATGAAGAAGCAAAGGGTGATTTGAAAATGACAATGATAGCCTTTCGTAGGTTGGTGTTTATTAGAGATTGTATCGACAGTATGAATGTTTGACCACTTATTCAAGGGCATGCAGGTAGCTGCCAGAGGAAGAGATGGGGGCTGGTACAATTGCGACATTTAAAAGGCATCAGGATGAATATGCGAATAAGAAGGGTTTAGAGGGATATCAGCCAAGTGCTAGCAAATGGAATGAAATGAGATGAGAATATCTGGGTTGGTATGGATGAGTTGGACAGGAGGGTCTGTTTCCAAGCTGTGCATCTCTGTGACTCTGTGCCTCTGAATAGTCTATTGCAGAGAGTTTCAGACAGGGCTTGGTTTGTCTGTCTCTCTCATGCTTCCTCAGAGTCTGCAAACCCTGTGTCTCAAATTTCCCACAAGATTCTAAGAAATAGAAAAAAGAGGGTCAGAACTGAGGGAGTGCTGCACTGTCAGAGGGTCAGTACTGAGGGAGTGCTGCACTGTGAGAGTGTCAGTACTGAGGGAGTGCTGCACTGTCAGAGGGTCAGTACTGAGAGAGTGCTGCACTGTGGGTGGGTCAACACTGAGGGTGTGCTGCACTGTCAGATAGTCAGTACTGAGGGAGTGCTGCACTGTCAGAAGGTCAGTCCTGAGGGAGCGTTGCACTGTCAGAGGGTTAGTACTGAGGGAGAGCTACAATCTAAGAATGTCAGAACTAAAGGAGTGATGCACTGTCAAAGAGCTGCACTGTCAGAGGGTCAGTACTGATGGTGTAACGCATTGTTGGAAGGTCAGTCCTGAGGTTGCAGCAAACTGTCATACGGTCGTATTGGGGGCAGTGCCACACTGTCAGATGGTCAGTACTGAGGGAGTACCGCACTGTATGAGCGTCAGTACTGAGGGAGTGCCGCACTGTCAGAGAGTCAGTACTGTGGGATTGCCGCGCTGTCAGATAGTCAGTACTGAGGGAGGGCTGCATTGTCAGCGGGTCAGTACTGAGAGATTGCTGCACTGTCAGATGACCAGTACCGAGAGAGTGCTGCACTGTCAGAGAGTCAGTGCCGAGAGAGTGCTGCGTTGTCAGAGGATCAGTATGGAGGGAATGCATCAGTATCAGAGGATCAGTATGGAGGGAGTCCTGCATTGTCAGAGAGTCAATATTGAGGGAGTGCAGCATTTTCAGAGGGTCTGAATGGAGGGAGTCCTGCATTGTCAAAGGATCAGTATGGAGGGTGTGCAGCATTGTTAGAGGGTCAGTACTGAGGGAGTGTTGTGCAGTGAGAGGGTCAGTAATGATGAAGTGCGCACTTTCTGAGGGTCAGTACTAATGTATCACCGTGCTGTCAGAGTGCCGCACTGTGAGAGGGTTACTACTGAGGGAGCGCTGCACTGTGAAAGGGTTAGGACTGAGGGAGCACCGCGCTGAGAAGGGGTCAGTACTGAGGGAGCACCACGCTGAGAGGGGTTCAGTTCTGACGGAGCGCCACGCTATTTGTCCGACAGTCAGTACTGAGGGACTGCTGCATTGCCAGAGGGTCAGTATTGAGGGAGTGATGTACTGTCAAACGGTGAATACTGAGGGAGCGCTACGGGTCACTGAGTCAGTTCTGAGGGAGTGTTGTTTCAGAGGGTCAATACTGAGGGAGTGCTGTACTGCCAAAGGGTCAGTACTGAGGGCGTGCTACACTGCCAAAGTGTCAGTACTGAGGCATTGCTGGATTATCAGAAGTGCAGGAATGAGGCAGTGGCGCACTGTCAGAGTGCCAGTACTGAGGGATCACTGCGCTGTCAGAGGGTCAGAACTGAGGGACTGCTGCATTGCCAGAGGGTCAGTACTGAGGGATCACCGCACTGTCCGACAGTCAGTAGTGAGGGACCGCTGCATTACCAGAGGGCCATCTCTGAGAAGTACGACACTGTCAAAGGGTCAGTACTGAGGGAGCACCACATTGTCAAAGGTTCAGTCCAGAGGGAATGCCACACTGGCAGAGGCTCTGTACTTAGAGACCACTGCACCATCAGAGGGTCAGTACTGAGCTAGCACTACACCGGCAGAGGGTCATCACTGAGTGAGTGCGCACTATCGAAAGGTCAGTACCGAGGGAGTGCTACACAGTGAGAGTGTCAGTTCTGAGTGTGTGCTATTTCAGGGGGTCAGAACTGAGTGAGTGCTGCACTGTCAGAGGGTCAGTACCGAGAGAGTGCTGCACTGTCAGAGAGTCAGTACTGAGTGAGCACCACACTGTCAGAGGTTCAGTCCAGAGGGCAAACCACACTATCAGTGGATTTGCACTGAAAGAGCACTGCACCATCAGAGGGTCAGTACTGAGGGAGTGCTGCACTGTCAGAGCGCCAGTACCGAGAGAGTGCTGCACTGACAGCGGGTCAGTACCGAGAGAGTGCTGCACTGTCAGCGGGTCAGTACTGACGGAGTGCTGCACTGCCAGAGAGTCAGTACTGAGGGAGCATCACACTGTCAGAGGTTCAGTCCAGTGGGCAAGCCACACGATCAGTGGATCTGCACTGAAAGATCACTGCACCATCAGAGGGACAGTACTGAGGGAGTGCCTCATTGCCAAAGGGTCAGTACTGAGGGAATGTTGCACTGTCAGAGCGTCAGTACAGAGAGAGTGCTACACTGTCAGATGGTCAGTACCGAGAGAGTGCTGCACTGTCAGAGGGTCAGTACCGAGAGAGTGCTGGACTGTCAGAGGGTGAGTACCCAGAGAGTGCTGCACTGTCAGATGGTCAGTACCGAGAGAGTGCTGCACTGTCAGAGAGTCAGTACTGAGGCACTGCTGGACTGTCAGAGGTGCAGGACCGAGGCAGAGGCTCAGTACTGAGGGAGTGCTACACTGTCTAATGGTCAGTACTGAGGCACTGCTGGACTGTCAGAGGTGCAGGACCGAGGCAGAGTGTCAGTACTGAGGGAGTGCTACACTGTCAATGGGTCAGTACTGAGTGAGTGCTGTACTGTCAGAGTGTCAGTTCTGACGGTGTGCTGTGCTGTCAGAGGGTCAATACTGAGGTGGTGCTGCACTGCCAAAGGGTCAGTACTGAGGGCGTGCTACACCGCCAAAGGGTCAGTACTGAGGCATTTGCTTCGAGTTTCCCAGGATAGATGTGTTGTACCAGTCGAAATGTTGGTTTTTTCTCATCCGTGTGTCGGACTAGGAGGGAGAGAGGGTCGTGTCTTTTGTGGCTAGCTCGTGTTCGTGTATCCTGGTGGCTAACTTTCTTCATGTTTGTCCTATGTAGTGTTTGTGGCAGTTCTTGAATGGAATTTTGTAGATGACGTTGGTTTTGTCCATGGGATGCACTGGGCCTTTTAAGTTTGTTAGTTTTTCTTTGAGAGTGTTGGTGGGTTTGTGTGCTACTAGGATTCCGAGAGGTCTTAGTAGTCTGGATGTCATTTCTGAAACTTCTTTGATGTATGGTAAGGTGGTTAGGGTTTCCGGCTGTGTTTGGTCTGTTTGTCGTGGTTTGTTCTTGAGGAATCTGCTCACTGTATTTTTTGAGTATCCGTTCTGAGGGATGCCGCATTGTCAGAAGGTCAGTACTGATGGAGTGCCACACTGTCAGAGGGTCATTACTGAGGGAGCGCTGCACTGTCAGCGCATCAGCCTGGGGGATACAGCATTGCAAGAGAGTCGGTACTGAGTGAGTGCCACACTATCAGATGGGCTGAATGGCCTAATTTCTGCTTCCATGTCTTGTGGTCGAAGAGGAATATCTGGACTTGTTCAGTACATTTCTGCCTCTGCGTCCTACATACCCTGCTCAGCAGTGATTCTCACGTCCAGATTCCAGACACTGTGTTCAAACAGACCGTCTTCATTTGATTATTGAACCTGAAGAGGTTCCACCCTCTTTTCCCAGGGATCGAGTTTTCATTTCGCGTGACTGACCTGCCAGCTCAAAACTATATTTTCATGCTGCAGGGCTGTGGTTTATTCCTCAGCTTCCCTGTGCTCTTCCCAACTGAATCCCACTGCCCAACACTCAGCACAGTCGTGTTATCCTTATTTCTGTGCTTCCCAATGCTAATCCACATCCAGAATGACATCCCACATTCCTCCAAATCGTATCACAGGCTAATTGCCTGGGAGCGAGGAGTGCTAAGGGAGGAAATAAAATCTGAAAGGACTTTACTTTCACATCTCAGTTAACCGAATGAGGTGATGGAGGAAGTAGCAGGTACACTTGCAAACATTTTGAAATCCCCTCTGGCCACAGGAGAGGTGTCGTCGGACTAACCATGTGGTACTGTTATTCAAGAAGGAGCATGGGATATACCAGGCAGCTATAGGCCAGTCAGGCTAATATCGTGGGTGGGACGTCTGTTGGAAGCAATTTTGGGAGATAGACTTAATCAACGTTTAAAGAGACTGGAGTTCATGAAGAACAGTCAGAATGGTTCTGTTAAGGGGAGGTCAGGTCTGACCAATGGGATTGCACTTTTTAGCGAGGTGACCAGTTGTGTAAATAAGGGCAATACTTTCCTGTAGTCTGCTTGGAAGTCAGTAAGGCTTTCATCAGGACCCATACTGGAAACAGATAGTGAACATAAAAACTCAACATCCAAGGACTTTGGCACAGAATGCTGAGTGGCAGGAAGCAGACAGTGACGGCCCAATTAGAAATCTCTGTCCGTTCATGTCTCACTGTTGGGGTCTTGCTGATGTGGTTGATAGAAATTATTTAGATTTGAATAGTGCATGGTTAATCATTGGGTTCCTGAATAATATGAAGATTGGTGGGGTGATAAATACTGAGGATTATAGCCTGAGGTTACAGAAGGATGGAGATGTCCTTGTCAGATGGACTTAACAGCGGCAACGGGTGAAGTGCCTGAAGACTGGAGGGTGATTAATGATGTGCCATTATTGGAGCCAGGAACAGCCATTGAACTATGGAGCTGTGAGACTGATGGCAGTGGTGGGTAAGCTGTTGGAGGTCATTCTGAGAGACAATTCAGATGCATTTGGAAAAGTAAGAATTGATTAGGGATAGTCAGCTTGGCTTTGTTTGTGGAAATGATGTGTCCAACTTCATAGAGCTTTTGAAGGGATGACCAAGAAGACAGATAAGAAGGTTTCACATGGGAGATTGCTTAGTTAAGGTTAGATGACATGCCATCCAGGGAGAGAGGACAGCACTGTGCCTCAGTGGTTTGATTCTAACTCCCGGTGACAGTCTGTGTGGAGTTTATACATTCTCTCTGTATCTGTGCGGATTTCCCAATTTCCTCCCACAGTCCAAAGTTGCCATGGGAAATGCAGCATTACAGGGATAGAGTGGAGGATGTGAGTCTGGGTAGGATGCTGTTCAGACAGTCAGTGTGGAGCCAATGGACGGAATGGCTTGCTTCTACACTGTAGGAATTCTAAACTTAATCCAGAGAGACAAGTAATGTTCTGGGGACCTGGGCTCCAATCTTGGACAGGGGTGGATGTGGGTCCTTACAGTCTGACGGGGTTGGAACACAGTCTGAGATGGAGAGCTGGGCTGCATCCTGAAGTGTTGAGGATCTGAAAGTTTTGTGGAGCTACTGTCTGAGGCGCTTTGGGTGTTAAACACAACAAAGTGGTGCTTTCGTAGGCATTGAGGGAGCACTTTCTGAGGTACTGAGGGAGAACTATCTGTCGGTACAGAGTGAAGAGGGTAGAAAGGAACAGATGCAATTCCCCGAGGCTCTCTGGTGTTGTAATTTGAAAAGGAAACAACTCCCCATTTCAGAACATTCAGATCATTTTAAACCATCAGTGAAACATGATTTGGAGGAACACTTTCATTAATCTATTGTCACTTGTTGCTTGGAGACGCTTTAGAAAAGCAGGCACCCAGATTAATGCTGTCGACGCAAGAGGTGGTGCACAGGAAGATCCAACAAGTCATCTGTAGCTGCTGTCTGTCCCCCTGGACCAGTCATCATGCGAGATCACGGTTCAGTCCTCGGAAAATCATTTCTCCATCAAAACCTCAATCATGCCTTTAGAGCTGTGTGTGTGTGTGTGTGAGAGAGAGAGAGAGACACAGAGAGAGAGACTTCAGTGTTTGTGTGTGTGAGAGAGTGGATGCATGCGTATCTCTGTGTGTCTGTATGTGTGCGTGAGCGAGTGAGAGAGAAAGTGTGTGTTTATGTGAGGGTGTGTGTTTGAAGGGTTGTGTGTCTGTGTGGGCACATGTGTGAGAGTGAGGGTGTGTGTGTGAGAATGTATAAGTGTGTGTGAGAGAAAGTATGTCTGTGTGTGAGAGTGTGTATGTGTGTGTGAGAGAGTGTCTCTGTGTGTGACAGAGTATATCTGGGTGTATGTGTGTGTAAGAGAATGTGTCAGTGTGTATGTGTGTGAGAGAGAGGTCTGTGTGAGAGATTGTGTCGATGTGTGAGAAGTAATGTGTATGTGAGTGAGAGAGAGTGTCTATGTGTGGGAGAGAGTATGTCTGTGTGCATGTGTGTGTGAGAGAATGAGTGTGTCTGTGTGTGTAAGAGACATTGTGTGTGAGAGATTGTGTGTGAGAGAATGTGTGTGAGTGAGAGAGTGTGTCTGTGTGTAAGAGACTGTGTGCGTGAGAGTGTGTGAGTGAGAGTGTGTGTGAGAGTGTCTGTGTGTGTGAGAGAGAGTGTGTCTGTGTATGAGAGAGAGTGAGTGTGTCTGTGCGTATGTGTGAGAGAGAATGTTTGTCCATGTTTCTGTGAGAGAGAGTGTGTTTGAATGTGTTTGAGGGAGCGTTTGTCTGCGTGTGTATGTGCGTGCGAAAGAGAGTGTGCCTGTGTGTATGTGTGTGTGTGAGAGCCTGTGTGTATGTGTGTGTGTGAGAGACTGTGTCTGTGCGTGTGTCAGTGTGTGAGTGAGTGTGTGTCTATGTGTGTGTGAGAGGGGGAGAGTGTGTGCTGGTGTGTGTCTGAAAGAGAGAGTGTGTCTGTGTGTGTGAGAGAGAGATTGTCTGTGTCTGTGTGTATGAAAGAGAGTGTGTGTGAGACAGAGTGACTGTGTGTGTGAGAGAGAGTGTATCTGTGTGGGTGTGTGAGAGAGTGTGTGTCTGTGTGTGTGTGAGAGAGAGGGTGTGTCTGTGTGTGTGAAAGAGACAGTGCATCTGTGTATGTGTGTGTGAGAGAGAGTGTATGCCTGTGTGTATGTATATGAGAGAAAGAGATGTGCCTGTGTGCATGCGTGTCTGAGAGTGTGCCTGTATGTGTTTGAGGGAGCGTATGTCTGTGTGTGTGAGAGAGAGATTGTGCCTGTGTGTATGCAAATGTGAGAGTGTGCCTGTGTGTGTGAGAGTGTGTCTGTGTGTGTTTAAGGGAGCGTGTGTCTATGTGTGTGAGGGAGAGTTGTGCCTTTGTGTATGCGTGTATGAGAGAGTGTCTGTTTGTGTGTTTGAGGGAGCGTGTGTCTGTGTGTGTGAGAGAGCGTGTGTAAACTAGCCAATCTTATATGGTTCCCATGAATATAAAATCCAGCTGCTGTTTCAGGGGAATTGGTCCTTGTGTCTCCAAAGACACAAAAGCTGCAAGAGTGACTTAACTGGGCGAAAGAGAGTGCTGTTCATTCCAGTGGGGATTCATCCAGTAAACCTTCCCCACACACTAACATCCCTCTGGCAATGCAGTGACTAGTCCTGCACACAGTGCTCCAGGTACAAACCAATGTAATGTCACCATAGTCTTACCAGAGCATGGGAGAGCTCCTCATTAGAGAGCGGTGTCTCGTGGTGCTTTAATCAGAGGGTCACCATGCCCCAGCTGAGGGGAGAAGTTCGCAGGAGAGTCCTTCAGAGTAACCCTTGCTGGTGTGGTAAGCTAACTGCCCAGCCTACTGAGCTAACCGACCTCACTCCAAGGGCATGCCCTGTATAACCCAATCAGAGCCAGCCTGCACCTCAATAGGAGCCAGGAGCAAGGCCATTCGGCCCCCACTGTGGGAGATTAGAAATGTAGCTTCTGCAGGTGAGGGGTGGGCTGTTGCGGGGGTGGGACATGAAACAAACGGTCGCGGAATTCTTGTAGCATGTAGCATACTTAAGGCTAAGACTTTAATGAATATAGAGGGTCTTTTAAAGAAAATAGTTTTAAGCTAGGAAATAACTATGAAGGGTTGTAGCTGACCACAAAAGAAGCAACAGGGGCATTTCACAATAAAGCTTATAGCATGATAAGAGAAACTGGATAAAAGAACAAGCTGTAACAAACAAGGAACAAAGAATGCAGACATACAAGGACATTAGGATGGCCAGATAAGAAAACAACTAGAGAAAAAAACAAATGAGGTAACCGGCTTAGGATACGATGAGATTAGACCATTGAGAAAAGGGAGGCATGATTCAGCAACTTGCAAACTGAACAAAGAAAGTTGACATGCTTTGTTATGTGCACATATTTGCTTTGTTATGTGCGCATATTTGCTTTATTGCAGAGGCGTCCGGTACTTGCAAGGCCATAATAAATTGTTCTTGTTTCCAAGGCTTTGTCTCAGGCTTATTTATGAGTGATTTCTTTTTCTCACAATTGGGGGCATCGTTCCGGGATCCAAAACTCAGAACACTGTACACTCTTGGGACGACAGGGGAGGTGCACCTCGCCGATTTCTTTGATCTCTGACTCGCTTGTTTGTCGTTCGCGGTTCGGGCGAGTACGATCCGAACTGGGAGACCCTGGAAACAAGTCGGGCAGACGCGGGGGGTTCGGTCGGGCAACTCTTGTGCACAAGGCCCTTGCAGGGAAAGGTCTTACGCACTGAAACGACCAGGTAACTCTGTGCACAGACCAAGGTAAGAAAAGAGACTTTTATGTATTGCCTTGGTGTTCGGGACGTACGAAAAGTACGGGGAATTGGCGAGATATAAAATAAAGCATATATCAATGGAAACAGCACTTGTCAGAAGGGCTAGTAGCTGAAGGGCTACTGAGGGTACACTTCATAACTAACTTATGGCCAGACGTCCATAAAAATATTCAAAAGCTAAAGGAGTCATTGCGGGAAGCTCAAAGTGTCTGTGAGATATGGTGCCTGTATGTGTGTGAAAGAGAGAGAGAGAGGGAAAAGAGCTGTAGATCCAGTAGAAAGTTTGACCCTTTGTGATTCGGTTTGAATGCACATTTGTTTGTTGGAGACTGAATGTTTGTGCTTTGTTCCCTAGAGCTTGAGATCCGGGACTGTTTTGAATTGATTTCTACTATGGAAATTTTAACATGATTTCTTTTAAGGTGAAGGATTTTACAGATTATGAAATAAAATGTTAACTCCTGTTCTTTTTACAGGTCATGACTGCCTTATTATCAGTTTCTATCTAAGCTCTTTTTCCTTACATAAAAGTGATTTATGGAGAACAGTTGATGGCTCAAAAAGCATATAATTGGTCAGATTAATCGGACGAGTAAGGTGTCTAATCAGGACCCTGAAGGGGGTGTGGAAGAAGGTGGCACCGGACCTCGTTAATATTAATTAAATTAGCAACAATGGGAGGCACGGGGGAGTTGCCTGTGTAACGATCGATCTGCAAATAACGTTAAAGGGGAATATATTCCGCCCGACAGTCCTTTGGGGAAAATGTTGGGAAATTGGGTACACACCTCCCGGACGCGGGGGAAAGATATGGTTATAATGATAAACTATTGTTGTTTTGTCTGGACCCGAGAAAGCATTAAGGAGTCGATTTTTTTTGGCCCGTATATGAGTCCAATAAGGATTGGCTGAGCCAAGATCTAAATATATACGTCAATTGGAAAGAAACATACAGTAAAGAAGAGTCGGAATATGTGGCTTGCTGGATAGGGGTTGCGGGGATAAAATTATATCCCATGAAGGTGGAAGAATCATGGAAAGAGCAAGAAAAGAATGAACAAGAGAAACCACAATGGGATCCCTTAACCTGTTTACCGCCCCCATACCCTCCTCAAGAGACATGTCTATCCCGTCTCTACAGCCAGCCTACGGCCCCAGAACCGAAAGCAACTCCAGTAACTGAAAGAGAAACGGGCTCTGAGCTAAAAGATGCAGAACCTGGGGGCCCAGAGTCACTCGAGCCACCATACGTAAAGGAGGAGATAATGGAAAATATAAAATTATGTCCCTCAAGAGAGGTCCCGATTAGGGACAGAGAAATAGGATACGTAAACGCTCCCTTAACTAGTAGTGAAGTTAGGGCTTTTAAGAAGGAAATGAAAAGTCTGATAGAGGATCCGGTGGGATCTAAGGGAAATGGTAATATTGGGAATTAAAGAGGCGGCACCAAGATCACAAAACTTTGTTAAGGCTTTCGAAGTACGACAAGAGAAGGATGAAACCCCTTCTGTATTTCTTCAAAGGCTCAAGGAGGCCACAAGGAATTATGCGGGAATGGATCCCAATGATCGATAGCACAGCGGCACTTAAAGGTCCAGTTTGTAACTCAATCATGATCGGACATACAAAATAAATTACAGAAATTAGATGGATGGAATGAAAGACAGATGGAAGAATTGTTACGTGAGGCACAGAAAGTGTATGTGAAAAGGAAAGACGAGATGCAGAAACAGAAAGCCAAAATGATTGTGGAAATAACAAAAAGGAGACTGGGATCGGGGGATAACAGAAAGGATAGGGGAGGACACGAAAGGCAAAGGTCGGACATAGGGGGAAGGAGGCAACAGGCAGGATGTTACCATTGCGGGAAAGTGGGTCATTTTAAACGGGAATGCCCGGAATTAGCACAAGAAATGGAAGCCGTTTCCCTAATGACCTTCGTTGAGGACGAGGGGAGTCAGGGGTTCCTTCTTCCTGAGACCCACCGGGAACCCTGGATAAATCTAAAGGTGGGACCTGAAGGAGAAGAGGCAGTACTTTTGGTGGACATGGGATCGGCACGATCATCCTTCAGTTTTCGACCTACCGGTGTTAAATTGACTAACAAGAAACTCAGGGTTTCCAGAGTAAAAGGCGAAGAATTCTTGGTGTCTATTTTTGAGCCAACCCTAATTAGAGGAAATGATGAGGAAGTGACAGGACAATTACCAACTGTAGAGTTCAATGATAAGTTCTTTAAAAAAAACTATATTGTGGCGCTCGGCTCTTCTTTGTCTGTCCTTAGGAAGAAGGGTCTGTTGACCCAGACACCTCCACTTGAGTTCGCCGTACCTCGAAAACAACCGGGTGATTGGGTCCTGATCAAAACCTGGAAAGATACCAAACTGCAGCCAAGCTGGGAGGGACGTTCCTCACCCTCCTGACTACTGAAACAGCCGTCCGAACTGCTGAAAAAGGATGGAGTCACCACACTCGTGTTAAGGACCCGGTGGACGCTCCTTCCCCTAAGGCAGACTGGCAAGCACATCCTACAGACAACCGTCTGAAAATCAAGCTGAGTAAAAAGAATGGACTGAGATAAGAGACTATTAAGTATTGGTTAAAAACTGTATCCCAAAACAATTGTAAGTGTGGCGTGGACTCCCTCCTCCCTGGTATTTAAAGGGTTAGGGAAGAGACAGATAGGGGTTGTGAGCTGAAATGAATGGTCAGCTTTATATTGTCACGATAATATTGGCGCTAGCTGCCAAGTGGGGTGGGAAAAATTATTTTACCGCTTTTTGTCAGTATTATGCTAAACTAAAGGGGCATACCGACTGTTGGGTATGTGCGGAGATCCCACACCATGAGGAATCTGGAATCCCTCTCACGGTAATGCCACTAACCAAAAAAGAAGTGCACGTTGTACAACAATTAGACTCGGGCTGAAACAATAGAGAATGGAGATCTGACAGGGGTAATTATAACATTGCGGGATGGTTCCCTCGACCAGCCCCGAAAACTCTGGGTGCTATCAATGGCCTTAGAGTTTCCCCACCGAAAGGAGCAGTAAATACCACTTGTTTCTGTATTCAGAATGATACCGCACCCTTCCGATTAGGAAAGTCATCTTGTGTCTACACGAGCCAATCCCCGAATATTAAGTAGAATATATTGGGTATGCGGTCTGAAGGCCTATCCATTTATTCCCGGGGAAAAATACATTAGCGTGACCGAATGTATAGAAATGCATGCATGTTATGATGTTGATCAAACACTGCCTCAAAGCCAGAAAGGCTGGAGCGGCTGCTGCTACCGCGCCCATATAATTCCCCACTTGAGGCTGTTAGAGGGAGCCCCAAAAATACCTCAGAATAAACAGGGAGGAAGGCGAGTAACCGAAGGAGATCGCCTCCTCTGGACTTGGATGCCTATGTATGGCTCGAGCGGGAGTAGAAATACAAACGTTGGCAGCTTCCCTGGAAGAGCTGTCCAACAATACTGCTGATGCGTTGGCCGAAACCCAATCCCAAGTAGCAGCCATAACGACCGAAATGATTGCCACTAGGCTAACGACTCTTCAGAACAGGTTGGCTCTAGATTATATTCTGGCAGAGAAAGGTGGTACCTGTGCACTAATTGTAGAGGAATGTTGTACTTACATACCTGAGGTCTCCTCTAACATTAATGAAATCTCCAAACACGTGCGAGACAAAATCGCCAAAATAAAGAAGGCCGGGAATCGGTACCGGAATGAAAAGGGATGGGAGTGGGGGAATTGGGGATTGACTGTTTGAGGAAGGTGGTTAGTCAATCTGGCTATCTATCGATTATAGATATTAGTGGGTCTGGTGGTAGAGTTCAATGTCCTAAAATGGGTAATGAGCCGACTGATGACATCCCTTGGGGAAGGAACACAAATACATCATCAGATGCTTTTACAACCAGCAGGTAATATGCAACAAAGGGAAAGTCAAAGAATGTTCCTAGAGTTCGAGGGACGAACAGCACAAATGTAAAATGTAAGATTATGTACCTCATTGCCAAAAGGCGTAAGAGGGCAGACCGTAAGAAAATAAATTAAAGGAGACTTAATAAGTGCAGAAACAACAGTTAGAGAAAAAGAAAAAGGGGGGAATTGTGGGAGGTTGGAAATGTAGCTTCTGCAGGTGGGGGGAGCTGTTGCGGGGTGGGACATTATACAAACGGTCGCGGAATTCTTGCAGCATGTAGCATACTTAAGGCTAAGACTTTAATGAATATAGAGGGTCTTTTAAAGAGAATAGTTTTAAGCTAGGAAATAACTATGAAGGGTTGTAGCTGACCACAAAAGAAGCAGCAGGGGCATTTCACAATAAAGCTTATAGTATGATTAGAGAAACTGGATAAAAGGACAAGCTGTAACAAACAAGGAACAAAAAATGCAGACACACAAGGACAGCAGGATGGCCAGACTTCCCCGAGACTGGCCTGCTCCACCTTACAGTGAGAACCTGGAGAAGATTTCACTTCTCACTGAGAGGCTGCAACTCCAATCTAAATCAGGCTGTTTCCCTCCGAAGAGTGCAGAACTCTACAGATCAGGCCCTTGTGTAGTCATAACCTCCAGTGTGTGGACCAAGAGCTGGGAGATAGCATTAAGAACATAAGACCATCCAAAATAGGAATAGGAGGAGACCACCCAGCCCTTTGAGCCTGCTCTGCTATTCAATAGGATCGTGAATGATTTAGCATTTGATCTGGGAGTTGAAACCAGGACAGTACAAAGACAGAGAGAATCAAATTATTCTACCATGAGGAATCATCAGACAGGAGCTGGAACCAGAGAGAGTTAACACACACACGTACACGCACGCACACATACACACAGACACACACATACACGCACACACATACACAGACACACACACACACACACGCACACACACATACACACACATATACATAGACACACACACACGCATACATACTGACACGCGCACACACACACATACACACAAGAATACAAGCTGTTTCTGGGAATTTTACCACAAGGGGCGAGCTCTACACTGAGGAGAGACAAAGGCGCAAAATGCTAGAGAGGGGGCAGCTGCACAGTCTGATCCCACTGATCTCACTGCTTCCCATTCCCATGAGAGCTCTCTTGTCTATTTCTGTGTTCCCAGCTGTCTCTCCCACATCTTTCCTTCAATTCCTATCTCTCAACATCCTTCACATCTCTGCCCTGTTGACATTTCCCTGTAGATTCCCTTCCTACACCACTCTGCCCCTGTGTCACCCCACCATGTTTTTCAGGAATGCTTAATCATTCAATCTTTCACAAAACAAACACCTTGCTCATCTCTCCCTGCATCTTTCTCTCAGCTCTGTGGGATCTTGCTATTCTTGTCTGTACATCATTCTCGCTGCATCGCAGCAGCTCCCCCACCCCGACCACCACCCAACTCTTTCAGCTCTATCTCTCTGCTGCTGCAACTCGTCTCTCTCTCTCTCTGTCCTATATCTCTCCCTGGGATTTCTCTCTTGCTGCCTGACTGATCTTCTCACCCTGTCTTTGCCTCCCCTTTTTCACCTTGTATCTGTCTGACATTGTATTTCTCTTCCTGGGATTTTACTCTCTCTCTCTCCCTTTCTCACTCTGCCTTTCTCCTGCTCTCTTTCAGTTCTTTTCACTTTCTCTCCCTCCCTCTGTCTGCCTGTCTTTCTCTTGTTCTCTCCCTCCTATTCACTGTCTGTCTGTTTGTCTCTCTTTCTCTCTTGTAGTTTCTCTTCCTTTTTCTCCCTGGATCCCTCTGCTCTGTCCCAGTGACTGGGGAAGGAACATTGGGAAGAGTTTGTCTCTATGTCGCTGGTTGCTGTACAGTTAATGCTGGGGGATCAAGCTTTTCCTGGTCTCTTCCGGGTTTTACCCCGACTGTGGGGAGGACGTGAGTGTAAGGGATAGCAAAAGGGGAGGGTGACAAAAGGAGAGAGAGACACATGGAGAGAGTTGAGATGGAGAAAGTGAGGAGAGAGAGAGATGGGCAATGAGAGACAGGGAGACGGAGAGAGTGAGAGAAGGACAGAGTGAGGGAGACAGGGAGAGAGAGAAGGATACATATGGAGAGAGAAGGACTGTGTGTGGCTGGGCATGATTGCAGAGTGGGATCTTCCTGTGCATTACAACAGTCAGTCAAAAGGTGATTTAGTCTCTGCACTATGTCCTCCAGCCCAGGGGCTGTGAGTCTGCATGAGTAAGGTGGAAAGTGGGAGACAAGGAGGGAGTGGGACAGCCAGAGACAGGGGGAGTGCTTGTTGGGGTTTTGGGGTTGGTGGAGAAAGGAGGGTCTGTTGTCAGAGAGAGATGGAGGGAGGGATATCATGTGATGCAAAGTCAGAGACAGGGTGGAGAAGAGGTCTACACAGAAAGGATAGTCAGTGAGGCCATTCAAGTGACAATCCTGAGGATCCTGAACTGATCAGGATCATTTAATGGAGGAGGGGGGATAATGGGGAGAAAGGACTCCATCTGTGATATAAGCCTTCTGTCATTCTGGGACTGGGATCTTGCTGTGCATTTAAACAGTCACAGGCCAGTCAGTCAACCCAGACTCATTTACCGCTGTGAGAAAGTGAGGACTGCAGATGTTGGAGAGTCGGAGTTACAAAGTGTGGAGCTGGGGAAGCACAGCAGGTCAGGAAGGAGAGTCGATAGTTCAGGCCTGACCTGTTGGGTTTTTCCAGCTCCATACATTTCCACTCTTTCCCTCTGCCCCACGGAGTGGGGCTCACAGCAATGTTGGGGGCAGGAAAATATTTGAGGGGGGCGTTTTTGGTGAGGCAATTATTTGGGAGGGAAGATATTTGGGGAAGGGCATAAATTTGGGAGGAGAGTGAAAATGAGCAGCATTCTATTTTTGAGGGGGTTCAAAATTGGGTGAGATCTTTCAGGTCTGAAATAGCGAAAAACAGAAAGGGAGGGTGAGAAAATGAGAGCGAGAGACATCGAGAGAGTGGGGATGGGAGAAAGATGGGTAGCGAGAGACAGGGAGAGGGAGAGAGTGGGAGAAAGACAAAGTGAGAGAGAGAGAGAGACAGAAGGACAAAGAGAGAGAGAGGACAGAGAGAAGGAGAGAAGGTGGAAGTCAGACTGAGACAAACAGGAGTTAAAACATGGACAGACAGAAGGGGTGACACTAGTTATTCCTGTTGGTTCCAACTCTCTCTCTCGATTGTTTTTCACATTCCCTCTCTGCCATGCTCCTGGGTTTTGCTTCTGCCTGTCTCTCTCTCTCTCTCTCTGGTTCTGCTTCTAGGTCTGCTAAACTGTTTTCTCGTGCCCTCTCTCTCTCTGGATGGTCAGATGGTCTCTGTCTCTTGCCATGCTGTCTCCTCAGAAGGCCTCCAGAGATTCAGGCAATCAGTCTGCAGAGGAACCCTGTTTTTGTTCATTTCTGCATGGTTTTCCGGAACGTTCTACCATTCTGGCCAATTAGGAGAATCAATTAATAGTTTGAATCATTGCCAACCATTTGGATGGCTTGTTGCTATTAGTTTCTTTGTGTAGCAGTACCTGGTGCCTTCCTGTCTGGGCCCGCATTTGTTTAGTAGATACGTCTGTCCAGAATAACTGTTGCCTTGTACATTATGCTGTGTTTGCACTGTGCCTGGTGTGCGGCTTTTGTGATTTGGGAGATTTACTTGGCCAATAAACCTTGGCTGTCTATCTGTGTTTTAGCCAGGAGGTTGTGACATCTCCCACAACTTATCCACTTGAATGGAAAGGAAAGAAGCTCATGCAATAAATTACAAACCTAATTTTAAAAGCTGGTAATGCTTGTTGTCAGAGTAGCCTGCTGTCTGTGCAAAAGCCATTGTGTACGTTGGTCAAACCGATGGTCTTATAGCTTCACTTGGAGGTCACCTCTGATGATGCTACCTCGCCAGGTAACGAAACGTCTGGATATCAAACCTATCAGCGAGCAAACCTACACCCTAAGTCTTATAGCTGATAAGTGATATCATAAAATCTTGACAGAACAGAATCAGACCGTTCGGCCCATTGAGTTCACAATGACCCTCTGAAGAGAATCCAACTCATACCCACTCTGCCGATGATATCCCTGAAGACCTGCATTTCCTATGGCTACTCCAGCTTGCCCGAATGTCCCTTGACACAATGGACAATTTAATATGGCCAATCTGTCGTAATGGCAACTATGGGCAGGAAATCAATACTGGCCCAACCAGGAACACTCAAACGCTGCAAATGAATGAAACTAAGGTGATCACCCGGGGAGTTCCATCTACCTTCCAGCCCGTGGGGGAGTGTCCAGGCATTATACACCATGATCGTACCCACCTGTTGCAGCCTGCAATCCTAACCACTGGTATCCCGAGATATATCAAGGTGAGTGCGGTTAGGACTACAGCCGATGTGAGAGGAGCCGAATTCTTGGATAACAGGCTATGGGAATATCATGGTATGACCTGTTCCTTCACACTTGCGTAAGTATGGTCCCTGTCAATGTTCCCTCTATCTCAACAGTAAGTGGAAGGAAATCATAGTAGCCCATCCAAATACAATTTTTATACCACTCCGATAATTTGGACTTCATCGTAACTTTGTCACTTGGGTTAACTGGAATCCCTCGCACCAAGCCCAGGTGTCCCACCGAGAGTGTCCTTACAGCTGTCATTAACCCAGCCCTTGGTGAGCTGCTGTCACTCACAGTGAGAGATGTTGGTGTGGGTGTTCTCCTGGAACAAATGTTCCTCTATTAGCTGTTCCATCATCCCATTATCGTAGTACTGCACAGGTGTGGTTTTACTGCTCACCGTCATCTCTGATTGGGCCCTGGATAATCTGGTTAATCATGTTGGTGTGACCCTCCAGTTTGGTCACTGAGTGATGGTTAGCCTGATTCTCAACTAGTTGTCCTATGGTCTCCTCTGGATTTTCTGTGTTGAGTCTTTCTCAGGCTCATTAGAGAGTTGTTGGGTCAGGATTCTGAGGTTATTCTCCAAATTAACCAAGTCAACGTACTGACCAGCAAAACTCCTGCCCTGTATATCGTGGCTACATCATTAAGGAGTTCTCTTTTCTTTCGTCTGTTAATTAATTTTCTGGGTTCTGTGTTTTCCCTCAAATTTCCCTGTCCTTCGTCCTATTATCTTGTGGGTCAGTTGGGAACATAATTATTTTAATGGGGAAGGACGCCACTCTGATTACTGTGCCCCTAATACATTCATTATGATTAATGCCAGTTTGTGATAAATGATAGTGAACAAGGAATTCCCTGTGAGTTTAATGACTAGTCCATTGTGAGAGCCTGGTATGTGTGGGACAAGATGGGGGAGCAGCCTTCCCTCCTGGTCTCAGCCCGTTTCTAATTTTGTTTCTGAGGAATTCGCCCTGGTGGGCTTCCTATGATATCGCTGTCCGAACTCTGACACCTAGTCCAGGCTGTGTGCTCGGTATCCCACTACCATGCACCCGTTCTCCAGGAAACCCTACCAATCGCCTGTGATCCCTGAGCTCCTGTAACACAATGTGGAAATCCCTAAAGTCTATTTCCTATTCAGCAATAAATTAGCAGAGGGCCCAAGCCTCATTACGGGCGCGTGTGAGGGGTGGAATCCCATGTGTCCCTCCTTCTTTCTGAGACATGGGAGACAAAGGGTCGGGCCCAGTTTCTCGTCGCTAAGAGAGATGCAGGTCATATCCCCAAAAATCCAGACAAATTCGACCCAGAGTCTCCGGGTGAACCTGACGGGCGGAGGGGAGGGGCATTCCCCTGGTTGTTGTTCTGCATTTATGTAGTGCCTCTGCAGGATATGCCTTATCCTGCCCTCGAGCATTGAGAACGGATGCCTTCATCTCATCATGGATGCCTCTCCCTAGCTGTTGGCCCTCAGGGAGGGTTGAATCTTCTGCTGTTCGAAGGCACATGGCGATTAATTTGGTTTGCTCCTCAGCATCCACTCTGTGTATGACAGACTGTCGGTCAATCTCATCCAAACATGTATCCGGGTCAGATACGGGATATTTTTGGTGCTGCCCACGAGCTGGATGCCTGGAACGGAGTGAGCCCATCAGCTGTTTGACACTGGGTAACCACAGGATTCATGGAATCTGAGTTCAGCTGTGGCTCATGGCTGGGGGCAAAAGGTGCAGTTACCTGGAAGAAAGGCAGAGGGAGTTCCCATCTGTGGGCGGGTGTGGATGCGTCAGTGTGAGGCCTCTCATTATCTCCATGGAGAGGTAGAACCCCAAAGGCACACATTATCCCATTCTGGGAGGAGCCCTGGTTCCCTTGGCATTGTATTTGCTCCTGGCACCTCCTACTAAGGCCTGATGTGTGTTGGTCAGTGTTGCAGGTGTACAGGATTCATACAGCTACTTGGAGCTCATACACTGTTCTTCCAGATTGTCAACATAACCTGAGGCTGCCTCCCCATCCCCAGAGGCCCTCCTTTCACTGGATTGGGCTCTTCTCAATTGTAACTGGATTGGTCCCATGTGGGTGAGATTTTCCTGCAACGTTCTGTCTTGCTCATTGTGTAGGAGACCTAGCTCGGTCACAGCCTGTAGTTTTCCGTGGCGTGACCGGATCCCAGCTGCCTTATCCAGGTCGGGGTTCCTCCAGGCTGTTAGCAGTGGAGTGAGCTTTCCAGCTTCCCTCCCCAGTTCTTTGTGGGCATCTCACCACAGCTCCTGTGCCAGGAATCATTCACTGCAAGACCAGGCTGGCTTCCTGCCCAATGAGCCAGTTTCACATTTGTACCGGCTATGTTCCTGTTACTTTGGCCGCTTCTGGATGATGGGACATCTGGGTATACTCATAGAGTCATAGAGTTCTACAGCATGGAGACAGGCTCTTTGGCCCAAACTGGTCCATCCACACTAACCCCGTTTCCCTGAATTTGGCTTATATCCATCCAATACGTTCCTCTCCATGTATTTGTCCAAGTCCCTTTTAAATGTTATTAATTGTATCCTCCTCGACTACTTACACTGGTAGTTCATTCCGTATGTGTACCACCCTCTGGGTAAAAGCATTGTCCCTCAGGCTCCCTTTTAATCTTTCCCCTTTCACCTTAAACTGATGCCCTTTCATCCTTGATTCCCCAAGCCTTAGATAAAGACTGAGTGCATTCACCCTATCCATGCCTCCCATGACCTTATACACCTCAATAATGACACCGCTCAGTCTCCTACACACGAAAGAAAACGTCCTAGCTTGTCCAACCTCTCTCTATGTCTGTCTAGTTGAGTTCTGGCAACATCCTTGTAAGTTTCTTCTGTACTCTTTCCAGTTTTATAACATCCTTCCTCGAGCAAGGTGGGCAAAGCTGAACACAATATACCAAGTGTGGCCTCACCAACATCCTGCACAACTACAACAGAACTTCCCAACTTTGATATTCCATGCCATGACTGACGAAGGGCCCAGTGTGCCAAAAGCCTTCTTCACTGCCCTGTATCCCTGAGTTCAGAGAGCCGTGCACCTGGAATCCAAGTTCCCTCTGTTCCACTACACTCCTTCAGGCCCTACCATTCACCATGAGACCCCTATCTTGATGTGACTTTACAAAATGCAAGATCTCGCACTTGTGGGTATTAAACTCCATTTGCCATTTCTCAGCCCAATTCCGCAGCTGATCAAGGCCATGTTGCAATTGGTGAGAACCTTCCTCACTTATTTTAGTGTAATCTGAAAACTTACTAATCATGCCTTAAACATCCTCATTCAAATCATTGATATAGATAACAAACAGTAATGGGCCTAGCACTGACCAGCTCAGCGGCAAAATGGCTCAGTGGTTAGCACTGCTGCCTGACAGCACTGTCGATCTGGGTTCAATTAAACCTCACATGATGCTCTGTGTGGGTTAGATCCTGTTCGGGTTAGATTTCCTACAGTATGGAAACAGGTCATTTGGCCCACCAAGCCACACCGATCTGCTGAAGAGTAACCCACCCAGAGCCATTTCCCTACCCAATGTTTACACTTGATGAATGCACCTAGCACTATGGACAATTTAGCCTGGCCAATTCATCTGACCTGTGCATTTTTCAAATGGGGAGGAAACAGGAGCACCCGAAGAAAACCCACGCAGACACAGGGAGAATGTGCAAACACCACACAGTCACCCGAGGCTGGGGTCGAACACGGGTCCCTGACGCTGTGAGGCAGCAGTGCCAACCACTGAGCCACCATGCCACACCAACTGAGTTTGTGCATTCTCCCCATATCTGCGTGGGTTTCGTCTGGGTGCTCCAGTTTCCTCCCACAATCCAAAGATCTGCAGGTTAGGTTAATTGGCAATGCTCAATTTCCTATAATGTTCATGGATGTGTAAGTAAGTTGCATTTGTCAGGGGTATATGTAGAGTAATAAAGTAGGGGAATGGGTTTGGATGGAATAATCTTCAGAGGGCCAGTGGACTTGTTGGGCCGAAGGGCCTGTTTCCACAGAGGAGGGATTCTATGATTCTATGACCGCTGAGGCACATCACTAGTCACAGGACTCCAATCTGACTGTTACCCTCTGCTTCCTACCTTCAAGCCAATTGTGTACTCAGTTTGCAAACGCCCCCTGGATTCCATGCGATCTAACCTTCCAGAGCAAGGTATCGTGTGGAATCTTATCAAAGGCCTTACTGAAATCTCTAACGTCTACATGTACTGGCCTCCCCTCGTCAAACTTCCTGATCACTTCATCAAAGAACGCTAACAAATTTGTGAGGCATGGTCTCCCATGCACAAAGCTTTGCTGAATTCTCCCAATCAAATGTTGTATTTCAAAATGCATGGCTATCTAATCTCTCAGCATCTTATCAAGTAACATACTTACCGTGGATCTTAGGTTTACTGATCTATAGTTCCCAGGTTTATCTTTGCAGCCCTTCTTGAATAAGGGTAGAATATTTGCTGTCCTCCAATCTTCTGGGACCTCACCCGTGGCTAACGGTGAGGCAAAAAGATCAGCCAGGGACCCCACAATTACTTCACTCGCCTCTTGAGGTGCTTCTGGATATGTTTGGTCAGGTCCAGGAGATTTATCTACCTTCATACATTCTAATGCATTCAACACTTCCTCTCCTGTGATATGGACTGACCCCAAGACATCATCAATACCTTCCCCAAGTTCCCAAGCCTTCATGTCGTTCTCCACGGTCAACACAGTGGAGAAATAACTCCTGCAATTCTGCACACACATGTCCATATTGGTCCTTGAAGGGTCCTATTTTCTCTCCAGTTATTCTTTTTCCTTGGGAGGGGGAGATTGCAGTGTTGGGTAGGGATCAGTCAGGTAGGGGGTGATTGCAGTGTTGGGTATGGATCAGTCAGGGAGGGGGAGATTATAGTGTTGTGTAGGGATCAGTCAGAGAGGGGGTGGGTCCCGTGTTGGGTAGGGATCAGTCAGGGAGGGGGAGATTTCAGTGTTGGGTAGGGATCAGTCGGGGGATATTGCAATGTTGGGTAGGGATCAGTCAGGGAATGGGATATTGCAGTGATGGGTAGGGATCAGTCAGGGAGGGGGTGATTGCAGCGTTGGCTAGGGATCAGTCAGGGAGGGGGTGATTTCAGTGTTGGGTAGGAGTCAGTCAGGGGGATATTGCAGTGTTGGGTAGGGATCAGTCAGGGAGGGGGAGATTGTAATATTGGGTAGGCATCAGTCAGGGATGGCGAAATTGCAGTGTTGGGTAGGGATCAGTAAGGGAGGCGGATATTGCGGTGTTGGCTAGGGATCAGTCGGGGGGGGAGATTGTAATATTGGGTAGGCATCAGTCAGGGATGGCGAGATTGCAGTGTTGGGTATGGATCAGTCAGGGAGGGGGAGATTATAGTGTTGTGTAGGGATCAGTCAGAGAGGGGGTGGGTCCCGTGTTGGGTAGGGATCAGTCAGGGAGGGGGAGAATTCAGTGTTGGGTAGGGATCAGTCGGGGGATATTGCAGTGTTGGGTAGGGATCAGTAAGGGAGGGGAGATTGTGGTGTTGGCTAGGAATCAGTCGGGGAGGGATTATTAGTGCTGTGTTTTGGATCAGTCAGGGCGGGGGTGATTGCAGTGTTGGATAGGGATCAGTCAGGGAGGGGGTGATTGCAGTGTTGGGTAGGGATCAGTCGGGGGGATATTGCAGTGTGGGTAGGGATCGGTAAGGGAGAGGAAGATGGCAGTGTTGGGTAGGGATCAGTCAGGGAGGGGGTGATTGCAGTGTTGGGTAGGGATCAGTCAGGGAGGGGGAGATGGCATTGTTGGGTAGGGATCAGTCAGAGAGTGGGAGATGGCATTGTTGGGTAGGGATCAGTCAGAGAGTGGGAGATTGCAATGCTGGGTAGGGATCAGTCGGGGGGATATTGCAGTGTTGGGTAGGGATCAGTAAGGGAGGGGATATTGCAGTGTTGGGTAGGGATCAGTCAGGGAGGGGGTGATTGCAGTGTTGGCTAGGGAGCAGTCAGGGAGGGGGTGATTGCACTGTTGGGTTTGGATCAGTCAGGGAGGGGGAGATTTCAGTGTTGGGTAGGAGTCAGTCAGGGGGATATTGCAGTGTTGGGTAGGGATCAGTCAGGGAGGGGGAGATTGTAATATTGGGTAGGCATCAGTCAGGGATGGCGAGATTGCAGTGTTGGGTAGGGATCAGTCAGGGAGGCGGATATTGCGGTGTTGGCTAGGGATCAGTCGGGGGGGGGATTGTATTATTGAGTAGGCATCAGTCAGGGATGGCGAGACTGCAGTGTTGGGTAGGGATCAGTTAGGGAGTAGGAGATTGCAGTGTTGGGTAGTGATCAGTCAGAGAGGGATGATTAGTGTTGCCTAGGGATCAGTCGGAAGGGGAGATTGCAATGTTGGGTAGGGATCAGTCAGTGATGGGGTGATTGCAGTGTTGGCTAGGGAACAGTCAGGGAGGGGGTGATTGCAGTGTTGGCTAGGGATCAGTCAGGGAGGGGGTGAGTGCAGTGTTGGTAGGGATCAGTCAGGGAGGGGGAGATTGTAGTGTTGGGTTGGGAACAGTAAGGGAGGGGGAGATTGTAATGTTGGGTTGGGATCAGTAAGGGAGAGGATGATTGCAGTGTTTGGTTGGGATCAGCAAGATAGGGGGAGATTGCAGTGTTGGGTAGGGATCAGTCAGGGAAGGGCTGATAGCAGTTTTGGGGAGCGATCAGTCAGGGATGGGGAGATTGCAGTGATGGGTAGGAATCAGTCAGGGAGGGGGTGTTTGCAGTTTTGGGTAGGGATCAGCAAGGGGCATCTTTATTTCAGTGTTGGGTCGGGATCTGTAAGAGAGTGGTTAATTGTCGTGTTGTGCAGAGATCCGTCAGGAAGTTGCAGATTTCATAATTGACTTGGAATCAGTCAGGGAGAGGGAGATTACACAGTGGGTAGAGATCAGTCACGGAGGAGCAGATTAACGTGTTGGGTCTGGATTAATATGGAAGAGCATTATTGTAATGTTTGGGAGGAGTCAGTCAGGGAGGGGGCGATTACAGTGTTGGGTAAGGATCAGTCAGGGAGAGGGTGATTGCAGTGTTGAGTAGGGATTAGCCAGGGAGGGGGAGATTACAGTTTTGGGTCGGTTTCTGTCATGGATTTGGTGATTGCAGTGTTGCCTGGGGTTTAGTCAGGGAGGGAGTGCTTGCAGTATTGGGTAGGGATTTGTCAGGGATGGGTGATTGCAGTGTTGTGTCGGGATCAGTCAGGGAGGGGGTGATTCCAGTTTTGGATCTCGTTCAATCAGGGAAGGGGTGAGTGCAGCCTTGTGTAGGGATCAGTCAGGGAGGGAGTGATTGCAGAGTTGAGGCTGGATCAGTCAGGGAGAGGGAGACTGCAGTGTTGGGTAGGGATAGGTCAGGGAGGGGGTGATTGCAGTGTTGGTTAGGGATCAGTCAGGGTGGGGAAATTGCAGTGTTGGGTAGGGAGTGGGAGATTGCAGTGTTGAGTAGGCATCAGACAGGGAGGGGTGATTGCAGTGTTGAGTAGTGGTCAGTCAGGGAAGAGGTGATTGCAGTGTTTGGGCATGGATCAGTCAGGAGGGGGAGATTGCAGTGTTTACTAGGGATCAGTCAGGGAGGGGGAGATTGCAGTGTTGAGTAGGGATCAGTCGGGGGGGGGGAGTGATTGCAGTGTCGGTGCATCTGTATTTCTTTGCCGAAACGTCGAATCTCCTGTTCCCTGGATGCTGCCTGACCTGCTGTGCTGTTCCAGCAATAAAGTTTCAACTTTGATCTCCAGCATCTGCAGACCTCACTTTCTCCATCTGTATTTCTTTGGTGACAGTACAGATGGATGTACAGTCTGTATCTGGAACTGTAACCAACGAATCCATATTGTTCCAAGGTCAACAGAGTGTATGTTGGCTGGAAGATCGAAAGTGCTTTTTTAATTTAAAGCACAGCAACAGCTGCCATCTGAGAGATGAGCTGTTCCAAAATAGATACATGTTCCAATTACCTGAGGTTTGGCTGCTGTTTTGGCCAAAATTCCAATTTACCCAATTAGTTTAAATTATGCCCAGGATACCAGAAACCAATGGCATTTGGTTTGATTGTTTTGACACCTTGAAACTGATTATAAGAGATTATTGAGTCGTGGGTGTTATATAAACCCGGTATTTTGAAAGCATGAGGGAGTGTAACTGCCATCGAATAGCGAGCAACTGCTGTCGAGCCCGAGAGCTAAATGCCCATCTCGCATCTTCCTCTCAAAGAAATTAGAAAACAATTTCAACAAAAGGTTCCGTTTCATGTAAAACCTTCTCACATTGAAAAAAAAAGATAACCCAGCGAGATCTGCAGCCAGAGGATTGAATTCAGAGGAACCTGTTTGGTCTTGAGATTAAGTTAATGCATTGCTTACTAAGTGCCCAGTTTAATAATTGGAACAGTGTACTTTTGTTGAGTTGGAGTCAGATACTAAGTAGGTAAAAAAGGGAGAATTGGAATTGTGAACAGTTGTTGTTTAGTGTTCACTATTAAAGTTAAGAAAATAATTATAATTTTCTTTATGTATTGGAATTTTGTAGTTCTCTGTCCTTATTATTTTAACAGATTTCAGAGTGAACCAAGACTCTCTGGGTGTTTGGTTTAATTAACAGAGAGGTTCGACCTCTGCATCGTAATCAATGGCAGGAAATTTCTGATGAGACTGTAATGGATAAGCAGCCCAAAGAAACTGGAAGCTTGATGCTGAAAAATAGAGGCCAGCCATTTCTTTGGTGAGTGGGTTCTAATAATCTCATGTAATCATCTGCCACGATTTCTCACTTCAAAACAGCTCATAGATAGCTATTTGGGACATAGTATAGGGTTGGTTGGCATGGAATATTTACAGATTAACTAGTCTGTTTAACTGTATCAGAACCCGCCGAAAAATTTGCTTTTTGATGGACACTTAGAGGGTTCCAAGCTGATAGGACTTACCCAGTAGGAAATTCCACTTTCCTGGACAATTCTTTTGGATTTTGCTAAGATCGGTAATCTGCAGGTTCCCAGCTCAACCCTGCCTCTGCACTGGGATAAAGATTCTCTGTAGGATGTGATGGAATATGCTGCACTTGCCTGTATGAGTGCAGCTCCAATAAACACTCAAGAAACTAGACACCATCCAGGACAAAGCAACCTGCTTGGTTGGCACCCCAACCACAAATATCCACTCCCTCCACCAAAGATGCTCAGTAGCAGCATTGTGTACCACTTACAAATGCAGGGCAGATATTCACCAAAGATCCTCAGACAGCACCTTCCAAACCCACAGCCACTTCCATTTAGGACAATGGCAACAAATACATGGGAACACCACCTTATGCAAATTGCCTTCCAAGCCTTTCATCATCTTGAAGTGGAAATATATCCCTGTGTCAAATTCCTGGAATTCTTCCCTAACAACATTATGGGTTGACTTACATGGACAATAGCGGTTCACCACCAATTTCTCAAGAGGCAACGCGGGATGTGTAATAAATGCTGGACCTGGGCAGTGACGCCAGCATCCCATGAATGAATTCGAAAAATTATTTCATGTCTGGAACAACAGGACCCTCCTGTGGCTTCACTAAGGAGTTTTATTTATTCATTATGTAAGGAATTTGTGTAAGGCGCTACTTTGCTGTGTTAGTGATCTTCACTCTGAACTGAGATAATGTTGCTGCAGAAAATAAATTTGTTTGTGCACCAACTTGGGATCTGCAGCATATAACCAAGTTTTGGGAAGTTATGCAGGAAAAGCGAGTAATCTTCAGGATGGACTCCTTGAATAACATAATGAAAGAAACTTAAAACATAGATGAACAACAAGAGGATGAAGCTCCAAGAGATGGTGAGGAGCAAAATCACAGACTTCCTCCTGCTCTCCATCTCTGGGTCTCTGTGCTGTAGATACTGCACAGAATGCAGTTTTGTTGCCCACCGTCATTACTGCTGGGACACCCTGTGCAGTATCTGCAGGAACAGGATGAGGGAGGCGTTCAGACAGGCCAGCCAAGGAAAAGCCCCATAGCAAATTTGTGACAAACAGTGTAAACATTTGTTCCAGGAGAAGATCCACCCCATTATCTCTCTCTGTCAGTTTAAATTACATTCCCTATAATATGGAAACAGGCTCTTCAGCCCTACAAGTCCACACCGACTCTCTGAAAAGGAACGCACTCAGACCCATTTCCCTACCCTATATTTACCCCTGACAAAGCACCAATGACTGTGGGAAATCTAGCATGGCCAATTCACCTAACCTGAACATCTTTGGCCTGTGGGCGGAAACCCATGCAGACACAGGGAGAATGTGCAAACTCCACACAGACAGTCGCCCAAGGCTGGAAATGAAGCCATTCCATGATGCTGTGAGGCAGCAATGCTGACAACTGAGCCACCATCCACCCCTATTACAGCAGCTCACCAAGGTCTGGTTTAATGGCAACTGCAAGGACACTCTCAGTGCTAGAGGTTCCAATTATCCCAAGTGACTAAGTTAGGATGATGTCCAAAATAACGGAATTATATTAAGAAAATGTATTTAGATGGCTTATCACATCTTCTTCCCACATACTGTGGAGATAGAGGTGAAATTGACAGGGACCATTCTTAAGTAAATGTGAAGGAACAGGCCATATCCTCACATGCCCATAGCCTGTCATCCATGAATTCGGCTCCTCTCACATCAAGCTGTGGTCCTAATTGCATGATATATCTCGGGATACTGGTGGTTACGATTGCAATTTTGAAAAGGCACATATCCCAACACATGGGTATGATCTTGATAAATACAGACCAGGGACTATAAGGTAGATGGAATCTCCAGGGTCATCAATTTATTCTTATCCATTGATGGGATGTGGGCATCACTGGCTGGGCCAGTGTTTATTATTCGTCCCTAGTTGCCCTTTGGGAAGGATGAAGAATGACAATAAGAGTTTGTTCAATAATACCTCCATTGTTGGAAGCCCATCTTGTTCACTCAATCCCCTTCCTTCAGTAAAGCCCTTCATGTACCTCTGGAACCTGGGCCATTAGGGATGGGGAATAAATGCTGACGTCGGCAGTAATGCATACATTCAGTGTGTAAGAAGAATCACATTTCCACCAGTGAGTGAAATGCTCTTGTTTAAAGAGGGCAGCTCCTACTCTAGAGAACAGAAGACCAGCTCTGAGATATATTTTCACACATGGAATAAACTGGCTCGATGCAGCATTGGTTGAAATCATTTGTGGTCTTGTGATGGGGTTCACGGTATTTGTGTGGGCACCATTATTGCTGGGATATTCCAGGTTTGTATTTTTTTGTTATTTCATTATGATATACTGAACAGCAACGCTCCTTCGTAATTGGGATTAAACTTGTTATTGTATTAGTTTGTTCATTGTCAGAGTTTTGACACAAAGCTGAGCAATGCTGTCATGTCAATCTCCCAAAGGAGCTTTCAGACAGTATAAGGCAGCATCTCTGGGGATGCATCAGCCAAGAGTTTCAAACAAGGAGCTTGTCAGTTGCCTGAAGGGACAGATCAACTCACATGGAAGAATGCATCCACCAACTCAGCAGGTGGAGAAGGTGTTCTACACCATCCTTGCTTTTATTGGCGTCTTTGGTGTGGCATAAAGACATTTGGACTTGGTTTAATCTGCTGCTGATCTGCTCTCTGGTTTTACCTTTTGAACAACAACGTCGCCATCTCATTGACTGGTCAGCCATATCCAGACCTCAGAACAGTGATAACCATCCAGTGATAACAATTCATGATACAATTTTCCATTGACAGAGACTCCCAAAGTCACTGTTGATGCAGAATTTCCTGACTTTAGTATTCTGTCATCTGTTCTGGTTTCGTATGTTCTGAAGATATGAAGGGAGATCATGCAACTTAGTTCTAAAGAAGGGTCTCCGGACTTGAAATATTCACTCTAATTTCTCTCTCACAGATGCTTGCCAGGCCTGCTGAACAATTTATGTTTTTTTATATACAAATGAAGCCTGCGTTCGCAAGAATCTTGAAGGTTAAGAGATGTTCTGAGTGAAGTCCTCCAAGACATTAACAGAAAAAGATAAATGATTTCCATTGGCTGGCAATTCTCTAATGAGGGGGCATAGTCTGAGAATGAGAGCCAGAGCGTTCAGGAGAAATGTTAGGAAGCACTTCTACATACAATGGATGGGAGAGGTTTGGAACTCTCTTCCACAAACGACAGTGGATACTGGAACTGTTAGTCAGTTTAAATGAGAACGTTTTTTAAAACAAGTAACTGAAGGATACTCGCGTTTTAATTTGTGAAGCTACATCCATCTACCATACCCCCCAGAAATGTTCTCGTTCTCACAGTCTCTGGTTAGAGAATTCAAGTCTAGACAGATTATGCTCCTGGTCTCTGTACGTCGAGGTGTTTGTCATGTACAGATGTGTAGATTTACAGTGCAAATATCACCACAGTGCAAACACTCCCTTTTGTCACTAAGGGAGCCCTGAATGCTCTCTTATACTGCACTTAGTCATAGAGATGTACAGCATGGAAACAAACCCTTCGGTCCAAATCGTTCATGCCAACCAGATATCCTAACCTAATCTAGTCTCTTTTGCCAGCACTTGGCCTGTATCCCTCTTAGCTTTACTATTCATATACCCGTCCAGATGCCTTTTAAATGATGTAATTGTACCAATCTCCACCACTTCCTCTGGTAGCTCATTCCATACACACACCATCCTCTATGTGAAAAAGTTGTCTCCTTAGGTCCATTTTATATCTTTCCCTCTTACTCTAAGCCTATGCCCTCCAATTTGGGACTGTCTCACCCCAGGGAAAATTCTTCGTCCGATCCATGCCCCTCGTGATTTTATGAAACTTAAGAAGCCTCCGACGCTCCAGGGAAAACAGCCCCAGCCGATTTCAGCCTCTCCCTATAGCTCAAATCCTCCACCCTGGCAATATCTTTGTAAATCTTTTCTGAACCCTTTCAAGATTCACAACATTCTTCGTTCGGAAGAAGACCAGAATTGCGCGTGTCCTAACCAACGTCCTGTACAGCCACAACATGACCTCCTAATTCTGATACTCAATCATCTGACCAGTAAAGGAAAGCATACCAGATATCTTCTTCATTATCCTATCTGCCTGCCACTCTACTTACAAAGAACTATGAACCTGCACTCCAATGTCTCTTTGTTCAGCAACACACCCTTACTAGTAAGTGGATATTAAATGCTCTGATTTGCTTTTCCAAAATGTAGCACCTCGTATTTATCTAAATTAAACTCCACTGCCACTGCTCGGCCCATTGGCCCATCTGATAAAGATCCCATTGTACTCTGAGGTAACCTTCTTCACTGTCCACTGCACCTTCAATTTCGTTGCCACCTGCAAACTTAATAACTATACCTCCTACGTTTGCATCCAAATCATTTATATAAATGATGAAAAGCAGTGGACTCAACACCGATCCTTGTAGCACATCATTGGGCATAGGTATCCAGTCTGAAAAGCAACCTTACACCACCACCTCTTGCCTTCGAGCCAATTCAAATGGCTAATTATCCCTGTATTCCATATGATCTAAGCTTGCTAATCAGTATCCAATGGGAAACCTTGTCAAACACCTTACTGAAGTCCATACAGATCCCGTTCACCGCTCTGCCCTCATCAATCCTCTTTGTTACTTCTTCAAAAAAATCAGTCGAGTTCGTGTGTCATGATTTCCCACACACAAAACCATTTCTACTTTCAAATTAATCGAACTTTGGTCACTGGCCCAAAAGTGCTCCCCCACTGACACCTCAGTCTGTTTCCATTGTGATAGGCTGCTTCATTGCTGTGAATTTGAATTAAAATGAGAAACACCTGGACTGATTGGACGCTGCTTCTCGATCAGGCAGCTAGTGGGGCAGGATCACAGGACACCGAATTTATAATAATAAACTAGTAAAGCTAGTGTGCTTCCAAATAAACCCGTTGGACTATAACCAGGTGTTGTGTGATTTTTAACTTTGGCCAGTCCAATACTGACACATCTATGTCCTCATAGAATCCCTACAGTGTGGAAACAGGCCGTTCGGCCCAATAAGTACACACCAAGTGAATTTGATTGATTCATTCATTGATTTCAGTGAAGGGACATTTCAGCACCTTCTTCAGTTGCTGCCTGAACTTTGTCAAGGTCATGGCAAAAATGCCATGCAGCAACTGAGAAACTGCATCATGAATCCCAATTCCAGCACAATTCATATAGATAAATAGAGCAATAGCCCATCACAAACATTTGGCTCCATATCGAATACATTGTTAACACCAGCAGTAACAAGATGGATTTACTTCAGCTTTGCATTTCGGTGTCCCTGTGAGATTCTCCACTGGTCTTCTGTGGGCTCTGCTGGTCATTAACATGTATCTGATGATGAAAACATTGAGCAGCAGAATCAGGGGAAATTGGAAAGTCGGGGTTAGAATGTGGTTAAGGAACTCAATTATGATCCAGACTCAAGTGTAATAAACACCGATTGTTATATCACAAAGCCAGGGGTCGTTATCCAGCCAACACTGAGCTGGGAACATAAAATACCAGAAGATGTTCTTTAAACAGCTCAGCACAGTCGCTGTTCCCAGAACGGTTTTCTAAATGCAATATTTAATTTTCAGCTTCTGGCAACAAATGGCCACAAATCAATCGAAAGTGAAAGTGATGGCAAACCAGACAGGACCGTCCGACCGATATAAAGCAGTATGGCATAAATATTATACATGGGGATGCCCCATAGGAAACTGTGGTGTTCTCAATAAACAATCAGAATGTGTCTCAATATCAGGTTGAAGGATAACGACCAGTCGACCTGCCACTACCATGGCCACCAGGTAACGGGTATCACATGGAGACAATCCACAATCTTTATCAAGCAGCATGAAGGTCATCACTGCATTAACTGTGAAGAAGGCAAGCAAGCAAATTATACATTAATTTGGAGGTAAGCTTACAGTACTTTAATGGTTACTACTGCTGCCTCACAGTGCCAGGGACATGGTCTTGATTCTAGTCTGGGTCAACAGTCTGTGTGGAGTTTGCACATTCTCCCTGTGTCTGAATGGGTTTCCACTCTGTAGCTCAGTCCAAAAATGTGCAGGTTAGATGTTTGGCCAAGGTACATTTGCCTAAGAGTGACCAGGATTGTGCAGGTTATTTGGATTAGATCTGTGAAATGCAGGGATAGGGTGGCGGTATTGGGCCTAGGGTCAGCACAGACATGAGGAGCAACATGGCATCTTCTGCACTGTAAAGATTATATTCCGTAATTCTATGTCTCACAGTGCTCTGAGAAAAGGAGAAAAATCTCTTCATCTCTGTAACCTTTCAAAGTTGCCTTATTTCAGATATAAAAGAAATAAGTGCCCTCTAGCTCTTGTCACAAATCTAGTGTTTCTTGCAAGGAGTCACCCATGAAGGAAGCGTTGCTGCAGCTGTTCCCAGTTTTACTGAGATCACAGCTGGAGGGCTGTATGAGACTGTTTTTATCTCCTTACCTCAGAAAGAATTTAATTACATGAGAAGGTGTATGGACACAGATGACTCAGTTGATTCCTGGGATGACGAGTTAATCCTATGTGGGAATGTTGCGCAGTTTGGATGTATAACCTTTGAAGTTCACCAGAAATAGACATGATCATATTGAGACATAACTGACCCTGAGAGGACTTGACAGGATGGATGCTAAGTGGATGGCTCCCCACGTGCGAGTGTGAAGAACATGGGGAACTGCAGAATGTTTGAAAATGTGGCCTCTTCCATTTCAGACTGTGATAAAAGAATAACTGATAATGCGTTGCCCAAAGAGCAGTGAAAGCTGAATTTGATAGATATTTGATCAACTAGACAGCCAGTGCTTATGTGGGTTAGGTTTGACGGGGTTGAATGGTCTACGTATGTTCTTATTTGTTGTGCATCATGTCACAAATAGGAGGTGATTTGGTACAAGGACAATCACTTTAAATGTAAGGGTCCTCCCATTTTAGATTGAGATGAGGATGCTCCTTTGTACTGAGGGCTATGCTATCTGTGGCATTCTCATCTGCAGGGAGCAGTGAGGATATTCAAGGCTGAGCTCAGTAGCTCCTTGATGGTCAAGGAAGCCCATGTTTATTGGGAACAGAGCTGGACAGGGAGTTCAGCTACAGTCAGATCAGCTTTGATCTGTCTGATTGGTGTAGTCGGGACCAATTTGCCAACTGGTGCTCCTAGCTCCTGTTAATGCCACACAACACGTCTCTGACTGAATTCCTCAAGGCTGTTACTGAGGCACAGGAATACACCATTCAGCCGCTCCAAAGAGTTGCATAGGAACTTGCATTCAGCACTTACAGCTTACTGCACAGTGTGCCAAGGAGGTGACGCAACTCTTTTAAACAGATATAGAGGAAAGAGAGAAGAAAGAATAAAGAACAGCACAGCACAGGAACAGGACCTTCGGCCCACTAATACTGCACTGACACTTGATGCCTTTCCAAATGAAAAACCTTTTATCTTTTCATGGTCCATATCCCTTGATTCGCTAACTATTCAAGAAATTGCTATTGCATCCACCTCCACAATTACCTTAGGAAGCACATTCCAGACACTTCTCAACATCTGTGTACAAAAGCTGTCTCACATCTCCTTTAAACTTTCCCTTCTTACCTTAAAACTATGTCCCCTTGTAATTGAGTTTAGCATCCTGGGAAAAAAAAAAAAGCTCTGACTATCCATTCTGTCCATGCCTCTCATAATTTTTTCAACTTCTTTCAAGTCACCCCCTCATTCATCAATGTTTAAGTGAAAGCACACGTTTGTCCAATCTCTCCTCATTGCCAATACGTTCCAAACCAGCCAACATCCTGGAAACCAAAGTCTCCACATCTTTCTGGTAGTGTGGTGTTCAGAAATATACACAACATTCACAAAAAATACACAAGACTCGACAGGCCTCTTCGTATTGTTGATTCCATAATTCTCAGCCCTGAATTGAATAGTTTGTTTGGTGATTCAAGTGGACAACAAAGAGGCAGGGACAATTGTCAGAGTCGATAATCATGATGTCAGATTTGGAAAGGATAGTAGCTGTCCTTCCATAAAAGGGCATGAATGAACTGGAATTTCTACAACAATGGGTTGTTGCCATTACTGACTGTAATTGAATTCAAAAACCACCAGCTGTTCGGGGGGCGGGGGGAGGAAGAGGTGGTGGTGAAGTGGGGGTATTTGAACCCACAGTAATAGCCTGGGGCTCTGATTGCAAGTGTAGTGATATTATCAAAATCCCACTGACTCTCCTGAAGTCAGCACCTTTCAGGGAGAACACTTAACATTTCTGGTCAAATTATTTGTGGCTGGAAGAGAATAGGAAGAGTTGAATCTGGATGTACCGAAGGTGCAGATAATGGTTTATTCAGCAGCTAGACAGAGACAAAAGGGGAGACTTGAGATATTGTGGAGTTGGTAGTGAACAGGATTGGTGCTGTAGAGAATATGGAAATAGATATCAGCTTAGAGCAAAAGTGCTTGTTGGAGTTATAAGCAGTTTGATTCCACTTCACATATTGGCATTAAAATTGTTTGGGAAGGAATGGAGTTTATGGACAGAAGTCATGGCAATGGTTTCCTTTTTTCCAGTATTTAAATTATGAGGACAGTAATTTAGTTCAACAAGGTTTATTGAATTCATAGTCAGATATAAAGACTTACCAGGTATAATAGTGAGAAGAGGATAGAAATCAGCTTGAATCAGCAAAGCACACTTAATATCCACCCAATCTTGAGGAAGATTGTAAAGACCCAAATATAAACCCCTGGTTAGTATTGGAACATTCCAGTCTATTGTTCTCATATTCTGGTCCATTGTTGGAACACTCCAGTGCGTTGTTCTCAGACTCTGATCTCTTCCCTCCCTCACTCTTGAACTGTTGATCCTGGTTAGTGCTGAAAGTGAAGTTCCTACTGATACTATCTGATAACATTGTAAGAACCCCTTATTAATAGGAAGTAAACCTGTTAGTGAAATAATTTGATGCATGGAGACTGACATTAACTACAATCACTGAACGAGCAGGTTCACTTAACTCCATTCAAACCAATTTGTTTTATACCGTGGTAAATTAATACATTTGCTCAATCTGGAAGGGATGTCTGAGTTCTTCTGGGGAATGGACAGAACACCAAAGTGATTATCCGTAACTATTTAATGCTCCATAGATATGGAAGTGTGGTCAGACGACTGTAGAGTTATCAATTACCATGTCTCTACATAAAAAAAGAGACAAACCCTGTAATAAAGAACAGCCAATATAATATAATTAAAATATTGAGGATACTTCCAGAGTCTCACATTTGGGGAGAATAATTTGTTCTTCAGAAACACTGGATTCACAAGAAGCAACTAGAATAGAGATGCAAATGGAAAACACATGTGTGGACAAGAAAGGTCAGTTTCTGAAGCTATTATCAGAGCAGGTCAATGAAGATGGTGCTGTAGATTTTCTCAACTAAACTACAATCAAGGGTCATTTAATAGACAATTTCAGAAAGCTGAGTTAGAAAAAAAGAAGTGTAAATATGCTACAACAATGGCTGACAAAGATAATTCCACATGGTATCAGATTAAAAGAAAAAAACATGCTTTCTCTTGAGCTCAGTTAAAATTATTGCCTCATTCACTAAACATCTCCACTTCCCCAGCTGCATATCCTCTTTAATATGGTCCTCAAAATCTACTTGTTTGACATTTTTAAAGTGACAGTTCCTCCCACGTCTCAGTATCAACAATGTTTAATTTGCTATCATAAGATTGTTGGTTTGTATCTTGCTGCCAAGAGCCACTGCGATCCTATGGCACTGAGATTGTAGTATTAATCCACGCATAGTGCTGTGTCAGGATAATTTGTTGCAACAGCATGATGTCAAATGGCCAGGGTATCTGCGACTTATTCCCAATGTTTATATTGGTGCAATAATGTGGCATACTTATTGCTGTGGAAATTAAATTGACTCGTCTCAAATGTTAGCAAGAGCAAAGAAAAATGCTTTATTGTAACCTCTACAGGGGTAAATACACTTGGCAAAATGCTGCATGGAAGGGGATGAATAACTTTCACATATTTCTTTTATACATTTCACTTATCCTTATCAAACGCTCAAGGACAAGAACTAGGAACATTCGGCTGTTGATATGAAGTTTATGTTTTCCCTGACTCTTGCTGAATTTGACTGTTTTGCAAGTCCTGCAAGGCCAAGTTGTCTGCTTGCAGAATCCAGCAAAGTCAGATTGTCTACTTCAAATGTTAGCAAAGTGTTAGGTTTAGCAGAGTTAGATTTAGCAATCTTTCAGATTTCACAGTAAATGTTAATTTGTTAATTTTCCATTACATTCCCCCCCCCCCTCCCTTTCTGTCATTTTATGACAACAAGGACAAAAAAAGAACCAGACTTAAAAAAATACAGAGCCAGATAGCTATACATCGGCGATCTTAACTGCTGTTTGTGTTGTGAGGAGCATTTGAAACGGTCCCAGCCACCTCTTCGCCTCCCAGTTTTTCCTCCTGAACTCTTTCACCACTATCCAGTCTCCAGGTTCCAGATCATGCTAGTTGGGGTAGTGCTGCTTTCACTTGATTCTGTATTTGAGACAAAAGTAGAGCGATTTTTAAAGAGTAACAGAACATCACATCCTCATAGTGGCCTGTTATCTGTCTTACCTTCGGTCTTGGGCCCATTCCTGTATTGGGCAGCCTCCCAAACAAAATCTCAAACGGTCTAAGATTAGCTCTTCCTCTCCTCCTAGATCTCATATACATTAGCACAATCGGGAGTGCTTTTATCCATGTCACCCTTTGCTCTTTACAACATTTTGTCAATTTATTTTTTAGGGTAGCATTTTCTCTTTCCACTGCCCCACTGCTCACGGAGTGGTAGGCACAATGTTGTCCCATGTTTATTCCTAATTAATCACAGATCTGCTGTAAGGCATTATTGACAAATGGTGTCCCATTGTGGTACTGATCCTTTCAGCGATGCCCCATCTCGGAATTATCTTACGTAGCAAAGCCTTGGCTGCTGCACTGGCATCCTGTTTAGTCGTGGGGAATGCTTCCATCCATTTGGAAAACGTATCAACTATTAACAGACAGTACCTTTTCCCTTCGCTGGGCGTTAGTTCAATAAAATCCATCTGTGAATATTCAACAGGTTTTTGGGGTTGGGGGTGTGCTGCCTGACTCATCTGTATTCCCCTCCCCACATTATTAGTGGCACAGATAACACAATGCTCACAATTGTTCTGGGAGTAATGAGTAAATCCCTTAGTGCACCAGTGTGCCAAAATGCTGTCGTACATCCCGCCTTTTGACACATGGTCCTTACCGTGTGTCAGATTGACATAGAATGGAAATAATGATGGTGGTAGACAGGGTTTACAATTGGGACCACACCATGCCCCTTCCCTCACACTGCTTCCTGCTTTCGTCCACTCACGCTTTTCTTCTAGTGTGGCCTGTGACTGTAACTCCCATACATCTGCTGTTGGGGTACAAATTTTTATCATACACATGTTTTTGCTGCTGAGTCTGCCCTTGCATTGCCTTGAAAATAAGATCATTATTTTTTGTGTGGACTTCACACGTACACACAACGATTGATTTAGGCAATAGCTTCCAGGAGGTCAGAAATCAGGCCACGGTGTGTGATGGCCTTTCCGGTGGTGGTCAGAGCCCATGTGTTTCCACAGGGCTCCAAAAGCATGTACAACCCCAAAGGCATATCTGCTATCGGTGTAAATATTCACTGTCCTTCCCTCAGCCAATTTACAGGCTTCGGCCAAGGCAATCAGCTCCGCTGCTGGCGCTGACAGATGAGAAGGGAGTGATCCCACTTTGCCTACCTCGTAGGTAGTCACTGCAGCATACCCAACACAATTCTGGCCTGTCTCCTTCCTCCTGAATGCTGACCCATCCATATCTGGATTCTCACATGGTGAATCCTGCAAATCTGGTTTGGGGCTGCAAATTTCATTAGTTACAGCAACACAGTCGTGTGGGTCTCCATCGCCTTCTGTGGGGAGAAGGCTAGCAGGGTTAAGGACGTTACATCGCTTTATTGTAATGTTAGGCATCTCCAATAGCACAGTATTGTATTGGAGCCAACGCACTGCCGACGTGTGTGTGTTCTTTTGCTTGGAAAGCAGTAATGCCGAGCATATCCCTGGATGCTACAACAGCCTTTTCAGCTGTAGCCACAGCTCACGGGTATTTAGGCAATCCTTCTGCTACAGTGTCTAGTTTAGCTGAAAAATATGCTGCCGCCTCAATCTTCCCCCATGATCCTGCAACAGGACAGATGACATGCAGCCACGCTTCTCATCTACCATTTGTACAAAAGGCTTGTTTGGGTTCGGAATTCCCAGCGTAGGTGTAGTTTGCAGCGCCCTTATTAATTCAACAAAGGCACTCTGGCCTCTGGGTCCACTGTAATGGACTCTGGTTCTGCAACCCTTTGCCATGGGCTATGTCACTTAGGGGAGCCTCCAGGGTTGCGTAATGTGCGATAAACATCCTACAGTAGGAGCACATACCCAAAAAGGATAGCAATTACCTCTTCGTGTGAGGCTTTGGAATTTGCTGGATTGCTTGAACTCTGTCTTGACCAATGGCCTTCCCTTATTCACATATTAGGTGACCTAAGAACCTCACCTGTTGTTGCACAAATTGTAGCTTTGCGAGACTGGCTTTGTGCCCTTCCTGCACTAGATGGCAGAGCAACGCAAGTGCACCCTTCCACATTGTTCCTTTATTGGTGCCGCAGTCAAGCAATCATCTGCATACTGCAGAAGAACTGACCCCGGGGGTGAACAAGAGTGTCCCGACTCCTGCGCAGAGCCCCATTATATATGGTGGAGGACTCACAGTAATCTCGCGTGAAGGTATATGATTTCCCTTTGAATGGAAAAACGAACAGAATTAACTATCTGGGTGCACTGGTACACTAAAGAAAGCATTTGCTCAATCCACAACAGAGAACAATTTCCTGTCCGGTGGAATTTGAGCCAATATAGTATAGGGGTTGGGAACTTTCGGGGCACGTGGAACAACAGCGTTATTTCTGCCTGCAGGTCTTGAACAAATCTCCATTCCTCCGGTTCACCGGGAATGTTTGCCTTTTTGACCAGAAAAATGGGGGTTCTCACCGGTGAGTTTTCATAGGGGATTATCACTCCAGCCTTTAGGAGGGATTCAAAGAGTGGAGTAATTCCTCTTATGGCTTCAGGTTTTAACGGGTATTGTGCTCTGCAAGGACGATACTCAGACTTCGGGGTTATCCTTATGGGCTCACAACCCCGTATGAGCCCCACATCATGTTTGTCCTTTGTCCATAACTCAGTCGGGACCATTTTTAATTTTGGTCCGAAACTTCTATCTTAAGGAAAAGCTAGGGTACCCTCCTAGGATTTTCAGGGCGAGCGGGTGTTACCTGGACTTTTCTATCTGCCTGAGTTAGCCAATTCAGTTCCTTCTTATCTCTCCGCATATCTGCATTGAACCAGATACCCACATCGTCCCGAGAGACCCAACCTTTCGTTCTTTGTGCCTTTAGCACCCATGGTCCCAAATCCTGCCAACTATTAATGGATACCTTCGCCAGTGACGCATGAGAGCAGAGCCTTCCACACCAAAAAGATAGGGTATATTTGCCGTCACAGATACTTCAGATAAGTTCACACTGACTGCACATCTGTGGTCACTCCAATAATATTCACACAATAACAGCTGATCTTGTTTAACCAATCTCCTGAAAAAATCCTTCTCATATGGTTCGTCAGGGCCACCACGGTGTGTGTGCTGTGCAGTGCAGCATGTCTCCAGCAAGAAAATCGGTGTTAATAGGATTAACATGGTTGCTTGCTTCCAGTGCGAGTGAATCGCTAACTGAACTTATTGCTGTCTGGCTTAATCGCCACTCATAGACATGCATCAGGGGTCAAGGGTCATATTTTACAGCCTGCAATCTTGCTTTGAATTACCTGCAAGCCCGTCGGAGTACTGACCAAATCCAACCCCAGTCTCCCCATGAGATTCCGACCTATCAGATTTCAAGGACAAAATTCCGATAACAAGAATTGGAATGTTTCCCTGTTATTAGTTTTGCATAGTAGAGGTGCAGAAAATCTCTCCTGCGCCATGACTCCTGATGCACCCATTGTGTTCAGGAACGTTTCACTCATCTTTATTTGTGTCGATTGTCTAAACTGGCTTAATTTAAGGACTGTTGCCCCTGTATCTACCAAAACGTTAACTGATGTACCTTCCACATATAACATAGAGGTGGGCATTGACTTATATGCATCATTGTGATATTGGACATACTGTCCACACTTCGAAAACTCAGTGTTCAACATTGAGGTGTGACATGGCTCAGTGCGCGAAAGGTTAGTGGAAGAGATTAGCATAAGTGAGTCTCCATTGCCAAGCATAAAAGGAAAGAGGCTTACCTGTACCATGTGTATGCTTCCCACCTCCACCGCAGCCTTCCCCTGTCAGTCCCTCTGTCACTCAGCCTCCAGGGCCGATTGAGGCTGTCTGTGCGTGTACTGCCTCACCCAGTGGTCCATTGCTCCACAAACAAAGCACCCGCCAGATCTACCTCTACCAGCACCTCTTTCGCGACCTCTTCCTCTTCCGCGACCTCCCCCTCTGTCTCTCTCCCTTCCTGCAACACCTCCCTCCAACAGCTGGGTGACCATTTGCATCATAGTAAGCTGAGCTTTATGTGCTTGCTGTTCCAACTTTAGTTTCCGCTTATCCTTCTCTTGGGTGAGCAACCTTTCAGCATGTATCGCATGTTGTTCTATCAAATTCAGCTTTCCCGTGTCCCAGGTAATACATGTGCATTTTACCTTTTTCACTATTTCGACCTTCATTCCATTGATGAAGCTGTTCCTCAGGTGTGCCTCATACGGTGTGATTTCTGCCGCCGTTATGTCGTCGGGTGGTCTCAGTGCACTATGGGTGTTATGGACTTCAGTGAGTCACGTAAGGTGCTGGGGCACTGTCTCACCTTCCCGTTGTTTTCACATTGCTATTTTGGTCATATCCATTCGAACTGGGAATATCGCCCTAAAGGCGGTTCCCAGCGCTGCAACAAAAGCATTAAAGTTTCCCTTCTCTTCCACTTGCGGGTTGGCTGCTCTGGCATGGACGTTTGCAGCTCACCAGGTGTACTTGATTTTGGTGACATTAGCACCTAGTTTTTTATCCCAGGAGACGTCTCATCTCATGTGACGTGAGACGTCACTTTATATTAGCTCCAACCTCGCGTGGGTCAGGCAACTGCCCAGAGGCACTTTCCAGATCCTTCATGGTCCATGGCTGGCGGGCCAACACTGGGCGCCTTTCTAGACCTACATCTTCAACCATTGGGGCTTGCAGAACGACCTGGTTAGATGATCGTACGCCAGTACCCTCACCGTCTGACTCATTATCCGTCAGGGGGTGATCACGGTCAAGCCTTGGATGCCTTTCCATCTTGGAGTGGTCGTCCTTCTTTTGGCCTTCTTGCTTCGGTCTGTCGCTGGTATGGTGTGCTATCGGTGATCCAGCAGGCCCTGAGGCGGTGGCCGCTGACGTGGAACTTTCACCAGGCGGATCTTGTACGGGGGCTGCAGGTCTCGGAGGGCAGTCATCAAAGTCAGGGTCTGAAACAGACTTAAGACACTGTACAGCTTCGTTAGGTTGGTTTCCGCATGTGCACTGGTGGTTGTACGTGTATTAGGTCTATCCTTTACTTGAGATTTCATTTCTCTGATATCAACCTCAGCCTTCCACATGTTGTAAGCACTCCAGTTCATAGGTTCTATTTTCCCCTTCCTTTTCTCCCTCTCTCTCTCCTCCTGCCTCAACCTTAATAGTTCCAACTGTCTTTTATTAAAACTTCCTCCCTCCGGCAAACGACATTCTTTAATCCACAATTCTAACTGCTTTACACATTCAGGGACGTAATTATTAAGCATGTATTGTATTTTTGGTTGGCCATTCCAAGTCCTGTGTGGACTCTCCTTTTGTTTGCTCTTGCCGGAAGCCATTTTTAGTGTAACAGAAAAAGTGTTCAGCTCTCTCTCTCTGTCTCTGTCTCTCGCTCTCGCGGTACCATTATCTTTTCCCTTTTGACTTGCTTTTACCTCCAGGGGTCCCCTCTCGCATTGGGCGCGTCCACTACAATGCCTTGGTTTTCGTAAACCAAGAAACCACGTACCCGGTATGTCTTAGGCAAGTCCAATTCAGCCAGTGCTGGTTCCAAGTCTAAAACCAGTCTTAACCTTGCAGTCTCCTAAACACTCTTCAGACAGGAATCCCCTTCCCTTGGGGTTTTACTCTAATACCATGTGAGAATTCACTGAACCCTTTTCCTGCTGTATTTATTCTCTTAGAATGACTCTCTACATAGGATTATGTAAACCACGACTCTTACCTACCTTATTTGATTTGAAACCCTGGCGTTAGGGCAATCCACAGATTCCCAGTTTTCTCACGCAAAAGGTCCAATTCGAGATGAAGTGAAAGACCTTCAAGGCGCTGGGGCCTGCGCCTCCTGGGAATCTTCAGATTCTCCCCCAGTCGTGGGGTCTCGGGATGAGCCCCCAAGTATACTGTCGTGGAAATTAAATCAACTTGACTCAATAATTAGCTAGAGCAAAGCAAGGGTCTTTATTACAAATTTTGCAAGATTGACCCATTATACTAAGTCAGATGCCTCAATGCAATGAGTACCCAAACATTTACACAGACACCAGCATTATAACCTTCCTTATCACACTTTCAAGGGCAGAGAGAGGGAAACTCAAGTTGTTATCTTCTCATCGCCTGGTCCTAGACATAACAGTTATTCAGCTTTCGCTGAGTTCGACTATCGCAAGGTCGAGTTGAATGCTTACAGAATTCAAGCAGAGAGAAGCTAACTGCAGACCTTCATCAAACCATCGTTTACAAAGCTCAGCAGAGCATTGATATAAACAAAGCATTCTCATTAAACTTCACAGTAAATGGATAATTAATTTCACAGTATATGAATAATTAATTTCAAAGCAAATGGATAATTTTCTATTACAGTCACAGCGTGTTCAGAGAGAGTCAGAGGGTGTGACAATGCGTCTGAGAGAGAGTCACAGTGAGTCAGAGTGTCAGAGAGTGTCGCAGCGTTTCACGGAGTGTCTTAGAGAGGGTCGCAGTGTGTCTCAGTGTGTCTCAGAGAGTGTCACAGTGTATCAGAGAGAGGCAGGGAATGTCACAGTCTGTCAGAGAGTGTCGCATGTGTGTCAGAGAATGTTACAGTGTGTCTGAGAGACAGTCAGCGAGTGTCAGTATATCAGAGAGTGGCATAGCATGTCTCAGACAGTGTCAGAGAGTGTCAGAGAGAGTCAGAGATAGTCACAGTGTGTTACAGAGAGTGTCAACGACGGTCAGAGTGTGTCACAGTGAGTCTCAGAGAGTGTCACAGTGTGCCTCAGCGAGTGTCAGAGAGAGTCAGAGAATCACAGTGTGTCACAGTCTGTCAGAGATTGTCACAGTATATCTCAGAGAGCGTCAGAGATTATCATAGTGCCGTAGAGAGGGATACAGTATGTCTCTGAGTTTCAGAAAGAGTCATAGTGCCTTAGAGAGTGTCACAGTGTGTCAGAGATTGTCACAGTGTATCTCACAGAGTATCAGAAAGTGTCACAGTGTCTCAGTGGGTGTCACAGTGCGTCAGAGATTGTTCAATGTGTCAGAGAGTGTCACAGTGTGTCAGAGAGTGTCACAGTGGGTCTCAGAGAAAGTCAGAGAGTGTCACAGATTGTTTCATACAGAGTCAACAAGTGTCACAGTATGTCACTATCTGTCAGAGAGTGTCACAGTGTGTCTCAGAGAGTGACAGAGAGAGTCAGAGAGTGGCACAGTGTGTCAGAGAGTGGCAAAGTATGGCTCAGAGCGAGTCAGAGAGTGTCAAAGTGGGTCTCAGAGAGTGTCAGAGAGAGTCAGAGAGTGCCACAGTGTGTGTCAGAGAGTGTCAGAGATGGTCAGAATATTTCACAGTGTGTCTCAGAGAGTGTCACAGTGTGCCTCAGGGAGTGTCAGAGAGAGTTAGAGAATCACAGTGTGTCACAGTCTGTCAGAGATTGTCACAGTATGTCTCAGAGAGCGTCAGAGCTTATCACAGTGCCTTAGAGAGGGATACAGTATGTCTCTGAGAGTGTCAAAAAGTGTCAGAGTGCCGTGGAGAGCGTCACAGTGTGTCAGAGATAGTCACATATGTCTCAGAGAGCGTCAAGGATTATCACAGTGCCTTAGAGAGGGATACAGTATGTCTCTGAGAGTGTCAGAAAGTGTCAGAGTGCCTTAGAGAGTGTCACAGTGTGTCAGAGATTGTCACAGTGTGTCAGAGAGAGATTCAGAGAGTGACACATTGTGTCAGAGAGTGTCACAGTGTGTCTCACAGAGTATCATAAAGTATCACAGTGTCTCAGTGGGTGTCACAGTGCGTCAGAGATTGTCACAGTGTGTCAGAGAGTGTCACAGTGTGTCAGGGAGTGTCACAGTGGGTCTCAGAGAAAGTCAGAGTGTCACGGAGTGTTTCATACAGAGTCAACAAGTGTCACAGTATGTCACTGTCTGTCAGAGAGTGTCACAGTGTGTCTCAGAGAGTGACAGAGAGAGTCAGAGAGTGGCACAGTGTGTCAGAGAGTGGCAAAGTATGTCTCAGATGGAGTCAGAGAGTGTCAAAGTGGGTCTCAGAGAGTGTCAGAGAGAGTCAGAGAGTGCCACAGTGTGTGTCAGAGAGGGTCAGAATATGTCACAGTGTGTCTCAGAGAGTGTCACAGTGTATCAGAGAGTGTCACAGTGTCTCACAGTTGGTCAGAGAGTGTCAGAGAGAGGCAGCGTGTTTCAGACAGTGTCTGTGAGAGTCAGAAAATGTCACAGTCTGTCAGAGAGTGTCACATTGTGTTACATAGTGTCAGAGAGAGTCAGAGAGTGTCGCAGTGTGTAACACTCTGTCAGAGAGTGCTACAGCGTGCCTCAGAGAGTGTCAGAGGGACTCAGAGTGTCACAGTCAATTGGAGAGTGTCACAGTCTGTCAGAGAGAGTCACAGTGTACCACATTCTGTCAGAGAGTGTCACAGTGTGCCTCAGAGTGTCGGAAAATCACAGTGTGTCAGAGATTGTCATAGTGTGTCAGAGTCAGAGAGTGTCACACTGTGTCTCAGAGAGAGTCAGAGAGTATCACTGTGTGTAAGGGAGAGTGTAAGGGAATGGCACAGTATGTCTCAGAGAGTGTCAAAGTGAGTCTCAGGGAGTGTCAGAGAGATTCAAAAGTGTCACAGTGTATCACAGTCTGTCAGAAAGTGTCACAGTACGTTTCAGACACTGTCACAGAGAGTCAAAGAGTGCCACAGTGTGTTTCAGAGAGTGTCAGAGAGGGTCAGAGTATGTCACACTGTGTCTCAGTGAGTGTCGCAGTGTATCAGAGAGTGTCACAGTGTCTAACAGTCAGTCAGAGAGTGTCAGAGAGTGACACAGTGTGTCTCAGAGAGTGTCAGAGAGTGTTACAGTGGGTCTCAGAGAGTGTCAGAGAGAGTCGGAGACTGTCACAGTGTGATACAGAAAGTGTCAAAGAGGGTCGGAGTGTGTCACAGCGTGTCTTGGAGAGTGTCACAGTGTGTCTCAGGGAATGTCAGAGAGAGTCAGGGAGTGTCACAGCGTGTCACAGTCTGTCAGAGAGTGTTACACTATGTCTCAGAGAGCGTCCGAGATTATCGCAGTGTCACAGAGAGGGATACAGTATGTCTCTGAGAGTGTCGGAAAGTGTCACAGTGTCTTAGAGAATGTCACAGTGTGTCAGAGATTGTCACAGTGTATTAGAGAGAGAGTCAGAGAGTGTCACAGTCTTGTCTCAGAGAGCGTCAGAAAGTGTCATAGTGTTTCATACAGAGTCAAAAAGTGTCACAGTGTGTCAGAGAGCGTCACAGTATGTCTCACAGAGTACCAGATAGTGTCACAGTGTCCAAGTGGGTTTCACAGTGTGTCAGAGATTGTCACAGTGTGTCAGAGAGAGAGTCTGATAGTGTCACAGTGTGTCAGAGAGTGCCTCAGTGTGTTTTAGAGAGAGTCAGAGAGGTTTAGAGTATGTCACACTGTGTCTCAGAGAGGGTCACAGAGTATCGGAGAGTGTCACAGTGTCTCACAGTCGGGCAGAGAGCGTCAGAGAGAGTCCGAGAGTGTCACAGTGTGTATTAGAGAGGGTCTCAGTGTGTCTCAGAGAGTGTCACAGTGTATCAGAGAGAGGCAGAGAATGTCACAGTGTGTCAGAGAGTTTCACAGTATGTCAGATAATGTCGCAGTGTGTGACAGAGACAGTCAGAGAGTTTCAAAGTGTGTCAGAGAGTGGCACAGTATGTCTCAGACAGTGTCAGAGAGTGTCACAGTGGTTCTCAGAGAGTGTCAGAGAGAGTCAGAGACTGTCACAGTGTGTCACAGAGAGTGTCAAAGAGGGTCAGAGAGTGTGTCACAGTGTTTCTCACAGAGTGACCGAGAGAATTAGAGACTGGCACAGTGTGTAAGCGAGTGCCACAGTATGTCCCAGAGAGAGTCGGAGAGTGTCAAAGTGGGTCTCACAGAGTGTCAGGGAGAGTCAAAAAGTGTCGCAGTCTGTCAGAGAGTGTCACAGTACGTTTCAGAGAGTGTCGGAAATACTCAGAGTGTGCCACAGTGTGTATCAGAGAGTGTCACAGTGTCTCACAGTTTGTCAGAGAGTGTCAGAGAGTGACACAGTGTGTCTCAGAGAGTGTCAGAGAGTGTTACAGTGGGTCTCAGAGAGTGTCAGAGAGAGTCGGAGACTGTCACAGTGTGATACAGAAAGTGTCAAAGAGGGTCGGAGTGTGTCACAGCGTGTCTTGGAGAGTGTCACAGTGTGTCTCAGGGAATGTCAGAGAGAGTCAGGGAGTGTCACAGCGTGTCACAGTCTGTCAGAGAGTGTTACACTATGTCTCAGAGAGCGTCCGAGATTATCGCAGTGTCATAGAGAGGGATACAGTATGTCTCTGAGAGTGTCGGAAAGTGTCACAGTGTCTTAGAGATTGTCACAGTGTATTAGAGAGAGAGTCAGAAAGTGTCACAATGTGTCAGAGAGTGTCACAGTGTGTCTCAGAGAGCGTCAGAAAGTGTCATAGAGTGTTTCATACAGAGTCAAAAAGTGTCACAGTGTGTCTCAGAGAGCGTCAGAAAGTGTCATAGAGTGTTTCATACAGAGTCAAAAAGTGTCACAGTGTGTCAGAGAGCGTCACAGTGTGTCTCACAGAGTACCAGAAAGTGTCACAGTGTCTAAGTGGGTTTCACAGTGTGTCAGAGATTGTCACAGTGTGTCAGAGAGAGAGTCTGATAGTGTCACAGTGTGTCAGAGAGTGCCTCAGTGTGTTTTAGAGAGAGTCAGAGAGGTTTAGAGTATGTCACACTGTGTCTCAGAGAGGGTCACAGTGTATCGGAGAGTGTCACAGTGTCTCACAGTCGGGCAGAGAGCGTCAGAGAGAGTCCGAGAGTGTCACAGTGTGTATTAGAGAGGGTCTCAGTGTGTCTCAGAGAGTGTCACAGTGTATCAGAGAGAGGCAGGGAATGTCACAGTGTGTCAGAGAGTTTCGCAGTATGTCAGATAATGTCGCAGTGTGTGACAGAGACAGTCAGAGAGTTTCAACGTGTGTCAGAGAGTGGCACAGTATGTCTCAGATAGTGTCAGTGAGTGTCACAGTGGGTCTCAGAGAGTGTCAGAGAGAGTCAGAGACTGTCACAGTGTGTCACAGAGAGTGTCAAAGAGGGTCAGAGAGTGTGTCACAGTGTTTCTCACAGAGTGACCGAGAGAATTAGAGACTGGCACAGTGTGTAAGAGAGTGGCACAGTATGTCCCAGAGAGAGTCGGAGAGTGTCAAAGTGGGTCTCACAGAGTGTCAGAGAGAGTCAAAAAGTGTCGCAGTCTGTCAGAGAGTGTCACAGTACGTTCAGAGAGTGTCAGAAATGCTCAGAGTGTGCCACAGTGTGTTTCAGAGAGTGTCAGAGAGTGTCAGAGAGGGTCAGAGAGTCTCACAGTTTGTCAGAGAGTGTCACAGTGTGTTACCGAGAGTGTCAGAGAGAGTCAGAGAGTGTCACAGCGTGTCTCTGAGAGTGTCAAAGAGTGTCACAGTCTGTAACAGTCTGTCAGAGTGTGTTACAGCGTACCTCAGAGAGTGTCAGAGAGTGTCAGAGAGAATCAGAGAGTGTCACAATCTGTCAGAGAGAGGTCACAGTGTGTGTCAGAGAGTCAGAGAGTGTCAAAGTGTTTCACAGTCTGTCTCAGAGAGAGTCACAGTGTGTCTCAGAAAGACCGAGAGTGTCACAGTGTTTCTCGGAGTGTCAGAGTGTCACAGTGTGTTAGAGATTGTCACAGTGTGTCAGAGAGAGAGTCAGAGAGTATCAGAATGTGTCAGAGAGTGTCACACTGTGTCTTAGAGAGAGTAAGAGAGTATCACTGTGTGTCTCAAAGAGTGTCAGAGAGATGCAGAGAGTGTCACAGTGTATCACAGTCTGTCAGAGAGTGTCACAGCCTGTCTCAGATAGTGTCAGAGAGTGGCAGAGAGAGTCAGAGAGTGTCAGAGCGTGTCAGAGAGCATCACAGTGTGTCACAGTCTGTCAGAGAGAGTCACAGTGTGTCTTGGAGAGTGTAAGGGAGTGTCAGAGAGTGTCACAGTGTGTCAGAGAGTGTCACAGTGTGTCACAGTCTGTCAGAGAGAGTCACAGTGTGTCTTAGAGAGTGTAAGGGAGTGGCAGAGGATGTCAAAGAGAGGCAGAGAGTGTCACAGTATGTTTCATCGAGTGTCAGAGAGGGTCAGAGAGTGTCAAATTGTGTCTCAGAGACAGACAGAGAGTGTCACGGTGTGTCTCAGACAGTGTCAGAGAGAGTCAGAGATCGTCAAAGGGTGTCTCAGAGAGTGTCAGAGAACGTCAGAGATTGTCACAGTGTGTCACAGTCTATCAGAGAGTCTTACAGTGTGTCTCAGAGAGTGGCAGAGAGTGTCACAGTCTGTTTCATAGAGTGTCAGAGAGTATCGCAGTGTGTCACACTCTGTCAGAGAGAGTCACAGTATGTCACTGTCGGTCAGAGAGTGTCACAGTATGTCGCAGGGTCTCATAATCGGTCAGAGAGAGTCAGAGAGTGTCACAGTGTGTTTCAGAAATTGTCAAAGAGTGACGCAGTGTGTCACACTCTGTCAGAGAGAGTCACAGTATGTCACTGTCGGTCAGAGAGTGTCACAGTATGTCGCAGGGTCTCACAATCGGTCAGAGAGAGTCAGAGAGTGTCACAGTGTGTTTCAGAAATTGTCAAAGAGTGACGCAGTGTGTCAGAGTCTGTCTGAGAGTGTCACAGTGTGGCTCAGAGAATGTCAGAGAGTGTCGCAGTGTGTCTCAGAGAGTGTCAGATTGAGTCAGAGAGTGTCACAGTGTGTTTCAGAAATTGTCAAAGAGTGACGCAGTGTGTCACAGTCTGTCAGAGAGAGTCACAGTGTGTCTCAGAGAATGACAGAGAGTGTCGCAGTGTCTCACAGTGTGTCTCAGAGAGTGTTAGAGAGAGTCAGAGAGTGTCACAGTGTGATTCAGAGAAAGTCATAGTTTACTACAGTGTGTTCGAGAGTGGCACAGTATGTCTCAGAGAATGTCAGAGAGTGTCAGTGTATCTCAGCGTCTCACAGTCGGTCAAAGAGTGTCAGAGAGAGAGTCAGAGAGTGTCACAGTGTGTCTCAGACAGCGTCAGAGAGTGTCACAGTGCATCACAGTTTGTCAGAGTGTGTCACAGCGTGTCTCAGAGTGTATCATAGAGGGTCAAAGTGTTTCACGGTGTGTCTCAGAGAGTGTCACTATCTGTCTCAGGGAGTGTCACAGTGTCTCAGCGAGAGAAAAAAGAGTGTCACACAGTGTTTCAGAGCGAGTGAGAGAGTGTCACAGTGTCTTTGAGAGTGCCACAGTGTGTCAGAGAGAGTGTCAGAGTATGCCAGAGAGTGTCACAGCATGTCTCAGAAGAGTCAGAGAGTATCACTGTGTATCTCAGAGACTGTCACAGTGTTTCTCAGAGAGTGACAGAGAGTGTCTTTTGGGTCTCAGAGTGTCAGAGAGAGTCACGACGTGTCAAGCTGTGTCACAGTCTATCAGAGAGTATCACAGTGTGTTTCAGAGAATGTTAGAGAGAGTCACAGTCTGTCAGAGAGAGTCACAATGTGCCACATTTTGTCAGAGAGTGTCACAGTGTGCCTCAGAGAGTCAGAGAGTATCACTGTGTGTCTCAGAGAGTGTCACAGAGAGGCAGAGAGCGTCACAGTGTATCACATTCTGTTAGAGAGTTTTGCAGTCTGTCTCAGATAGTGCCAGAGAGTGGCAGAGAGAGTCCGAGAAAGTCACAGTGTGTCACAGTCTGTCAGACAGAGTCACAGTGTGTCTCAGAGAGTGTAAGGGAGTGGCATGGGGTGTCAAAGAGAGGCAGAGAGTGTCACAGGATGTTTGATCGAGTGTCAGAGAGGGTCAGAGAGGGTCACAGTGTCTCTCAGAGACGGTCAGAGAGTGTTACAGTGTGTCTCCGAGAGGGTCATAAAGTGTCACAGTGTTTTAGAGATTGGCACAATATGTCTCAGAGAGCGTCAGAGAGTGTCACGTGGGTCTCAGTGAGTGTCAAAGAGAGTCAAAACTTGTCACATTGTGTCACAATCTATCAGAGATTGTCATAGCGTGTTTCAGAGTGTGTCTGAGAGAGTCGCAGTCTGACTCAGAAAATGTCAAATAGGGTCAGAGTGTGTCACAGTGTGTCACAGAGAGTGTCACAGTGGGTCAGTGCAGGTCAGAGAGTATCACAGTGTGTCTCAGTGTCTCACAGTCGGTCAGAGAGTGTCAGAGAGAGGCAGAGAGTGTTACAGGGTCTCTCAGACAGTGTCAGAGAGAGTCAGAGACTGTCACAGTGTGTCTCAGAGATTGTCAGAGAGTGTCACAGTCTGTTTCAGAGATTGTCAGAGAGAGAGAGTCAGAGAGTGGCACAGTGTGTAAGAGAATGGCACAATATGTCTCAGAGAGATACAGAGAGTGTCAAAGTGGGACTTTGAGAGTGTCAGAGAGAGTCATAAAGTGTCACAGAGTTTCGCAGTCTTGTCACAGTGCCACAGTGTGTTTCAGAGAGAGCCACAGTGTCTCACAGTCGGTCAGAGAGTGTCAGAGATAGGCAGAAACTGTCGCAGTGTGTCTCTGAGAGTGTCAGAGTGAGTCAGAGAGTGTCACAGTCTGTCAGAGAGAGTCGCAGTGTGCCACATTCTGTTAAAGAGTGTCACAGTCTGACTCAGAGAGTCAGAGAGTGTCAAAGTGTTTCACAGTCTGTCTCAGAGAGTGTCACAGTGTGTCTCAGAGAGACAGAGATAGGCACAGAGTGCCTCAGAGTGCCAGAGAGTCACAGTGTGTCGGAGATTGTCACAGTGTATGAGAAAGAGAGTCTGAGAGTGTCAGCGTGCGTCAGAGAGTTTCACACAGTGTCTCAGAGAGAGTCAGAGAGTTTCACTGTGTGTAAGAGAGTGGCACCGTGTGTCTCAGAAAGAGTCGGAGAATGTCAGAATGTGTCTCAGAGAATGTCAGAGAGAGTCAGAGAGTGTCAAAGTGGATCTCAGAGAGTGTCAGAGAATGTCAGAGATTGTCACAGTGTGTCACAGTCTGTCAGAGAGTGTCACAGTGTATCTCAGAGAGTGTCCGAGCGTGTCATAGTCTGTTTCAGAGAGTATCACATTGTTTCTCAGTGTCTCACAATCGGTCAGAGAGAGACAGAGAGTGTCAGAATGTGTCCCAGTGTGTGTAAGTGTCACAGTGTGTTTCAGGCAGTGTCAGAGAGAGTCCAAGAGTGTCACAGCATGTCTCAGAGAGTGTCAGAGTGTGTCGCAGTGTGTTACAGTTTGTCAGCGAGAGTCACAGTGTGTCTCAGAGAGTTTCGCAGTGTGTCTCAGGGTCTCAGAATCGGTCAGAGAGAGATTGATAGTGTCATAATGTGTCTCAGAGAACGTCAGTGTCACAGTGTGTCCCAGGCAGTGTCAGAGAAAGTCAGAGAATGTGAGAGAGGGTCAGATAGTGTCACAGTGTGTCTCTGAGTGTCATAGAGAATCACAGAGTGTCAGAATGTGTGTCAGAGTGGAAGAGAGACTCACAGTGTGTCACAGTGTGTCTCAGAGTCTCAGGGTGAGTCACAGAGTGTCACAGTATGTCGAAGAGAATGTCAGAGAGCGTCAGAGTGTGTCACAGTCTGTCTTAGAGAGGGTCAGAGTGTTTCAAAGTGTGTCACAGTCTGTCAGAGAGTATCATAATGTGTCTCAGAGAGTGTTAGAGAGTGTCACAGTGTGTCACAGTGAGGGTCGCTGTGTGTCTCAGAGAGTCAGAGAGAGCTAGAAAGTGTCACAGTGTGTCTTAGACAGTGTCACAGTGTGTCACAGTCTGTCAGAAAAGGTTACAGTGTATTTCAGAGTGTGTCAGAAAATGTCACAGTGTGTCACAGTGTGTCTAAGAGAATGTCAGAGAGCGTCAGAGAGTGTCACAGAATGCCTTAGAGGGCTCAGAGTGTGTCACAGTGTGTCACAGGCTGTCGAAGAGAGTCATAGTATGCCGCAGACAGTGTCAGGGAAAGTCAGAGAATGTCACAGCGTGTCATAGTCTGTCAGAGAGTGTTATACTGTGTTTTGGGCAGTGTCAGAAAGTCCGAGAGTCTCACAGCATGTCTCAGAGATTGTCAGGGAGTGTCGCAGTGTGTCACAGAGAAGGTCATAAAGTGTCACAGTGTGTTAAAGTGGCACAGTATGTCTCAGAGAGTGTCAGAGAATGTCACGTGCGTCTCAGATTGTCAAAGAGAGTCAAAAAGTGTCATATTGTGTCACAGTTTATCAGAGAATGTCACAGTGCGTCGCAGAGAGCGTCAGTGTCAGTGTGTCTCACGCAGTGTCAGAGAGAGTCCAAGAGTGTCAACGTGGGTCTGGGAAAGTGTCAGAGAGAGTCAAAGAGTATCACAGTGTGCCGCAGTCTGTCAGAGAGTGTCACCGTACGTTTCAGAGAGTGTCATAGAGAGTCAGAGAGTGCCACAGTGTGATTCAGAGAGTGTCAGAGAGTGTCAGAGTATGTCACTGTGTGTCTCAGAGAGAGTCGGAGAGTGACACATTATGTCTCAGACAGTGTCAGTGAGAGTAAGAGAGTGTCAGAGTCTGTCAGAGAGTGTCACAGAGTGTCTCTGAGAGTGTCAGAGAGTGTCAGTGTATGACAGTCTGTCAGAGAGTGTTACAGCGTGCCTTAGAGACTGTCAGAGAGAGTCAGAGAGTGTCAACGTCTGTCAGAAAGAGCTTACAGTGAGCCACATTCTGTCACAATGCCACAGTGTGTCTCAGAGTGTCAGAGAGTGACAAAGTGTTTCACAGTCTGTCTCAGAGAGTGTCACAGTGTGTCTCAGAGTGCAGAGTGTCACAGTGTGTCAGAGACTGTCACAGTGTGTCAGAGAGAGAGAGTCAGAGAGTGTCAAACTGTGTCACTGTCACCATGTATCTCAGAGAGAGTCAGCGAGTATCAAAGTGTGTCTCAGAGTGTCAGAGAGAGGCAGAAAGTGTCATAGTGTATCACAGTCTTTCTGAGAGTGTCACAGTCTGTCTCAGATATTGTCAGAGAGTATCACAGTGTGTCACAGAGAGACAGAGATAGGCACAGAGTGCCTCAGAGTGTCAGAGAGTCACAGTGTGTCAGAGATTGTCACAGTGTATGAGAAAGATTGTCAGAGAGTGTCCGAGTGTGTCAGAGAGTTTCACATTGTGTCTCAGAGAGAGTCAGAGAGTATCACTGTGTGTAAGAGAGTGGCACAGTGTGTCTCAGAAAGAGTCGGAGAGTGTCAGAATGTGTCTCAGAGAATGTCAGAGAGAGTCAGAGGGTGTCAAAGTGGATCTCAGAGAGTGTGACAGAGAGTCAGAAAGTGTCAAAATGTGTTTCAGAGAGTGTCAGAGAATGTCAGAGATTGTCACAGTGTGTCACAGTCTGTCAGAGAGTGTCACAGTGTATCTCAGAGAATGTCCGAGCGTGTCATAGTCTGTTTCAGAGAGTATCACATTGTTTTTCAGTGTCTCACAATCGGTCAGAGAGAGACAGAGAGTGTCAGAATGTGTCCCAGTGTGTGTAAGTGTCACAGTGTGTTTCAGGCAGTGTCAGAGAGAGTCCAAGAGTGTCACAGCATGTCTCAGAGAGTGTCAGAGTGTGTCGCAGTGTGTTACAGTTTGTCAGCGAGAGTCACAGTGTGTCTCAGAGAGTTTCGCAGATGTGTCTCAGGGTCTCAGAATCGGTCAGAGAGAGATAGATAGTGTCATAATGTGTGTCAGAGAACGTCAGTGTCACAGTGTGTCCCAGGCAGTGTCAGAGAAAGTCAGAGAATGTGAGAGAGGGTCAGACAGTGTCACAGTGTGTCTCTGAGTGTCATAGAGAATCACAGAGTGTCAGAATGTGTGTCAGAGTGGAAGAGAGACTCACAGTGTGTCACAGTGTGTCTCAGAGTCTCAGGGTGAGTCACAGAGTGTCACAGTATGTCGAAGAGAATGTCAGAGAGCGTCAGAGTGTGTCACAGTCTGTCTTAGAGAGGGTCAGAGTGTTTGAAAGTGTGTCACAGTCTGTCAGAGAGTATCATAATGTGTCTCAGAGAGTGTTAGAGAGTGTCACAGTGTGTCACAGTGAGGGTCACTGTGTGTCTCAGAGAGTCAGAGAGAGCTAGAAAATGTCACAGTGTGTCTTAGACAGTGTCACAGTGTGTCACAGTCTGTCAGAAAAGGTAACAGTGTATTTCAGAGTGTGTCAGAAAATGTCACAGTGTGTCACAGTGTGTCTAAGAGAATGTCAGAGAGCGTCAGAGAGTGTCACAGAATGCCTTAGAGGGCTCAGAGTGTGTCACAGTGTGTCACAGGCTGTCGAAGAGAGTCATAGTATGCCTTAGACAGTGTCAGGGAAAGTCAGAGAATGTCACAGCATGTCAGAGAGTGTTATACTGTGTTTCAGGCAGTGTCAGAAAGTCCGAGAGTCTCACAGCATGTCTCAGAGATTGTCAGGGAGTGTCGCAGCGTGTCACAGAGAGGGTCATAAAGTGTCACAGTGTGTTAAAGTGGCACAGTATGTGTCAGAGAGTGTCAGAGAATGTCACGTGCGTCTCAGATTGTCAAAGAGAGTCAAAAGTGTCATATTGTGTCACAGTCTATCAGAGAATGTCACAGTGCGTCGCAGAGTGCGTCAGTGTCAGTGTGTCTCACGCAGTGTCAGAGAGAGTCCAAGAGTTTCAAAGTGGGTCTGGGAAAGTGTCAGAGAGAGTCAAAACGTATGACAGTGTGTCGCAGTCTGTCAGAGGGTGTCACCGTACGTTTCAGAGAGTGTCAGAGAGAGTCAGAGAGTGCCACAGTGTGATTCAGAGAGTGTCAGAGAGTGTCAGAGTATGTCACTGTGTGTCTCAGAGAGAGTCGGAGAGTGACACATTATGTCTCAGACAGTGTCAGTGAGAGTAAGAGAGTGTCAGAGTCTGTCAGAGAGTGTCACAGAGTGTCTCTGAGAGTGTCAGAGAGTATCAGTGCATGACAGTCTGTCAGAGAGTGTTACAGCGTGCCTTAGAGAGTGTCAGAGAGAGTCAGAGAGTGTCAAAGTCTGTCAGAAAGAGCTTACAGTGTGCCACATTCTGTCAGAATGTCACAGTGTGTCTCAGAGAGTCAGAGAGTGACAAAGTGGTTCAAGTCTGTCTCAGAGTGTCACAGTGTGTCTCAGAGTGCAGAGTGTCACAGTGTGTCAGAGACTGTCACAGTGTGTCAGAGAGAGAGAGTCAGAGAGTGTCAAAATGTGTCAGTGTCACCATGTATCTCAGAGAGAGTCAGCGAGTATCAAAGTGTGTCTCAGAATGTCAGAGAGAGGCAGAAAGTGTCATAGTGTATCACAGTCTTTCTGAGAGTGTCACAGTCTGTCTCAGATATTGTCAGAGAGTATCACAGTGTGTCACAGTCTGTCAGAGAGTGTCACAGTGTTTCTCAGACAGTGACAGAGAGAGTCAGAGAGTGGCACAGTGTGTAAGAGAGTGGCACAGTATGTCTCAGAAGCATAGAGTGGGATACAGTATATCTCTGAGAGTGTTTGAAATTGTCACAGTGTCTTAGAGAGTGTCACAGTCTGTCAGAGATTGTCACAATGGGTCATGGAGAGTGTCAGAGAGTGTCACAGTGTGTCAGAGAGTGTCACAGTGTGTTTCAGAGAGTTTCAAAAACTGTCACAGTGTCTCAGAGAATTTCACCGTGTGTCAGGGAGTGTCGTAGTGTGTCACAGTCTGTCAGAGAGTGTCACAGTGTTTCTCAGAGAGTGTCAGAGAGGGTCAGAGAGTGTCACACTGTGTCTCAGAGTGTCAGAGAGAGTCACAGTGTGTCTCAGAGAGTGTCAGTGAGATTAAGAGAGTGTCAGAGTCTGGCAGAGAGTGTCACAGTGTGTCAGAGAATGTCACAGTGTGTCACAGAGTGTGTCACAGTCTGTCAGAGAGTATCACAGTGTGTTTCAGAGAGAGTCCGAGAGTGTCACAATGTGTCATACTGAGCCTCAGAGAGTGTCAGAGAGCGTCAGGCAGTATCACAGTGTGTCTCAGAGAGTGTCAGAGAGAGTGAGGGAGTGTCACAGCATGTCTTAGAGAGGGTCAGTATTTGTCTCAGAGAGTGTCACAATCTGTGGGAGAATGTCACAGTGTGTCTCAGATAGTGTCAGAGAGGGTGGAGAGTGTCACAATGTGTCTCAGAGTGTCACAGAGACAGAACGTGTCACAGTGTGTGTAAGAGAGTGTGAGAGTCAAAGAATGTCACAGTGTCACTGTGTGTTTCAGAGACTGTCAGGGAGAGTCAAAGAGTGTCACAGTGTGTCATACTGTATTCAGAGAGTGTCAGTGTGTTAGAAATGGGGTACAAGTGTTGTTTTTGCAGATATAGAAAAAGCTGACAGAAAAGGGATACAGCAAGAGAACTATTAACTCTGCAGGTATTTATGAAAGAGTATCTCTACTTTTCAGTGCATAATTATGGATAATTACGTACTAACATCAATGTAGATTTATTAAAGAAAATAATTCCTTTTATCATAATGTTTAAAAATACAGTTTCAGCAAAAAGCTAAGATTACTGAAACATATAAGCGAAGCACGAAAAAGATACATTGTTAAGATGTATGTACAAGAATGGAATGTACCTATGGATAATGAAAGAAGTTACAAGGGGGAACATCGAAATAAGAGTTTAGCCTTATGAAAGCACGTGCAAGGCGGAAATTGCCAACTTGGAAAGAAAGGGGCAATGGGCGTGGAGCATAGATGGGTAGAGGCGAAATAGTAAGAGAGGTTGGGTAATTAGGAGTCTGGAGAGATGACCTCACTCAGCTCAAAGGGTATAACTGCACACTAACCTAAGTTCTAATTTGCTTTCCTTTGCTTATGCAATTGAAGCCCTTACTTGCAAGTTCGTAATAAATTGTCTTGTTTCCAGCTTTAGTGGTCTCGTCTAAATTTCATTGAATTTTGTTTCTAACACTGTCAAAACAAATTTGGAATTCAACTTTTTAAGGAAAGATTTGGATGGCTATGGACAGATGGGAGGGGGGTTGGGACAGATTTGCAGCATCTCCAGAGGAAGAGAGTACAGCCCCAATGGGCTGAATAGCCCCCAGCCCCATGCTCTGTGATTCTGCCCCATTCACTGTGAATGATGAAGCTCGTGCCAGGGCATAAGCATCGAGACGTACTGCACAGAAACAGACCCTCCGGTCAAACTCGTCCATGCCGTCCAGATGTCCGAACCTAATATCGTCCGATTTGCCAGCACTTGAACCATATCCCTCTACACCCTTCCTATTCATATACCCATTCAGAAGCGTTTCAAATGGTATAATTGTACCAGCCTCCACTACTTACCCTGACCGAAGATTCCATACGTGCACCAACCTCTGTGTGATAAAAGTTGCCCCTTAGGTCCCTTTTAAATCTTTCCACACTCAACTTAAACCTACACCCTCTCGTTCTGGACTCCCCGACCCCAGGGAAAATACCTTGTCTATTTGTCCTCTCTATGCAGCTCATGATTTTATAAACCACAAAAAGTTCACCCCCCTGCCTCTGACGCTCATGGAAGGAGCCCACGCGTCACAATGGGGCGCAGGTGATTGACAGCAGCTTCAGACAATAGGAGAGTTGGCGTGATCCTCTAGCCAATGGGAGTGAATGAGGGATATGACCAGCAGGCCAACACGTGACCTTAAGCTGTGAAGGCGCAGTGTCACTGTGAGGGAGTTGGAGAGACAGCAGAGACTGGGAGATAAATGGAGTTTTTTGGTACTGGGAGGGTTTATAAACACATGGTGTAGGCTGCTTGACATGAATTACAAGCTCCCGGTAAATGAAAACCAGACAAACTGGGGATGATGAAAATGATAAACAACAACCAGAAGATGCTGGAAAAGCTCAGCAGATCTGGCAGCGTCTGTGAATAGAAATCAAAGTTAACGTTTCGGATCCGATGACCCTTCCTCAGAACTGATGTTACTGAGAAAAAATGTCGGTTTATGTGCAGAAGGGAGGGGTTAAGGAGCAAATGATAGGTTGGGATAGAGTCCAATGAAAGAGATGGGAGCAGTTGGAAAAGAAATGGATAACGATCTGGCTGGGGAAGGGTGAATAGCTGTTTTTGGGGACTGTTAGTGCCTCGACATAGGTAGTGTGCAGTGGCAAGCTATGTAATTACAAGGCCTGATGTGTGGGGTCGGGGGCTAGGACGTGGGAGATTTCAGGACCTAAAATTGTTGAAATCGATATTGAGGCCAAAGGGCTGAAGGGTCCCTGAGTGGGAGATGAGGTGTTGTTCTTCCAGCGTGCGTTGAAGTGTGGCGCTGGAAAAGCACAGCAGGAAAGGCTGCATCCAAGGAGCAGGAGAATCGATGTTTTAGGCATGCGCACATCATCAGGAATATGGGGAGTGGGAAAAAGTGCTGAGAGATAAATAGGAGGGGTGTGTAGAGTTGGGAGGATGGTAGCTGGCAAGGCGATAGGTAGATGCAGGTGGGGGTAATGGTGAGAGGATGGAGTGGACAATTGGGAAGGAAGATGGACAGGTGGGAGAGTTGAATAGGCCAGTACTGATTTAGAGGGTTGGATGTGGGATAAGGTGGGGAAGGGGAGATGAGGTAACCTTGATGCTGTGTGGTTGAAGGGTCCCAAGGTGGACGATGAGGTGTTATTCCTCCAGGCGTCGGGTGGCTCGGATTTGGCAATGGAGGAAGCCCAGAACCTGCATGTCCTTGGCAGAGTGGGAGGGGGTGTTGAAATGGTCGGCCACAGAGCAGTGGGATTGATTAGTGCATGTATCCCAGAAATGTTCCCTGAAACATTCTGCAAGTTGGCCTTCTGTCTCCCCAATGTTGAGGAGACCACATCGAGAGCAAAGATCGCAAAAGGTGAGGTGTTTGGATGTGCAGAAGTATCACTACTGGATTTGAGAGGATCCTTTGGTGCCTTGGATGGAGGTGAGGGGGGAGGTGTGGGCATAGGTTTTACAACCCTCGCAGTGGCAAGCGAAGGTGCTGGGAGAGGAGGGTGGGTTGGTGGGGAGTGTGGACCTAACGAGCAAGTCACAGAGGGAATGGTCTCTATGAAATGCTGAAAGGGGAGGGGAGGGAAATATATCTCTGGTGGTGGAGTCTGATTGTAGGTGGTGGAAATGGCAGAGGATGATGCGTTGTATCTAGATGGAAGGTAAGGACCAGCGCCTTTCTATCCTTGTTGCGTTTAAAGGGGTGGGGTTCAATGGCAGAGGTATGGGAAGTGGCAGATATATGGTGGAGGGTATTGTTGGCCACATGGGAGGGCAAATTGCCATGCTTGAAATACGGGACCATTTGGTATGTTCTGGAGTGTTCTGCCAGCTTGCATCAAGCTTCACTGGAACACTGCAGTGAGCATGAGACAGAGATGTTGGCCAGGGAACAGACTCGTGTGTTAAAGTGGCAGGCAGCTGGAAGCTCAGGGTCTGTTTTTGCAGCAGAATTTAGTTCATCAGCCGCCATTTCCACCATCTGCACTGAGATGCTGCCAGACATAGGTTCCTGTCCCTTCCATTATAAGCTATGTACCCTCCCAGCCGTTTCCTTTCCAAGTGTTCCATTGGTCTCTGTCCTCACCTGCTATTCACTCTTCAACCCGTATCTCCTTTGCCATTGGAATGGGAGCTAAATTGCCCAGAGTGTTCAGAGATGTGTAGATTGGCTGCAAGATAAATATTTGACTTTACTATTCATCCTGCACTAACTGTGAGTTTTGTTGTGTGTATTCATTTTATGGGATATTAATTGAGACTGGGACCTCAAAAACAAGTTTTTTCAGTCAGCAGAGTCATCAGGACCTGAATATAACTGTGAAAAGAGAAAGGTTTGTCTGTTCTGTCTGTGGAAAAATATCTCCAATATTTTTCTCAAGCAAAAATCAGAGAGATGGACAAATTTGTGGTTGGATCACCACTGGGGTATGTGCTCTGTTCTGGCCCTGCAGCTGAGGAAGGAGATATTGGCCTGAGAGGGAGCACAGTTTTATTCAAATTACACCTCCTCTCTTTGTTGGAACTGTCAGGTTTAATCCCCAATCAACCACTTCGTGATGCTAACCTGTAAACACTTCACTTTCAATTCCCTGCAAACTATACATTGCAATTCATTAGGGACTGGAACTCCAGTACTTTTTCAGGTGGAATGTTCCAGGTTCTGACAACTGTCCATTCATCCAGAAACTGCTGAGGTCCATTTTGACTCTGGAGTTACAAAGGGCTGAACTGAAAGATGAGATGCTGTTCCTGTGCTCCCATTGAGATGCATTGGAACAGTACAGGAGGCTGATGGCAGTGTAGGTGTGAGCAGACAATGAAAATGACAGGGCTGCACTGTGAGTGCTGCTTGTCTCATTGAGAGTGTTTTGGAGTTGGGTATAAACAGAGTGAGGTGAAAAAGGGAGAAGGTGAAGCTGAAACTCAGTTTTAGCTCAGGCCATTCATGATTTTGTGACTTACAGACCAGAGAATAGAGAATAGGGAACATGGAAATGGCAGAACTATGAAGTCACTACTTCAGTTCTGTCTTCACAGAACTTCCTAACAATACTAGGAAAATCACGTCTGTTGTGGTAAAATGATATAATACATGGAACATAGAACATAGTAAGTATATAGTAAGTACGTCAGGCGGTACGGTAGCGCAGTGGTTGGCACTGCTGCATCACAGCGCCAGAGATCTTGGTTCAATTCCCACTTTGGGAAACTGTCTGTGTGGAGTTTGCACATTCTTCCCATGTCTGCGTGGGTTCCCTCCGGGTACTCCGGTTTCCTCCCACAGTCCAAGGATATGCAGGTTAGGTGAATTGGCCACGCTTACTTGCCCAATGTGTTAGGTGTGGGGGAATGGGTCTGGGTCGATTGCTCTTTTGGGTAATACTATCACGATGCTAAATAGGACAGACTTTGAACAGATCTAGCAGCTCAAGTCTGGGTGTCCATAAGGTGTTGTGGGTCATCAATGGCAGCAGAATTGTACTCCTGCACATCCTCATGGTCTGGCATATCCCCCTCGCAACAATTGACATCAAGCCGGAGGATCAACTTTGGTTCAAAGGAGTGTGCAGGAGGGAAGGAGCAGAACCAGTCATAGCTGAAAATGAGATGTCAGCCTGGTGAAGTCACCAAAAACGACAACTTGGGCGATAAACAGCATAAGCAGTAAGTGATAGACAGAGCGAAGTGATCCAACAAACAACGCATTGAATCTAAGCTCCAGTCGAGAAAGTTGGAGAAAATTAAACAATTCACTGGAGGAAGAGATTCCACAAATATCCCCCTCCTTAATGATGGAGAAGCCCAGCACCTCAGTGTATAAGATAAGGCTGATGCATTCGCAACAATCTTCAGTCAGAAATGCTGAGTGGATGATCCATCTCAGCCTCCTCCAGGGATCCTCAGCAATTCAGTTACCAGTCATCAACAAATTTGATTCAGTCCACGCGATATCCAGAAGCGGTTGGAGACACTGGATATTCCAAAGGGTACACATGCCGAAAACATTCTGGCAACAGTCCTGAAAACCTGTATCTCCTATACAGAAAAAACTGAACCCAGTCAATTACCAACCCATCAGTCTACTCCCGATCATCCATAAAGTGATGGAAGGTGTCAGTGCTTTCAAGCTGCACTTGCTCAGCAACAACCTGCTCAGGGACGCTCAGGTTGGGCTCTCCCAGGGTCACTAAGCTTCTGATCTCATTACCTTGGTTCAAACATGGACAAAAGTGCTGAATTCCAGAGGCGGGGTAAGAGTGACAGCCCTTTAAAACAAGACTGCCTCAGACCAAGTGTGACATCAAGCGTTGTTAGCAAAACGGGAATCAATGTGTATCCGGGGCAAACTCCCCGCTGGTTAGAATCATACCTGACATGTAGAAAGATGGTCATGGTTGAAGAAAGTCAGTCATCTCAGCTTCAGGACAAGTCTGCAGGTGTCCCTCGGGCTGTGGCCTAGGCCCAAACATCTTCAGGGCTGCTTCGTTAATGACCTTCCCTCTATTAAAAGGTCAGAAGTGGGGATGTTCGCCAAAGATTGCACAATGTTCAGCAACATTTGTGGCTCCTCAGATACTGAAGCAATCCAAGTCCAAATGCGACAAGATCTGCACAGTATCCAGGCTGACAAGTGGCAGGTAATATTCACGCAGCACAAATGCCAGACCGTGGCCATCACCACTAAAATACAATCTAACCACTGCCCCTTGGCATTCAATAGTGGTGCCACCATTGAATCCCCCAGTATCAAAATCCTGGGGGGTAATCATTGCCCAGAAACTCACTGGACTCGCCACGCAAACACGGTAACTACAAGACCAGGTCAGAAGCTAGGAATACTGCGGCGAGTAACTCACCTTTTGACTTCCAAACGTCTGTCCATTATTTACATTGCATAAATCAGAAGTGTTATAGAATACTCCCCATTTGCCGAGATGAGTGCAGCCCAAACAACACTCAAGATGCTTGATACCATCAAGGACAAAGCAGCCAGTTTGACTGTCACTGCATCCACAATGCTGCACAATCAACGCTCAACAGCAGCAGTGTGCACTATCGACAAGCGACACAGAAAAGATACACCAAAGATTCTCAGACACCATCTTCCCAATTCACGACTGCAGCGGTTCAAGAAGGCAGCTCAGCACCACTCTCGCAAGGGCAACAAGGGACAGGCAATATATGCTGGTGACACCCAGATCCATAAAATATATAAATTGAAAAAAAAAATTATCAGAGGAAGGTTGCTGAGGTATCGCAGGGAGCGGTGCTTGGACCCCAGCTGTTCACAATACCAATTAAACATTCGGTTGAAGGAGTTAAATCCAATATATTTCAGCCTGTTGACAGCGCTAAAGGATGTGTGATTGTAAATGGGTGAGGACGTTGTAAAAAGTCTCCAAGGTGACTGACACAAGTGGGGTGAATGGGCACATATGTGGCAGATGGAGAGCAAACTGAGTAGAGGTGAAGCTATACCCTTTGGTGGGAACAATAGTTTGGCAGCCTACCAATTGAAAAGGGATTAGTTGAAACATATTGATCTACAAAGGGAATTGTGCTTCCTTTTGTTGTTTCCTTCTGTGCAGCTCTCCGAGACCCATGCAGGTCAGTGAGTTCTGAATCCAGAAGTCAATACTGGGAATGGCATTGGCACGCTGACCAGTATACACAGACACACCACGTGGGTAGCTGTAACATTGAAAAGCATCTGGTCTCCCTGTACACCAGTAACTGAAAGAATTATTGCAGGAAAATAAAGCAGTTAGGAAAATAAATGGTGTGCTGACCTTCATTTCAAGGGAATTTGGGTCCAGGAGTAAGGGTGTCTTACTGCAGCTGTACAGGGCCTTGGTGAGACCACATCTCAAATATGGTGCAATATCGTGTGCAGTTCTGGATTCATTACCTAATAAAGGACAAACCTGACAATGAGGGAGAGCAGCGAAGGATAATCAGACTGATCATTGGGATGACAGGCGTGTTGTGGAGAAGTGTTTGGGGCGACTGGGTCTGTATTCCATCGGGTTTTGGAAAATATGTGGCAATCTCAGTGAAATATCTAAAACTCTGACAGGGTGAGACAGATTGGAAGCAGGGATGATAATTCGCCTGGCTCTGACATGTAAAGCAAAGGGCCACAGTATTAGGTACAGGCAGGTCACACTGCATTGAGATGAGAATAAATGTCTGCACTTAGAGGTTGGTGAACCTGGGGAATCCTTTCCCACATAAGGCTGTGGAAGCAAAGAAACTGAAAAAAAAAATCAGGATTTCTAGCTACTAAAAGAATGAAGAGGGTAGGAGTATGCTGTGGAGACACAGGATCAGCCATCATTCTAATGGATGGGTTAGAAAGCTCTATGGAGAGAAGAAACTACAGCAGTTTCTATTTTATATTTTCCAACAGTTCATCACATCAAGGGATGCCTACATTGTGTGGCATAAGTGCATTGAGAAGATTTTCTCCATGAAAGAGAATGTGGAAGGGCTCAATGTGTTGTATGACATACTCCTTTCCCGATATTTCTGTTCAGTCTGCAGGAAACCTCTGCAAATGTTGTCACAAGCTCTCAGATGTGAGGAAGGAGGTCACTGCAGTGTCAACTGAACTGTGTTTCCCGTTCCCTTTTCCGATACCGAGGCAGGGACCTGGTGTTCGCGACCGGGTTTATCCTTTAAGACCTCAGAGCAGTTTGATATAAGTGAGTGTCTTGATCGGCTGTGTCAGAGACCATTGAAGAATTTTTCACATGTCTGTGTGCCTGGAGTCACTTTTAGGCCAGACCAGGAAAGTACGGGAGATTTACTTGCTGAAAGTACATTGAGGAAGGCGATAGAGGTTTACAATCGACATTGGCTTCAAGGTCACTATTACTGACACCAGATTTTACAACTCGATATTTTATTAATTGTTTTTAACTTCCACCAGCTGCCATTGCATTAACCTGGTCTGGATTAGTAATCCAGTGACATTTCCTCAACAGCACTATCTCCACATGGGGTCCTATCGGAAACCACACTGAGCAGGTTATTTTTTGCTGCTTGACAGCTCTGCCAAAAAGAACTCCCACCAATTTGACTGTCGTGATGGGACTGAGGTGGCGGTAATTGGTCAGATTGTAATTATTCTCTTCTCAGTGGATGGAACATAGTTGAGTAATTGTCCACATTGCCAGGGTGATGTCAGATTTGGAACTGGAATGAAACTTCTTCTCCAGGGACACGGCTTGTTGTGCAGCACAAATCTTCAGTCCTCTTGGAGGAATGGTGTCAGGGCCCATTGCCTTTTTCGTGTCTACTGTGTTCAGTTGTTTCTTCATGTCACGTGCATGCAATCGAATTGGTTGAAGTCTGGCATCGGTGATACTCTCGGCATCACAAGAAGGTTGTGGTGGGTCATAGACTCAACGCTTCTGTTTGAGGATGGCGGAGATAGTCCAAATTTGTCTTTTACAATGATGTACAAGGCTGTTCTGTTACTTAGGATGCAGATATTTGTCGAACCCTTCTTCCAGTGAATTGATGTGAGGGTCATTTGACCCTTTTGATCAGATGTTAGTTCTGCTCTTTAGTATGTAACCAGTCAATTGTGGTTGTTTTAATGGGTTATCATCAGGTTCAGGTACACATGGTTCCGACTGTCATATTCACGCACACTGTCACCGAAACATAGATCGGCTTCATGGTAATGGCAGTCTGAGGGATTATCTAGGGCATTATTTACAGATTGTGGTTGAATACAATTCAGGTTCTGCTGCTGCTCTGCACCACCACATGAATGTTCTGTTTTTAGCTTCAAAATCTGCAATGCGATTCTGTTGCCTGCTCTGAATTCACACCGAGACCCATTCACTCATCAGCCCTGTACTCAGTGACCTCCTAGGGTTTCTGATGAGGTAACACTTCAATTTTAATGTTCTCATTCTGCTGTGGGTCTCACCACGGTGTCACCGCTCTAATTTGTTACATCCCTCAAAAGCCCTTTAACCAATTCATCTGAATCCTTTTTCTTTCTAGTTGTGCCATCCACTGTGATTGAAGTGAATGTGTTTCCCTCTGTTTCTCTCCATTAAGAGCACTGTAATGTCAGTGATGCCAGCCTTATGTAGTTTCAGAGCCAATAAATTTGTGCAGCCTGCGTTATCATTAATTTCTTAGTTGTGTGGCGATCCGTGTTGGACAGGGCGTTTGAGCAGCTTTGGTAAACGTCTGTGGAACCTGTTTACAAACAGAAATTGCTGAAGAAACTGAGCAGGCCTGGCAGCATCTCAACGCAGAGTTATTTTTTTTGTTACGTTCAATGACCCTTCAAAGCTTCCAGTTTCTTCACCAACATTTGATTTTGTGTCAGATTTGCATTATCCGCAGTTCTTCTTTTTATTGAAAATTTGAATTGATTATTCGTTTCTAGAGAAACTCTTTAAGTGTTACTCGAGCTTGGGTTGTGCTTCATTCGAACGAAAAGTTAACATGAGAGTAAGGTTGTTTTTTTTTTAATGGGAAGCAATGAGAAGGTCAGGGTTATTCCTACAGACAGAGTGGGAGTGTTCCTCAATGCAATCTCTGTTTGGTCTCCCCAACATAAGGGAGACTGCTTTGTGAGCAGTAATGACAGGAGACTGGATTGAAAGAGTACAAGTGAAATGCTGCTTCATCTGGAATGTTTATGTTGCGTTTCTAAGCAATGGGAAATGTGTCAGGGATATTTCCAAATATCTGGCGAAATAGACTACATTATTGGGACTTCCGCAGCAACAGCTTTAGTCGTGCTCTTTGACAGATTTTTTTCCGTCTGTTTAGTCACAAGCTGCTACCCACATCTTACCAACAGGTTCTAGATAACAGTCTGTTTGTAACATATGCTTCTGTCTGTTTCGAACTGATTTGTTTTGTTTCAAACGTACTTGCAAGTCTGCTTTTTGCAATAGCGTTTGTAAATTCCAAGCCTTGTCATGCTATAGATTAAACGCAGAACTCTGTGACTTCCTTGTTTTTTTTTATATATACTCTATGCCACTATCCATAAAACCAAGTATCCACTCAGCCTTCTTAACAATAATTTCAACTTGGCTGGCCACCTGTAATTTCTTGTCTTCTGCATCCCTCTCTCTTTAAACAGTGATTATATTTGCCAGTCCTCTGGGACCCTACCTGACTCCATTGATTCCTGCAAAATTCCTGAAATATCACCAACAGGACCTCTGCACCAACCTCAGCAATCTTCTTAGAAGAATGGGGTGCCAGCCATCTGGCCTGGGTGATTTATCCATCTTCAGACCTTTCAGTTCCCCAGCAACTTCTCCTTAGTGGTGGTCACTATCATTACCTCTGCCCACTGACTCTCTTGAAGTTCTGGTAGGCTACTGGATGCTTCCATTTTGTGAACTGATGAAAAGTATCTATTCAACTCCTGTTATTTATTTCTTTCCCACAAACTATCACTGACTAATTTCTAGCAGACTAATGTTTACTCTTCCCTCCCTCCCTTCCCTGTTGCATATCTTAAAGCCTCTTGCAATCTTCTGTTACATCATTTCCAAGCTGACCATCCTATTTCTTCTTCGACTCCTTATTGCTTACATTAGTTATCCTCTGCTGGTAATTATAGGTCTCTCTATCCTTTGGATTCTCAATAATCTTCACCACATTGGATGCTTTCTCTTTTGGTTTGATGCTGTCTCTGACTTCTCCTATCACTCACGGCTGCCTTGTCCATTCCTGAGTACGTTTCTTCTTCTTTCGGATGAATTTCTGATGTCTCTCCGAATTATCCCGAGAAACTGTTGCCATTGATGCTCCATGGTCTTTTTTGCTCGGCTCCCGTTCCAATTAACTCTGGCCAACTCCTCCTTCATGTCTTTGTAGTTACGTTAGATGGAAATGTGTTGCTGGAAAAGCGCAGCAGGTCAGGCAGCATCTCGGGAACAGGAGAATCGACGTTTCGGGCATTAGCCCTTCTTCAGGAATCCTGAAGAAGGGCTAATGCCCGAAACGTCGATTCTCCTGTTCCCTAGATGCTGCCTGACCTGCTGCGCTTTTCCAGCAACACATTTCTATCTCTGATCTCCAGCATCTGCAGAACTCACTTTCTCCTTTGTAGTTACGTTACTCAACTATAATCAAATCACAGCAAGAAAAGAGCAATAGATGTAAAGTAAACGAAAGAGAATTGAGAGATGGGACATGGAGAATAATTGGAGGATTTATTAATGGGATACAAAGAGAGAAAGGAGGGAGAATATAGATGATGAGATGTAAAAATAGAGAAAACGACATTACCGATAGAAGTCGATGTCCTTCCCTATTTGTTTCGTACCTCCTGTGTGCTGTGGTCCTCTGTACTGTGTATGTGTAACAGATTAATATGTTCAAATGCTGGGTCTGATTTGAGAGCATTTATCTCCAACAATATTAAAGATACCAGCTATTGACAGAACCCAGCAGGACCATATATTTATTTCCTGGTAGAAAATGGATTAACGGAAAGAAGTTGGCACATCAATAGCAGGAATTTAGAACACACATCCTGTTAAGTTTGAGAGACTGGAGCAGGGAATCCCAGAAAGGGAGGGGACGTTGATAGAAGAGGAACATGACATCTCAAAAGTGGATCAAATAATGTTTCAATGTTCTTTAAATTTTGGACATCATATGCATCATATTTTTAAATATTTTCTTCGTTTATGATTGTGAATGTGTTTTGCAAATATGAACAATCTTACCTGTCTGCACTCACACTGATTAAAGAGTGATTATGAAATAATTTTCCTCGATTTCAAATTATCCTGTTGTGTTTACACTGTCACTCGTCATTTCCTAATGTATTATGTTTCTTTCTCTATGTTTTACTTTATTCCGTCTGTCAAGAAGATATTGGTGACTTGGGAGGGATATCACTTTACTCCTCTCCAGGATCTACAGTCATTGTCTCCTATTCCTTTTTGTTTCTTAACCAAGGACACATATAAATTGTCGCTGAAGCTTTAATCCCAATAAAAAAGGTAATTGTAAACATAACATTTACTTGTGGACTAAGGACAAAAATCTGAAAATGAAGAGGCGTATAAATTGTGCAATAAGATGTACGCACATTTAGAAACATATTATTGAAGTGCATTGGTTAAAGATGAACTGTTGCCTTACTACAAAAGTGAGAGGAAGGACCAGAGAAACCTGTATTTCTTGTGTTCAGGGCAGTTGTCCCCAGAGGCAGTTTCCAGAATGATACTTGTTGAGGGGGAGGAGACTTCAGTGCAGTAACAACCACTCAATTGGCTCTTAGGAATATAATTTCATTGAGCATGACTTGTGATTTAGACAGCAGAGTCATCAAAACAGTGAAGAGAAAGCAACATCTTTTACCTTTACCTCGCACATTGTTGGAGTGGTTGGCGAGAGACAATAACACCAATAGCAGGCGATGTCAACATCCCATCCAGACGAGGTATTGTTGTTGCATTAAAAGAGTCGTAATGAAAGGGGGTTAACACAGTGACTGAGATTGATGTCAGTCTCCATGGATCCTAATTGTGCCACTGGAGGGTTTCCCTCTTCTATTAATAAGTGGCTACTTTCAATGTGTTATCCCATCAGAATGTGAGAACATTAGACTGGAATGTTCCAAGAATGGATCAGAATCTGAGAACATTAGACTGGAATGTAACAAGAATGGACAGGAGTTTATCCGATGGTCTTCACTGGCTTTCTCTCAAATGGTCATTGTTAACATTGCGGATGAAAGCTGTACTGATGATTATTCAAGCAGGATACTATCCCATCCTCGTTATTGCTGGTGTTCCTGGTGAGTCTATCTCTGTCCCTTGATTTAATATGTAACCCATTGTGAATATCATCACTATTTCTGTTGATTATATTTGGTAAAGATGTCCACTTTTGTATTCACTTTCAATCACAACTCCATTCCTGTTCTAGGAACTTCTTACACTTTAGTTCCAAATAACTGAAGAAGAAAAAATGTGGTCCTAATCACGATTGCCCCATTTATGCCAGAGCTTATTGAAATATCAATATTCCGTTTATCACTAAAACTGAGCACTACCACCTCCACAATATCCCCAGTCTTCACTTTGGTCTCAGTGCTGTTTCTGACTAAACCATCATATACAGCTTTCCAGTTGCATTTCTCTTCTGGTCACCCGTCCACTTACAAATATTTGAACTGAATTGAATTGAGTTGAGTTTATTGTCACGTGTACCGAGGCACAATGAAAACTTTTGTCTTGCGAGCGATACAGGCAGATCACACACTGAAGTAACATAGTAAATGATGGGTAAACAGCGGCAAAAAGAAAAACACAGGTACAGGCGAGTGTTCAGAGTTTGTGAGTCCATTCTGTATTTTAACAACAGTAACGTAGAAACAGTTATGAAGTCGGCTGGTGTGTGTGTTCAGCCTTCTGTACCTTCTCCTCGATGGTAGAGTTGTAGAAAAAACATTGCCAGGGTAGGATAGATCTTTGAGAATGCTGGGGTCCTTTCCTTGCCAGCGGGCGTGGTAGACGGATTCTGAAAAATGGGAGGTTGACTTTTGTGATTGTCCAGGCCGAGTTCACCACTCTCTGTGACCATCTCCAATCTTGAATGGTACAGCTGACATAAAAGGTAATGATACATCCAGACAGAATGCTCTCGTTGGCGCACCTATAAAAGTTGGCAAGGGTATTCGCCCTCATGCCAAATTTCCTCAGCTGCCTCAGGAAGAAGAGATGTCGTTGCACCTTTGTAACCAATGCATCCACATGACGATTTCAAGAAATCTTCTTGTGAATGACCACTCCCATGAGCTTGACACTCTGCCCTCATTCCACCTCTGTGCTGTTAATTTGTTGGGGGGCATGAGTAATATCTCGCCTAAAGTTACTATTAAGTTATTTGGTTTTGCTGGCATTGAGAGCTAGGTTGTTCTGAGTGCACCATTTTTCCAGGTTTTCCACCTCCTGTATCTAGTCTGTTTCGTCGCCATCTGAGATTAAACCGACTATGGTGTTGTCATCAGGGAACTTGTAAATGGCATTGGCCTGATATTTGGCGACGCAGTCATGATTAAACAGTGAGTACAGTAGGGGGCTGTTTACGCAACCCTGTGGGGCTCGAGTGTTGAGTGTTGAGTGTTAGTGAGGATGAAATATTGTCCCCAATCTTCACTGAACGTGGCCTGTGGGTCAGGAAACTGAGGATCCAGTTGCAGAGAGTGGGACTTTGTCCGAGATCACTAAGTTTAGTAATCAGTCTCGAGGGGGTAATAGTGTTGAAGGCTGAACTGTAGTCAATGAGTAGGATTCTTACGTAGTTGTTCTTGGTGTTAAGATGTTCTAAGGAGGAGTGAAAGGAAGGTGATAGGGCATCTGACGTGGATCTGTTGGTCTGATAAGCAGGTTGGAGTGGGTCAAGATAGTGGGGAGGCTGGAGTTGATTAATGCCATGACCAGCCTTTCTAAGCACTTCATCACCACCAAAAATCACAAACTTATTCTTGTACATCCCTGGACCTGTGCACGTTGCAAAATGTGCAGACAGTTTCATTCCAAAAGCAGGCGGTCACAATTTTGTGTCACTTCTTTCAGCATGACCTGTGACATCACATTGGGGGGAGGACTGTATGGACAGTGATCACTGAACTGTTTTCATTCCAGAACATTCCGAGCAGGAGAGGGGTCCATATACATCATCTCCCAAGTGCACTGCTCCAATGGACTCACTTTGTGAGACAGGCTATCTCTGCTCCACAAAGGAAGATTCAGACAACCTTCCAGAAATACTATGGACCAATTGGCATTTGAAAAATTAGAGACTTTGGGAGATTAGAATTAATAAACTGTGATTACTCAAAAAACTAGTTAAAGTGAAGGTTGGTCAGTTACTGCAAAAGATGAGCCCCATCCCAGAGAATTTAGTGAGATGGCAATGGAGCTACTGAAAGAGTTATACAGTCCTGCAGAAAGGCTCATGCCTGAAACGTCGATTCTCCTGATCCTTGGATGCTGCTTGACCTGGTGCGCTTTTCCAGCAACACATTTTCAGCTCTGATCTCCAGCATCTGCAGCCCTCACTTTCTCCTAGTTTTTGGCCAGGATATCAAAAGTCAATGGAATTTTAATGTTATTATTTCGTCACCTGGAATCTAATGAAGTATTTAAGAACTCAATGTGGCATGGGATAAATTAACCCGGTATTTTCAAAGTTAGAGGGAGGGAAACTGCCATTGAACAGCAGAACAACTGCTGTAGAGTCCAAGAGCTGACGACCCATCAATGCCTTGGGCTCAAAGACATTAGAAAACATCCTCTATCAAAGGTACCTTTTCATGTAAAGGCGTCTCGTGGTTAAAACAGAAAGAGGAGATCAGCAGATGGACGATTGAAGATAGCGGAGAGGGCAGAGACTGTGTGGTCTTGAGATTATGTTAATATAATGTTTAATAAGTGCAACTGAATATTTTTTATGGAAGTGGAATCAGATAGTAAGTCGTTAAAAAGTGGGCTTGAATTTTATGAACAGTTATTGTTTCATATTCAAAGTTAGAGTTAAGAAAATAAATTGTTAATTTTCTTTAAATAATGGAATTTCGGAACCTCTGTCACTCATATTTTGACAGATTACGAGGCGCAGCGAGCTCTCCTGGGTGTTTGTTTAACTAACAGAAAGGTTCGACTCCGCGTTGTAAGTGTTCATCCACACTCAACCCATTTTCCTGCACTTGTCTCGTGTCCTTCTCATCCTTTCCTGTCCAAATATTCATGTAAATTCTCTTTAAATGCTGATAATGTACACATCTCAACAACTTCCGCTGTTAGCTCATTCCCTCTCCGTATCACCCTCTGAGTAAATTAAAAAAAAACTTTCCCCTAAGGTTCTCTTTTATTCCTTCCCCTCTAGTTCTCGATTCTCCAAACCTTGAAAAAAGAATGACTGCATCCACCATATCCATGCCTCTCATGATCTTACACACTTCTCTAAGACCCTGCTCAGTCTCCTCGGCTCGCAAGAAAATGTCCTAGCTCGTTCAACCTCTCCCTATAACTCAGACCATTGAGTCCTGGCCACGTCCTTGCAAATTCCTTCTGCAGTCTTTCCGATAACAAGGTGACCAAAACTTGCCAAAGGCTTGTACAACCATAACATAATTTCTCAACCTCTATACACAAAGCCCTGACTGATGAAGGCCAGTGTGCTAAAAGCCTTCTGTCTACTGCCTACCTGTGACTCCACTTTCAGAGAATCATGCATCTGATATCCAAGGTACTTCTGTTCCACTACAGTCCTTGAGGCCCTACCATTCGCCATGATTTGATGTTCCAAAATTCAAGTCGTCACACATATCTATATTAAACTCCATTTGCCATTTCTCAGCTCACTACCCCAGCTGATCAAGTTCCTGCTACAATTTATAATAACCTTCCTCACTGTCCACGATACCACATATTTTTTGTGTCATTTACAAACTTACTAATCGTACCTTATGCATTCTCATCCAATCATTTATATAGATAACAAACAGCAATGAGACCAGCACTGACCTCTGAGGCACTCTACTAGTCACAGGCCACCAGTCCGATAAACATCTTTCCACTATTACACTCTGCTTGCTATCATCAAGCCGATTGGGTATCTAATTTGCCAGCTCGTCCTGGATTCCATGAGATGTAATCTTCCAGAGCAGCCGACCATGTTGAACCTTATCACAGGCCTCACTAAAATCTGGATCAACAACGTCTACCTTCCTGGCCACGTTATCAAAGAATGCTAACAAATTTGCAAGGCATGGTCTGCCATTCACAATGCCATGCTGACCAGTCCTAATCATCCCTGATGAAGGGCTTCTGCCAGAAACATCGAATAATCTGTTCCTCGGATGCTGCCTGACCTGCTGTGCTTTCCCAGCAACACACTGTCTCGTCTTAATCAAACCCTAACTAAGTTACGAGAGCAGAAAATTATGTGTTCTCCTTCATTGTAAGATTATTGAAGTACGTAGGTAAAGCCAGCTTTCTGTAATTATAGAAAGCTTTCTGTAATTTGTGCTTGTAATTGCCTTTTTGCCAAGTGGTTGTCTTTACGGGATCTTTCTATATCAGGACAGTAGTTAGCAACAGGTATTATATTTATTATTCTGTTAAGATTCCAATGATCTTAAGTTATTTTAAGTTCCCTTTCATTGATTGTATTTAATAACAGCGTTTAAATGTACTGTGTTGTGTTTGACATCGAGTAGTTTCACGAATCACATTATATCTGAACCAGTTATGTCACATTTACCCTGAGAGTAAGAAAATTGATGGATTTTGACTATCACTTCAAAATGTTTTTAAGGGGTTCTGGCCTAGTCCAAAACACTGGATTCCTTGTCTTCTTGTGTAATAGGCAGCAGAGTCTGAATGGGCTCCGCCTCTTCTTGTTCAGTAGGTTCAATGGACTGAATGACTTCCTCCTATTCCTGTGAATTAAGCTTGAGGTGCTGGATGAGTTCCTCCTTCCCCTGTGAAATTAAGCAGCATCTTGCAGTGATGTTACATGATTGCTACAAACACTTTAATAGCACAAGCCTGAATGTTGTCCAGGTCTTGCTGCACATGGACACAGACTGCTTCAGCAGCTGATGGGTGACACGTTGTTCTGAACATTGTGTAATTTCAACAAATATCCCCACTTATGATCTTATTTTGACGAAAAACATTAATGAAGCAGCTGAAGATATTTGTGCTGAGGAATCTACCCTGAGGATCTCCTGCAGGAATGTTCTGGGACTGAGATGTTGGATATCCACGGACCACAAACATCTTCCGTTTTCCTATGATTGAACCAGTAGGGGAGTTACACTGATTCCCAGATAAATCCAGATTTGTTTCGCTTCTTGACAACCTCCTCAGTCAAACACTGCTTCGATATTAGGGCCAGTCACTCTTTTCTGAGATCTTGTGTTCATCTCTTTTATTCGTAGCAACAGGTAGAACGGAGAGTTCTGAATGTCAGCAATTCTCTTTTCCATAGTGGTAAGGGAGCTAACTACTTAAAGAGGAAGAAAATGGCTTTCGACCTATCAGAGAATTGAGGTCTGTGAAAAATTGGGTGTGAAAGAGGATTTGAGACGTAGAGAAGATCAGTCATGATCTTAGTAAAGGGCAAGGCTGGCTTAGCGGGTTAACGACATGCTTTTGTTTCTGATGTTCTCCAATTCTGTTATTGGAAAGTTATTGGATGTTATTTTCCTGGAAGGTCTGTGATTGAAGGTTGCAGTCAGAGGATACCAGAGGATTTTATCAGCCACCTCTGGGTGAGGCATGGGGGCTGTATTCACAGAGAATCTGGTTCTATAACATGACTAAAAAGTGGAGCACAATTTGCAGAGAGGTGGAGCTCTGCAAAGGGAAATGAGGGGCATCTTTCATACCCAGCCTGTGTTTTTCCAGTTAGCTTTTCCAAACTACCCCAAACCGTGTGTGACAGACTTGAGGGGCTGAATGGTCTCCTCCGTTCCTGTGCACCAGGTTATACCAGGGAGTAGCCTCCAACTGCTCCTGTCTAGCAGGTTTGAGGGGATGGATGGAACACAGAAACATGTGAATGAGGGACAGGAGTGGGTCATTAGATACTTTGAGCCTTCCCCAACAGGCACTAAGATTGTGGCTGATCAGGTTGTGCTCTCAGACGCACTTTCCTGTTTGTATCCCATTATCCATGACTCACTTTTCTATCAAATATTTAACTAACTCAACTTTCAATCGATGCAAACATAGAGGCACACTAAACCTCCTGTGAAGAGAATTCCCTCTGCAAAGATCGTTTCAGAATCTCTCCCCATCCCTCTTATGCAATCAGAGTCATGCAGCATGGAAACAGACCCATTAGTCCAATCTGTCCACTCCAATCAGATAACCAAATCTGATATAGTCCCATTTGCCAGCATTTGGCCAATATCCCTCCTCCTTCAGACATTTTTTAAATGTGCGATTCTAACGGCCTTCACCACTTCCTCTGACAGCACTGTCCATACTCACACCACTCTCTGTGTGAAAATTGGCCCCTCAGGTCTCCTCTAAATTATTCCCCTTCGCCTTCAACCTATGCCTTTTTGGTTTGTACTCCTCTAATCTGGATAACAAACCGTGGATATTCAGAATATCCGTGCCCCTTATGATTTCATAAACATCCATAATAAACCGCCATCCAGTGACACACCAGGGGGGAAATATCTCAATTTATTCAGCCTTTACATAAAACTGAATTCCTCCAGTCCTGAAACACCCCTGTCAATCTTTTCTGCAGCCAACTCAATTGTATGCAGTATTCTTAAAGTGGCCACGCCAACATCCTGTACAGACACAACATGGCACCCAACTCCTATACTCAATGCTCTGACTGCTTAAGGCAAGTGTGCCAAATGTGTCCTGCACCACAGTCTCTACCTGGGACCCCACTTTCAAGGAACAATGCCCCCAAAGCCCTCGGTCCCTTTGTTCCGGGACGCACCCTAGGACCTTACCATTAAGTTTATAATTCCTGTCCTGATTTGCTTTCCCAAAATGCAAAACCTAAATTTACCTAAATTAAACTTCACCTGTCACTTCATCTGCCTCATAGCGCCAGAGACCCGGGTTCAATTCCCACCTCAGGCGACTGACTGTGTGGAGTTTCACGTTCTCCCCGTGTCTGCATGGGTTTCCTCCGGGTGCTCCGGTTTCCTCCCACAGTCCAAAGATGTGCAGGTTAGGTGAATTGGCCATGTTAAATTGCCCGTAGTGTTAGGTAAGGGGTAAATGTAGGGGTATGGGTGGGTTGCGCTTCGGTGGGTCGGTGGTGGTCTTGTTGGGCCGAAGGGTCTGTTTCCACACAGTAAGTAATCTAATCCTTGCCCCTTTGCCCCAATTGTGGTCTCGTTGTACTCTGAGATAATTCACAAAACCACCATCATCTGTAAACTTATTAACAATGCCATATTCATATCCAAATACTTTATATAAGTGACGCAAAGCAGTGAACTCAATACTGATTCTGGCAGCATCCTGCTGTTCACAAGCTTTCAGGCGGAAAAACAACCCTCGCACTTCAAGCCAAATTTGAATCCAATTGCCCAGCTTCCTCTGTATCCCATGTGACCTAACCTTACTAATCTGCCTACCAATCGGAATGTTATGAACGCCTTCCTGAAGTCCATATAGACAATGTTTGTCAAACTGCCTTCATCAGCTTCTTTGTCACCTCTTCATAAAACTCAATCAAATTAATGATCCATGATTGCCCTTGCAGAAAGCCAAGGCGACTACCTCTGATACGCCCTTGCCTTCCCAAATGTACTTAAATCCTATCCCTTAGAATCACTTCCAACAACTTACCCATGACAGGAGTCAGGCTCACCTGTTAATAGTTCCCCAGCTTTTTGGGTCACTGTTCCCTTTTCCCATCCTACTTCTCGACGGCTCACAATAATTGTTAAATGTAACGAGGTTGGTGATATGGCCGACGAAATAGGTCTCAAACTGGTTACTTTTAATCTGCTAAAGCAAGACGTTTATGATCCAAAGGAATTAGATAAGATTAGATTACTTACAGTGTGGAAACAGGCCCTTCGGCCCAACAAGTCCACACCGCCCCGCCGAAGCGCAACCCACCCATACCCCTACATGCACCCCTTACCAAACACTATGGGCAATTTAGCATGGTCAATTCACCTGACCTGCACATCTTTGGACTGTGGGAAGAAACTTGAGCACCCGGAGGAAACCCACGCAGACACGGGGACAACGTTCGAACTCCACACAGTCAGTTGCCTGATGCGGGAATTGAACCCAGGTCTCTGGCGCTGTGAGGCAGTAATGCTAACCACTGTGCCACCGTGTCGCCCATATTAGTTAGTCAAAATGTGCTGAAATGATGAATGGCAAACTGTTTGGATATTGCAAATATATAATCGATATTTCTGTTTCTAAAAACACTAACACACACACACACACACACACACACACACACACACACACACACACACACACACACACAACCGATATACAAAATCTCTTTAGCACTGCTGCCTCACCATGCCAGGGACTTGGGATCTGTTCCAGCCTCGGGTGACTGTGTGAATTGCACTTTGCACATTCTCCCCGTGTCTGCGTGGGTTTGTAACGGGTGCTGCAGGTTCCTCTGGCAGTCCAAAGATATGTCGGCTATGTGGATTGGTCATGTTAAATTAACCATAGTGTTCAGGGATTTCTCTGTTAGTTGCATTCGTCAGGGGTCTATATATAGCGTGGAGCAATGGGTCTGGGGAGGCCAAAAGCCTTGTTTTCAAACTGTGGGGATTATATAAAAAATAAAGTGGCAAAGATGACTGAGGATTTTTTTTTCTAATATTGCTATGATGGGCATCAACGAGTGAGAGAGAGTGCAGCAGGCCGTTCTTTCTTAGGCAGATTACATTTTCTTCCTCTCTGCGTTGAAATACACAGTAATCTCATCATTTCCCAAACTGTACAATGTGGGTCTCCTTGCACATTGTCCGAAATATGACTCCATCACAATCTCTGTTCCATGTTGGTGCAGCATTGCTACTGTCATACACAGAGCCATACCCTTAGCAGAAAATGGGCTGAGTTGATTTGGAGATGTGTTGATATGTCACTACGTGATTTAAAAATAAAATGTTTAATGTATTCAGAATACCAGAGCCAAAATGAAAGCACCTTATTATTAACAAAACAGAAATTGCTGGAAGAATTCAGCAGATCTGAAAGTATCCAGATGTCTTTTAAATGTTGTAGTTATCCCAGCCTCCATCACTTGCTCTGATAGCTCATTCCATAACGCTGTACACTCTGCATGAAAAGGTGCCCCTGAGGCATCTTCAAAATCTTTGCCCTCTCGCCTTTTACCAATTACTTCTAGTTTTGGACTCCCCTACCTTTGTAAAAAAAAACCCTGACTGCTCACCCTATGCACGACAGCTATTACTCTATAAACCTCCACTGCTGCGAATTGTGACCCCAATCAACACGAATCGCAGTCCTTTCAGTCATCCTGAGCCTAAATCCTGAAATTCATTATTGACACCTCTTGCTTCTCCATCAGTTTGATTAAACATATCATGAAACACCTCTGTGGGATTTGAAAAGAGAACTTTGTGCCCAGAGATAGGGACATCATCACCACTTGGCAATAGCCCCAAAGCTGCAATATTATTCTCCTGTGTGTTTGTTCATCAGCCTGTTCTGACTTGCTGTGACACACATCCACAACAGGCAGGACTGGAATCTAAACCGTCTGGTCTAGAGTTACGGAGAATATTACACATGTTCTGCAATTGGAATCAAATCCAGAAATCTGCCTCAGAGGCAGGGGCATTACCCACTATGCAAGATCTAAACCATGCCCAGAATTTAGGTCACATTTTAACTGCCAGCTTTCAGTCCGTGTGGATTTATTACAATCTGTTTAACATTGCTGTATTACATAACATGTTTTGCATTGTTAAACATTATCTGTCGTCTGCAATATTAAGGACATAAATCCTGCAGGCACACTCTCCACAATGAAAGGTCTAGGTATTTATTACTGCACACCAGATACAAAGAAAGACCATACTTTCTGGTCCCAAAACACCGATCAATATTACCCACCTCTAACGTGTGACTGCCCTCTTCCAAAAACCATGAAAAATACCAGGCTGCTGATTACTGCCCAGACTCTCCTCCCCACTGACGGTGTCCCTTTAACTGCACAAGGCAATCCAAGCTTAGAGCCTTTAAGAAATTCAAGGCCGGAGTGTGCAGAACTCCACGAAAGGGAGAGGGAATGGTAAAATTAAACGGGGAAGTTTAGAAGGTGGTAATATCACTGACTTGGGCTGAGGAGTGGCAGATAGAGTTTAGTTTGGATAATGTGAGGTATTGGATTTGGTTAACCAAACAAGAAGAGGATCTATACAATTCAATGTAGGGCGTTTGGCGGTGTTGTAGAACAGAGGTCGAGGCCGTCAGGTATAATTCTTTAAAATTTGCACCTCATATCTATCGTGAGGTTAAGAATGTGTTTAACACACTTGTCTTCTTTGGTCATACCTTCGAGTATCGGAATTCGGACGTCATGTTCAGTTTGTACAGGACAGTGGTGAGACCTCTTCTGGAATACTGTGTCCAGTCTGGTCATCCTGCCCCTCATTCCATAGGCAAACCACCCTCTGTGTGAAAATGCTGCTCCTGAGATCACTTTTAAATTTTCCCCTCTCGCCGTACAACTATGTCCTCCAGTTTTGGACACCCCGTTACCTTAGAACACACCTTGACCATTCACTTTGATATTATTGACCTTGATATTATTAAACTGGAGAGGGTTCAGAAGAGATTAACCTCGATGTTGTTGGAAATGGAGGGACTGAGCTATAAGGAGAGTTTGGATAGTTTGGGACCTTTTTCACTGGCAAGTATGAGATTGAGGGGTAACTTTATAGAGGTTTATAAAATCATGAGGGGTGCAGATAAGCTGAAGGGCTGATGTCTTTTCCCTACAGTTGGGGATGCAAAACTGAGTGATATTTTAAGCTGTGAGGAAAAAAGATTTACAAAAGTCATGAGATGTAATTATTTTAGACAGAAGTTGGCTTGGGTGTGAAATGAACTTCCAAAGGAAGTGGTGAAAGCAGAGACAGTTACAACGTTTAAAGGACATTTAGATCAGTACATGGATGAGACATCAGTTTGGTGGTGCTGTGAGCAGTTGCCCTCTCCCTCCCCCACTCTGAATGGATCCCTGTTGGTTTTCACTCTCTGCCAATGCTTGTGCAGTGGCATGGGGAGGCCAGCAGAGGATGGCATTGCATCACTTTAAACACCTCAGAGACAGCCAGACCTGTCCCTCACAGAGACACACAGATACACACACACAACCATTGTTAGGACACGGCGTGATTCGCATCCTGTAATTTAAACTAAGCATAAAGACATGCTCAATTCACCTCGTAAACTGTTAAAATATGAGTGACAGAGAACTCCCAAATTCCACTGTTTAAATAAAAACATCATATTAATTCTGAAAGTGCAAATTTTACATCAACTGTTCACAACTCTGAGACCTAATTTCTCTTACAACTTATTACCCAACTCCAACTCTATAATAATATACTCTTTCAATAAGACACTTATTAAAATTACATAAATTAATTTGAAAGCCTCACAGGAGCTGTTGTTTTCGGTTTACTCTTCCAGCTGTAGATCTCCCTGGGTCATCTTCTTTCTGTTTACTGCGGTTATGTTTCATATGAGAAGGTGCCTTTGATAGAGAGTGCGCCCTAATCTCTTGCATATGTGTTGATGGCATTTGTTCTGTCTGCAATTTTCAAAATGCCTGCATTCTTAACATCCACAACATCGGAACATCTCATTGGCTCAATTTTCGAAAATCAATAAATTCAAATTTGATTTGTTTTTTTGTATCCTGGGGAATAATTTAAACTGATTGCTAAAATTCGAATTGTTGTCCAAAGAGCAATCAACTCATGGATTTACTTGACAGCCAAGTTACATATTTTCAGTTGTCCTTGACACTCTGGGTCTGCCATCCTCTCATATCACAGATGCTTGGAAGCTCTCAGTTCAGAACAGCATTCACCCTCTCTTAAAGGTACAGTACACAATTTAAACTTCATAACATTAATATCCTGATGTTAATGAAGATAGGTGGAGCCTTACTGGATTTCTCTTGCTTTGTGGTTTGTGAACATTTCATTCACTCCGTCTGGAGTATATCAGAATTGTTGTTGCTCTGCTAACAGCGTGTCATTATTTGACTCCATCCGTGGGAGTATCGCAGTATTTCACTTGCTCAAAATCGTGATTGTGAAAGGATTTCAGTTGTTTCATGGGGACTGTGACGCTATGACAATCTCAATGCTTGTAGATGACATCAAACCTGGAAAAATTGTAAGGACTATAGAGTACAGTGTGGAACTCTGACAGGACAATCACACGTTGGTGTAATGTGAGGTGATGCTCTTTGGTAGGAAGGACATTGAAAGACAATATAAAACAGGCTGTATCATTATAAGGGGGTGCAGGAGCAGAAGGCCCTGGGTGTATATGAACACAGATTATTGAAGATATCAGGACAAGTGGGGAGAGCAGTAAATATCACAGATTAGTTTCAGTATCTGAGCTATTTACAGGAGGAGGTGTTCCTTTCCGTGCTCCCTTCCTGGGACGTGGTGGCGACGATGTGTTGTGAGCCCATCCTCCTGCCCACTGAGACCGTGGGGATTCCAGTTGTACCAGCTCGACAACAAAGGGAGATGGCATCAGGGCCACGGCTTCCAAGTTGTACCGGAGGAAACGGAGCTGCCAGTGTTTAAATTGAACATTTCTCTTCACAGAACATTGCTCCTTACTCGGTCATTGGTACGTGGATGAATCAGAATCTCCGCACGAGTCGTCCCAATCCTTTCCGGCTCGTACCAGGGTCCTCCCCACATGGTGGGGAGAGGGGGTGTGAGGGAATGGCTATCGGGCACTCGACCACCCGGATTGGCCCTCTCTGTCCGATTCCAAGCTGCTTCTCTTGGAATGGGAGAAAGGGAGGGAGGCAGTGAGGGTGGGAGTGGGTGGCCCTGCTGTTAGTGTTGGTGTAGGTGGGGGTGGGGGTACATGGTGAGGTGTCCCGAGGGAGTCAGTCCACAGCGTTGTATCAATGCAGTATTATTAATTTGGGGGAGCGGTTTAAATTGAAGGGAAGGGGGAAGTTGCATGCAGCAGTGGGAGTGGTGGAGCACGAGCCTAGCTCGGGGTCGGTACTATAACAGATATACAGTGAGTGTGAGGAAGCAGAGAGAAAACGGTGAGGCTTATCCTGATAGAGTGGGGAAGGTTATTGATGTTTGTCCTGTATTGGTGGACATTTCTTCAGATCGCAGATACTGCACTGAGCTGGGTGGTGAGCTCAGACTATGCTTGGTTGGTATGGTGGTGTGGCACCCTCTGGGAAGAGAATGGTCCCCCATCTCCACTAGCCCATCCACCAGGACCTCCGTGAACCTGTCGACAAACCGTGGTGTAATTGCCCCTTATCTGCCATGCTCGGGGTAAACTGTGCAGGGCAGATCGAAACTGAGAAAGTTCAACCGTGTGCCCATTGGCCTTTTAAAGATTGGCATCAGTGCCAGGGATCACGCAATATCCAGGGGCATCTGGGCGATGGTAAGTACCTCCAGCCATGATGGGTGGGAGAATTGGGCTGGCATTGAATGAGAGGGACACCATGGGGTGGGGTGGGTAATTAATGAGGTGAGTTCGATAATCTAGCACCAGGAAACTACCTCGGCCTCGTTCGGACGATCCCTCTGTCACACTCAATGAAAATGTCACTGAGAAAAATTATTGTTAGAATCTGCCCAATCAATCATAGACTCTGTTGAAGCCAATTTCAGTTGCAAATTTTCAAATCAAATGCTCATCTGACCTCACACCAATATACCTTTCTCCCATCTTTCCTGGGAAGACTGGCTCATGTTACAGGATGCTATCGAAGTGTCGACATTTCAGCTTTCTGAAACTTGAGACCACATCCTTCCATGACACTGTCTCTCAGTCTCCCCAGCTTTGTATATACCCAAAACCGCTCCCATTTGTTATTGTTTAAACTGATTCCCCCTCTATCTCTCTCTGGCAGTGATGTTTACACCCACAGCACCCCCTTGTCATGCCACAATGGAGATATGGAGCTGTAAATAGATGGGAGCTGCACATCCTCTCACTTCCAGCATGAGCTGCATGTTTCCCTACATTGGGCAGGGATCTAACACAGTGTTACATAGAAATGCATTGGGGTGGTGTACACAGCTGTACATGCTGGGAGAGTAACTGCTCCTAGTTTACAGATCAATGCACTGGGTTGGTGTACACAGTCCTACATGTTGGGACGGTAACTGCTCCTGGTTTACGGATCAATGCACTGGCGTGGAGTACACAGTCCTACATGTTGGGAGGGTAATTGCTCCTGGTTTACAGATCAATGCACTGGGGTGGTGTACACAGTCGTACATGCTGGGAGGGTAACTGCTCCTGGTTTACAGATCAATGCACTGGGGTGGTATACCCAGCTCTACATGTTGGGAGGGTAACTGCCTCTGGTTTATAGATCAATGCACTTGAGTGGGCTATACATTTCTACATGCAGGGAGGGTAACTGCTCCTGGTTTATAGATCAATGCACTGGGGTGCTGTACACAGTCCTATATACTGATAAGGCGATTGCTCCTGGTTTACAGATTAATTCACGGGTTATCACTGCACAGTTTGCTGTGCTGGTTGAGGTTGATAGATACTTCAGTGATGTGCTCTGTGCAGCTCCCCGTGCTGGACAGATATCTAATCCGGGTTTATAGATCAATGCAACGCTGAGGTCTGTACAGCCCTCCTTGCTGGACAGATATCTAGTCTTCGTTTATAGATCAATGCACTGCTGTCTTCTGCACAGCTCCCCGTGCTGGACAGACATCTAATCCTAGTTTATAGATCAATGCACTGCTGTGGTCTGCATAGCTCTCCGTGCTGGACAGATATCCAGTCCGGGTTTAAAGATCAATGCACGGGTGTGGTCTGCACTGTTCCCCATGCCGAATACTTGCTGAAGGAACACAGCAATCTAGGTAGCATCAGGAGTTGTGGACTTTGATGTTTTGGGTGTAACCCTTCTTCAGGACTCTTGAAGAAGCGTTGCACCCAAAACGTCGACTACTGCACCTCCTGATGCTACCTGGCTTGCTGTGTTCTCCCAGCTTCCTCCCTGTCTACTTCGGATTCCAGCATCTGCAGCTTTTCTGTCTCTATCGCAGCTTTCCATTTTGTGCAGATGTCTTGACTGTGTCTGAAGATAAGTGCCCTGACATGATCTGTGCAGTGTTTCACTCTGGACTGAGTCCCGGATTGTATTGACTAGTGTAATGGATAAATGAGCACAGTGCTTCACTCTGGACAGATGGCTGGGTTGTCCTGAGCAGTACACTGGCCTGGTCTGCACAGTACATCATGTTGGTGGAGTGGATGGGGGAAAGGTGATGGACAGGTCAAGGAGTTCACCGGAACGTTCTGTCCCCAACATTCCATAACTGACTTTCCCCGGAACATTCCATCCCTGACATTGTTTGTGAACGGCCGGACGTCAGTGAATTAAACAAACAATAAAATCCCGACGGAAGCGATCTCGTTGCAGGGAGAAGGAGACACTGCTTCGAATGCCCCTCCGGCAGTTAAAGGGGGAGATATGTTTTCCCTGCGTTTACATTTCTTCCCGACACATGATCGACCACAATTTAGACAAAAATGCAGAAATTTCCAAACTCCGTTTGACTTCAGGAAACAGGGAGAGAATCCTTCAGGATAGCAACATTTCCACCCTCAGTATTAAGAACTGGGAAGAAGTGACCAGTGTCCCCGCTGTCGAGTGATCGAGTATGTAGGAATTTTCCAGAAACCATTTGTCCTTATGGATGTGTCTCTGTGTGTTTGGGGAGGAAGGGTTTCTTGTGGCTTGTGACACATTTTTGTCAGTAATTTAGACCTTCCCAGTTGTTATTCCAGCTCCAAGTATTTTAATAATTCTCAGGGACACATTTGAAAATCTCACTGGCTCCCCAATCAAACCGGTCCCTTTGCCTCCAGGCTGATGGATAATGGGTTTGTTTTCCTTCCTCACAGTTAACGTAGTGACCATCTACGTCCTGCTTTATAAATATTGTGGATTGTCTCCATGTGTCAGACGTTACCTGGGGGCCATGGCAGCGGCGGATCTCCTGGTCATTATCCTCGACCTAATCCTGAGACACATTCCCATTGTTTATCGGGAACAGTTTTATTTCCTGTGGTACTCCGTCCCCGTGTGTAATATCCACGCCGTCCTGCTTTATGCAGCTACTGACTGCTCTGTCTGGTTCACCGTCACTTTCACCTTTGATCGGTTTGTGGCCATTTGTTGCCAAAAGCTGAAAAGTAAATATTGCAGTGAGAAAATGGCGGCTGTGGTTCTAGGCGCAGGAACTGTGCTGAGCTGTTTAAATAATATTTTCTGGTATTTTATGTTCTTACCTTGGTATCCGCTGATGAACCAGCCCTGGTTTTGCTTTGCAACAGACGCTGTTGCATCCTCCCCTGTCTGGGCCACAATCGAGTTCCTCCACCACATTCTAACCCCGTGTGTCCCATTTCTTCTGGTTCTGCTGCTCAATGTTCTCACCGTCAGACACATTTTAGTGACCAGCAGAGCCCGCAGGAGACTCCGCGCTCACACCATTGGGGACGCTCAGTCTGACACTGAAATGAGAAACCGAAAAAATCCATTATTTTACTGTTTGTGATCTCGGCCAATTTCATTCTGTTATGGTCAACGTTAATGGTGTTTTCTATATGGTTCCGGATGTGGTGGATTGGGTATCAGTCTGTGTATCTCCATTGGTTTGTGCAGGAATTGGGCTTCATGCTGCAGCTCCTCAGTTGCTGCACAAACACAGCGATTTATGCCGTGACCCAGACTAAGTTCAGGCAGCAGCTAAAGAATGTGCTGAAATATCCCTTCACCCAAATCCGTCAATCAATGAAATTCCCTCATTAATCAATCCATCCGGGATTTTTTCATTTCAGTTCAGTGTTTCAGCGATGGAGCGGCCTGTCGCTATGGTAACAGACTGAGGGTAGCGCTGGTTTGTCCATTCTTATCCCACAGGGGGGTTACAGGGACACATTTAAATGTTTCTCACAACTCAGGGGCCAGTGAGAAAAGGCACCATCCCACCGATTGTATCCATCACTCCATTTGTAAACAATAAAAATGTTCATTAAAGCGTACCGAGCAGCAGAGTGAGCGATGTTGTTGTGTGTCTTTGTGTTGGAGAAGCTGAGCGGGAGAGAGACAGACTCAGCCCCAAGTCCTGTTCCTCAGGGAAGGGTAGGGAAGGGAAGGGACCGCGCCCTGAGCTCAGGAATTGGGTTTAACTCCCTCTGTCGCCCCGACTCCAACCTGGTCTTCCCATTTCCTCTCTCCCACTCTTTCTCCTCAATTCTCTCCCTCTCTCTCTCTGAACACTCACGATTTCTCACCACTTCTCCCTTTCACTCTCCCTCTTCACCCCCCCCCCACCCCCCCGTCTCTCTCTCACATACACACCCACCACGGTTTCTGTTCCGGCCTCCAATCTTTCCTCTCACTCTCAGACTACTGCCATCTCTGTGTCCCTCCCGCATTTCTGTCTCTACCCCATATCCCCCTCCTTCCAAAACTCTCTATCCTCTCACACCTCCACCCCCCCCCACCTCACAAGCAGCCTCATCACCAACCCCCCAGTCTCTGGGTCAGAGGGAGAGGGAAGGACCACGGAGACAGAGTGGGTCAGAGAGAGAGAGGGGGGAGGGAGGGGCAGGAGCGAGAGAGATTCAGTCAAAGTGAAACGGAGGGAGGTTGCGAGAAAGAGCCACTGAGGGAGGGGGATCGAGAGTGAGAGAAGGTGGAGAGAGAGTGGCAAGAGAGAGATGGGGAGGGGGAGAGAGAGAGAGGCGGTGATGATGGGAGAGAAGGGGCGAAAGAGAGTTTGGCCGAGGGAAAGAGAAAGAGAGAGAGAGAGAGAGAGGCAGAGAGAGGGGGGGTCGATACAGTGGGATGAGAGAGAGAGAGGGGATTGAGAGAGAGGGGGCAAGGGAGAGGGCCAGAGAGAGAGGGGGCGAGAGAGAGAAAGAGAGAGGGATGAGAGAGAGGAAGGTGATGAGAGAGAGGAGGGGAGAGAGAGATTGGGGCAAGAGAGAGGAGATTGAGAGAGAGAGGAGGGTATAGGAGAGGGAAGTGGGCATGAGAGAGAAGGGGCGAGAGAGAGAGTGAGGTTGAGAGAAAGGGGGCAAGAGAGAAGGGGAAGAGAGAAGGGAAGAGTGAGAGAAGGGAGAGAGAGAAGAGGAGAGAGAGGGGGGCGAGTGACGGGAGAGAGATAGGGGAGAGAGAGGGGAGGAGAGGTGGGAAAGAGAGTGGGGAGAGAGACTGGGGGAGAGAGAGAGTGGAGAGACATAGAGCGCTAGAAAGAGTGGGAGAAAGAGCGGAGAGAGATAGGGGAGATAGATAGTGGAGAGAGAGAGTGATGGGAGTGGGATAAAGGGAAGAGAGAGGGCGCGAGAAAGGGGGATAGAGGGGGAGGAAAGAGAGTGAGGAGAGAGAGTGGAGAGAGGGGGAAGAGAGAGTGGAGAGAGTGAGTGGGGAGAGAGAGTGGGAAGAGAGAGTGGGGGGGGAGAGAGTGTGGAGAGACAGAGAGGGCTAGAAAGAGGGGAGAGAGGGGGGAGAGAAAAGGGGAGAGAGAGGGAGTGGGAGAGAGGGGAGACGGAGGGCCAGAGGGAGAGAGAGAAAAGAGAGAGGGGTGGTGAGACGGGGGAAGAGAGGGGGGAGACAGAGGGGGTGAGAGAGGGGAACAGAGAGGGGAGAAGAGAGAGAGAGCAAGGACAGAGAGAGAGCGCGAGTGGAGAGAGAGCAAGGGAAGAAAGAGAGGGAAAAGAGAGAGGGGAGAGAGAGATTGGGAGAGAGAGTGGGGAGAGAGAGTGGCTAGCGAAAGAGTTGAGAGAGAGAGAGCGAGGACAGAGAGAAAGCGCGAGTGGAGAGAGCGAGGGGAGAGAGAGAGATGGGAGAGTGAGAGGGGGAGAGAGAATGAGAGGGAGACAGACAGTGAGTAGTTGAGAGAGAGCGAGAGGGAGAGAGGGGTAGTGAGAGAGAGGGGAGAGAGATGTGGGAGAGAGGGAGGGGAGAGAGAGGAGAGAAAGAGGGGGAGAGAAAGTGGGGGAGACAGAGAGGTGAGAGAAAGAGGGGAGGGAGGGGAGAGGGGGAGAGGGGAGAGAGGCGAGAGAGAGGTTGGAGAGAGAGGTAGAGAGAGAACCGAGAGAGAGTGTAGAGAGAGTTGAGAGGGGAGAGACAGAGGAGTAAGTGAGAGAGAGTAAGGGGAGAGAGTGAGGGGAGAGAATGAGGGGAGACAGATATGTGAGAGAGAGGAGAGAGAGAGGGCAGAGAGAGGAGAGGTGTGAGAGAGAGAGAGTGGGAGAGAGAGGGGAGAGAGAGGTGGGTGAGAGGGGGCAGAGAAAGGGGAGAGAGAGGAATGGAATACAGGGGCAGAGGGAAAGAGAGGGGATTGTGAGAGACGGGAGAGAGAGAGAGGCAGGAGACGGATGGGAGGAGAGAGGGGAGAGAGAGGGGAAAAGAGAGAGGGGGAGATAGAGAGGAGAGAGAGGGTAGAGAGGGGAGAGAGAGGGGGAGAGAGAGCGGAGAGAGGGGGAGAGAGACGGGGAGCGAGAGACGGGGGAGCGAGAGTGGGGAGACAGAGGGAGAGAGAGGGGGAGAGACAAAGGGAGAACAGAAGGGGGGAGAGAGGGAGAAGATGGAGAGGGGCAGACACAGAGTAGGCAATGAGGGGGGAGGAGGGAGAGAGATGGGGAGAGAGGGAGAAGAGGGGAGAGGGAGATAGGGGAGGGAGAGAGGCGGGAGTGCTAGCGGCAGGAGAGAGAGAGGATAGAGAGGGTAAGGAGAGACAGAGTGGGTGGCAGAGAGTGGGGAGAGAGAGTGGGGGGAAATAGAATGTCGGGAGAGGGAGTATGTGAGTGGGAGAGGGGGTAGAGAGGGGTAGAGAGGGAAAGGTGGGGAGAGATCGGAGAGAGTGTGGGAGAGAGGGGGAAGAGATGGAGTGCGGGGCAAGAGAGAGGGGAGAGAGTGGGGAGAGAGAGGGCGGAGAGAGAGGGGAGACAGAGGGGGAGAGAGAGGCAGGAGAGAGAAGGGGAGAGAGAGAGGGGAGCGAGTGCGGGGGGCGAGAGAGGAGAGAGGCTGAGAGAGGGGAGCGAGAGGGCGAGAGTGGGGGGAGCGAGAGAGATAGAGATAGGCGAGAGAGAGGGGAGAGAGAGGACGAGAGAGATAGGGGAGAGTCAGAGAGGGAGAGAGAGCGCGGGTAGAGAGGGGGAGAGAGAGGGGAGACTGGGAGGAGAGAGCGGGAGAGAGGGGGGGAGAGAGAGAAGGAGAGAGGGGAGAGAGAGGGGGAAGAGAGGGGAAGAGAGATAGGGAGAACAGAAGGGGAGAGATAGGGAGAAGATGGAGAGGGGGCAGAGACAGAGTAGGCAGTGAGAGGGGGAGGAGGGAGAGAGATGGGGAGAGAGGGAGAGAGAGATGGAGAGGGAGATAGGGGAGAGAGAGAGGCGGGAGAGCTAGCGGCGGGAGAGAGAGTGGATATAGAGGGTATGGAGAGACAGAGTGGGGAGAGAGAGTGGGGGAAATAGAATGTGGGGAGAGGGAGTATGTGAGTGGGAGAGGGGGTAGAGAGGGGTAGAGAGGGACAGAGGGGAGAGAGAGTGGAGAGTGTGGGGGAGAGAGGGGGCGAAGAGATGGAGGGCGGGGCAAGAGAGAGGAGAGAGAGAGGGAGGAGAGAGAGGGGAGAGAGAGGGGAAAAGAGAGGGAGAGAGAAATAGGGAGAGTGTAGGGGAGAGAGGGGGCAGAGAGAAAGGGGGAGAGAGGCGAGACAAAGGGAGGGAAAGCCTGAGAGAGGGGATGGAGAGGGGGAGTGAGGGGGGAGAGAGGGTTGGTGGGAGAGAGGGGAGAGAAAGACTGAGGAGGGAGAGTCGAGAGGGAGAGGGATAGAGTGAGGGGGAAGAGATAGGTGGAAGGGGTGAGAGAGGAGGGAGAGATAGAGGGGTGGAGATAGAGGGGGAGAGTGAGAGAGAAGTGAGAATGCGGGCGAGAGAGAGTGAGTGGGGAGAGAGAGAGGGGAGAGAGGGGGTAGAGAGAAGGAGAAGAGAGAGGGTGTGAAGAGAGGGGGAAAGAGAGAGTGCGGACTGAGAGATGGAGAAGAGAGAGGCGGGAGAAGTGGTGAGAGATGGGGTAGAGAGGGGAGAGAGGGTGGGTGAGAGGGAGAGGGGGATGGGGAGAGAGAGCGGGAGAGAGGGCAGGAGAGGTTTGGTGACCGGAAGAGAGGGGGGAAAGAGGGTGGGAGCGAGATGGGAAGAGAGGAGAGAGAGGGGAGAGAGAGGCAAAGAGTGGAGGTAAGAGATGGGGAAAGAGATGGGCGAGAGAGGGAGGAGAGAGTTGAGTACAGACAGGAAAAAAAGGGAGGGGAAAGATAGGGGGAAAAAGTTGGGAGAAAGGGGGCAAGAGAGGTGGAGAGAATGGAGAGAGAGTGAGTGGCGAGAGAGAAGCGGAGAGAGCGTGGCTAGAGAGAGGCTTGAGAGAATGGGGAGGGAGAGTGGGCGAGAGAGAGGTGGGGAAATATAGGGGGAAAGAGCGCGGGGAGAGAGCGCGAGGGAGGGAGGAGGTGAGGGGGCGGAATGGGGAGAGAGAGAGGGAAGAGAGGAAGGGGAGAGAGGGGGAGTGAGGGGGACAGGGAGGGGGAAAGAGAGGGAGAGAGACGGTGCGGAGAGAAGAATGGAGAGCGAGGGAGGGGCTGTGAGGGGGAGAGAGAGTGGGGGTAGAGAGTGAGGTGGAGAGACGGGGGAGTGACAGAGGAGAGAGGGGAGACAGAGAAGGAGAGAGAGGGGAGAGAGGGGAGAAAGGGGAGAGAGAGTTGGGGAGAAAGCGGTGGATCGTGAGTGCGGGGAGAGAGCGAATGGGAGAGAGCGCCGGGAGACGGGATGAGAGGGGGAGAGAGAGTGGGGAGGGGAGAGGGGAGAGAGAGGGGGAGGGAGAGGGGGAGAGGGGGAATGATGGGGAGAGAATAGTGGTGAGCGGGGTGCAGAGAGGGGCGGAGAGGGGGAGAGAGAGGGGAGAGAGGAAGGGAGAGGAGTGGAGAGAGGTGTGGAGAGAAGGAATAGAGAGGGGGAAAGAGTGGGGGAGGGAAGAGGGGAGAGGGAGGGGAAAGGGAGAGGGGAGTGAGGGAGGGGAGTGAGAGAGGGCAGTCAGAGAAGAGGCAGAGACGGGGAAGAGAGGGCGAGAGGGGTTTGAGAGGAGGGGAGATAGTGGGAAAGAGAAGGGGAGATAAAATGTGAGAGAGAGGGGTAGAGAGCCGGGGAGAGAGAGGGTGAGGAAGGAGGGAGCGGGGAGAGAGGTTGGAGAGAGGGGGATGGGGAAGGAGAGGGGGAGAGAGTGGGTGACAGAGGGGAAGAGAGGCGGAAAAGATGGGGGAAGAGATGGGGAGAGAGGTGGGGAGAAGGGGAGGGAGTTGGGGAGCAGGTGGGGAGAGTGCAGGGAAGAGAGAGTGTGAAAGAGAGAGGGAGTAAGTGCGGAAGAGGGGGAGAGAGAGGGGAGAGACAGAGTGGAGTGAGGGAGGGGAGTGAGAGAGGGGAGTGAGAGAGGGAAGAAAGAGTGGGGAGCGAGGGAGTGGAGTGAAAGAGGGGCGAGAGGGGGGAGAGGGGGAGAGAGTGGGGATGAGAGGGGGAATGAGGGTGAGAGAGAGGGTGAGAGGGGGTAGAGAGAGAGAGACAGAAAGAGGGGAGAGAGTGAGAGAGAAGGGAGGGTGAGGGGAGAAAGGAAGAGACAGAGAGAGAGGATGGTGTGAGAGAGAGAGTGAAGGGAGAGAGAGTGGGGGGGGGAAGGGAGCGGAGAAAGAGAGGGGGAGAGAGATGGGAAAAGAGAGAGGGGGAGAGGGAAGAGAGAGGGAGGAGAAAGAGACAGTGGAGAGACAGAGGGGGAGATAGAGAGGGGGAGAGATAAAGACGGAGAGAGGTAGAAATAGTCAGGGGGAGAGGGGGAGAGCCGGGAGAGTGGGGGAGAGAGTGGAGAGGGAGAGAGAGGGGTGTGTGAGAAAGAGAGAGGTTGAGAGAGAGAATGGAGAGACAGAGAAGAGGGAGAGAGAGAGGAGTGAGAGAGACGGGAGCGAGAGAGATGGGAACGAGTGAGATGGGCAAGAGCGCGTGGGAGAGAGAGCAAGGGAGAGAGCGCGATGGAGATAGTATGGTGGAGAGAGCGTGGGGGAGAGAGGGAGAGATGGGAGACGGAGAGAGCGAGAGAGAGGGGAGAATGAGTGAAGTGAGAGAAGGAGTTAGATAGGGATTAAGAGATGGGAGTGAGAGAGGGGAAGAAAGGTGAGAAATAGAGGGTTGAAGAGAGAGTGGGAAGAGATAGAGTCGAGAGAGAAGATGGGGAGAGGGGAGAGAGTGGGGGAGAGAGGGGAGAGGGGATGGTTGGAGAGAGGGTGGAAGACAGGGTGGAGAGGAGGAAGAGAAGGAGAGAGGGGAGAGAGGTGTGAAGAGAGGTGGGGTGAAAGGTGGGGAGAGAGTGGGGAAGAGTGAGTGTGAAAGAGAGAGGGGAAGGTGGAGGTAGTGTGGGGAGAAATGGGGGAGAGAGGAGGAGGGAAAGGCGAGAGAGGGGGAGGGAGGGGGTAGAGAGAGGGCGAGAAAAGGGGTGAATGAGGTGGAGAGAGGGTGGAAGAGAGGGGAGAGCTAGAGAGGGGTGGGAGGGAAGAGAGGGGTGGGAGGGAAGAAAGGGGAGCTAGAGGGGCTGCGTGAGATGGGGCTAGAGGCGGGGACAGAGAGGGAGAGAGAGAGAGGGGGCGAGAGTGGGGGCGAGAGAGGGGGAGAAAGAAGGGGAGAGAGAGGGTGAGAGTGAGGGTGAGAGAGGGGAGTTAGAGAGAGGGAAGAGAGAGGTGAGATAGGGAGAGTGGAGAGAGGGAAAGACAGAGAGAGAGAGCAAAGAGTGAGAGAGAGTGAGGGGACAGAATGACAGAGAGTGCGAGGGAAGAGAGAGTGAGAGAGAGGAGGAGAGAGAGAGGGGAGTGAGAGAGGGGAGAGATAGAGGGGTGAAGAGCGAGGGGGATGAGAGAGTGGGCGGGAGAGTAGCCGAGAGAGTGGGGGAAGAAGAGGGAGAAGAGAGAAGAAATAGAAAGAGAGAGAAGAGAGGGGAAGGGGGGGGAAGAGAGAGAGGGAAAGAGTGGGAGAGAGGGAGGAAGCGAGGCAGAATAGAGGAGGTAATGAGAGGGGGGAGAGAGACGGGGAGAGAATTGGGGAGAGAGTGGGGAAGAGAGATTGTAATGAGAGGGGGGTGAGAGCTAGAGGGGAGAGAGAGGAGGGGGTGCGAGTGGAGAGAGAGGGGAGAGAAAGAGGGGAGTGAGAGAGCTGAGTGAGAGAAGGGAGTGAGAGAGGGACGTGAAAGAGGGGTCGAGAGTGGGGGCACGAGAAGGGGAAAGAGAGGGTGAAAGAGGAGAGTTAGAGAGAGAGGGGAGAGAGAGGGGAGAGAGGGAGAGGGGAGAAAGGGAGAGACCGAGAGAGAAGAGAGAGTGAGAGAGAGTGAAGGAACAGAGAGAGAGCGAGAGGGGAGAGAGAGAGTGAGAGAGGTGGGGCAGAGAGAGAGAGGGGGGAGAGAGAATGGAGAGCGAGAGAGGAGAGAGAGCGAGAGAGAGATCGAGAGAGAGAGACCGAGAGAGAGGGAGGAGTGAGAGATAGGGAGGAGTGAGGGGAGTGAGAAAAGGCGTTAGAGAGGGGAGTGAGAGAGGGGAGAGAGAGAGGGGTGAAGAGAGAGAGGGATGAGAGAGTGGGCGAGAGAGTGGGCGATAGAGTGGACGAAGAAAGCGGGAAAAGAGATGGGGAAGCGAGAGGGAAGAGTGGGGCAAGAGAGAGGTGGTAGAGAGAACGGGTAGACGGAGGGGGAAGAGAGAGAGAGGTGGATAGTGTGGGGTGTAGAGAGATGGGGAGAGAGGGTAGGAGAGAGAGTGGGGTAGAGAAGGGGACAGAGAAGGGCGGAGAGAGAGTGGGGAGGGGGAGATAAGGGGAGGGAGGGAGGTGAGAGACGGGTGGGGAGAGGGAGGATTTGACGGGACAGCGAGTGGGAGAAAGAGAGGGAGAGAAAGAGGGGTGAGAAAGAAGGGTAGAAAGGGGGAGAAAGGGGAGAAAGAGACGGGGATAAGGAGAGGGAGAGAAAGAGCGGGAGAAAGGGCGGAGAATGTTGGGAGAATGAGGGGGAGAAAGAGGGGGAGAGAGGGTGGAGAGAGAGGTAGAGAGAGAGAGACAGGGAGAGAGAGTGGAGACAGAGGGGGAGAGAGAGGGGGAGAGAGAGGGGAGAGAGATGGGTGAGAGAGATATGCGGAGAGATAGAGGGAAGGAGAGTGATATGGGTAGAGCAAGAGAGTGCGGGGAAGAGAGAAAGTGAGAGAGGGACATAGAGAGTGAGGGCAGAGAGAGAGTGGGGGCAGTGAGAAGGGAAGAGACAGAGTGAGGAGGGAGTGAGTGGGGGAGAAGGGGAGAGAGATGGGATAGAGAGATCTGAAGAGAGGTAGGGGAGAGAGAGTCAGAGAGAGGGAGTGGAGAGCGCGAGAAGGAGAGTGGGAGGTGGAGTGAGGGAGGAGGTGTGAGGGAGGGGGCAGAGAGTGTGGGGGAAAGAGTGAAGGGAGAGGCAGGGAAAGATGGGGAGAGACGGGGGAGAGATGGGGAGAGACGGAGAAGAGACGGGGAGAGAGGGGGAGGCGGGGAGAAAGAGTGAGAGGGAAGAGAGAGCGGAGAGAGAGAGAATGAAGAGAGATACAGAGAGAGGGGAGGGAGAAGTGGAGACAGAGAGAGTGGTAGAGAGAGAATGGCAGTAGAGAGAGAAGGGAGATGGAGAGGGAGGGGAGAAGGAGAAAGAGAGGAGAGGGAGAGAGCGATGAGGGAGAAGGGAGAGAGTGGGGAAGAGTGAAAGGAGAGAGGGGTGGAGGAGAAAGAGAGGGGAGGGAGAGTGACGGAGAGAGAATGGAGAGAGAGAGAATAGAGAGAGAAAATAGAGAGAGAATGAAGACAGAGAATGGAGAGAGAGAGAGAATGGAGCGAGAGAGGGGAGAGAGAGCGTGGGGATGAGAGCGCAGGGTAGAGAGTGCAGATGAGAGACTGCAGGGGAGAGAGCGCGGGGGGAGAGTGTGGGGGTAGAGCGCGCGGGGAGAGAGATTTGGAGAGAGAGTGGGAGGGAGCACGGGACTGAGAGCGCGGGAGAGAGAGTGCAGGTGAGAGAGCGAGGGGGGAGAGAGGGCGGGGAGATACCGGGGGAGAGATCGCGGTGTAGAGAGAGTGGGAGAGAAAGTGGGAGAGTGGGGGAGAGTGAGTGGGAGAGAGGGGGAGAGAGGGAGGGAGAGTGCGGGTAGAGAGCGGGAGAGTGGGAGAGAGGTGGAGAGATGGGGAGAGTAGGGGGCGAGAGAAGAGAGAGAGAGGGGAGAGAGAATGGGGGGTAGAGAGACAGAACGGAGAGCCGTGAGAGAGGGACACCTGGGAGAGGGTGAGTTAGGGGAGAGGGAGAGAGGGGAGAGGGAGAAGGGGGATAGGGAGAGAGACAGGAGAGAGAGAATGGAGAGACAGATAATGCAGAGAGTGAGAGAATGGAGAGAGAGAGAGAATGGAGAAAGAGAGAATGGAGAGAGAGGGAAGCGAGTGAGGGGGGAGCGAGAGAGAAGAGAGGGAGAGGGAAGGGAGCGATAGAGACGGGAGTGAGAGAGAGGGGAGCGAGAAAGAGGGGATCGAGACAGGATAGAGAGAGGTTGGGAGAAAGAGTGGGGGGGATAGAGTCTTGGAGAGAGAACGGCGAGAGGGGGAGAGAGAGAGGGGGAGAATGGGGAGAGAATGGAGAAGGTGGCAGAGAGAGGGAGGGAGAGATTGGTGTTGAGAGGGTTGGCGAGGGGGGATAGAGAGGGGCGAGAGTGGTGGGGAGAGTGTAGAAGAGTGAGTGTGAAAGAGAGAGGGGAGAGAGAGGGGGGAAAGAGACGGGAGTGAGAGAGGGGAGAGAGAGAGAGGGGGTGAGAAATGGGGCGAGAGAGGGAGAGAGAGGGGATAGAGAAGGAGAGAGAGGGGAGAGAGAGAGGTGGGGAGAGAGCGGGGGAGAGTGAGCGGGGGAGACAACGCTGGGAGAGAGGGGCAGAGAGGGGAGAGAGAGGGGAGGGAGAAGGGGAGAGAGAAGGGGCAAACAGGGGGAGAGAGATGGGAGAGAGGGGGTAGAGAGAGGGGCATAGAGAGTGAGGCTTAGCGAGATGGCACTGAGTAGAGGGAGAGAGAGGAGATGAGAGACAGGGAGATATAGAGGGGGAGAGCGAGTTGGGGAGAGATGGGGAGAGAGAGGTGGAGAGAGGGAGAGAGAGGATGGGAGTGAGAAGGGGAGATAAAGGGGAGCGAGTGGTGGAGAGAGAGGGGGAGCGAGAGGGGAGCAAGAGGAGGAGAGAGAGTGCGGAGAGAGAGAGGGAAAGAGAGAGAATGGGGAGGGAGGGAAGTGAGAGAGGAGTGAGAGAGGGGAGTGAGAGAGAGGAGAGACAGTGGGAGAGAGAGTGACAGAGAGGGGCGGAGAGGTGAAGAGAGAGAGGGAGAGAGAGGGAGGGAGCGATTGGTGGAGAGACGGTTGGAAATAGGGAGATAGAGAGGGGGCGAGACAGGTGGGGAGAGAGTGGGGAAGAGAGAGTGTGAAAGAGAGAGGAGGAGAGAGAGTGGGTACAGAGTGTGGGCAAGAGTAGAGGAGAGAGGGGGGAGTGAAAGAGGGGAGCGAGAGTGGCTGGAGAGAGAGGGGAGAAAGAGAGGGGAGAAAGAGAGGCGAGAGAGGGGAGAGAGATTGCGGAGAGAGAGAGTGAGAGAGAGAGGCTGGGAGAGAGAGGGGTGTGAGAGAGGGAGCGAGAGAGGGGAGCGAGAGAGAAGATGCGAGAGGGAGAGGGAGAGGAGGAGAGATGGTGAGAGGTTGGGAGAGAGAGGGGAGAGAGAGAGAGAAAGGGGAGAGAGGGAGAGACAGAGAGAGGGAGGAGAGAGACAGTGAGTAGAGAGAGGGCGAGAGAGGGGGAGCGAAGGAGAGAGAACGGGGAGAAAGGGGGCAGAGGGGCGGGAGGTGGTAAGAGAGAGGGAGGGAGGGAGGGGTGGAGAGAGGGGAGAGAAACAGGGTAGAGAGAGGGAGAAAGAGGGGGTGCGAGAGACGGGAGCGAGAGAGTAGAGCAAGAGAGGGGGAGAGAGAGGGGGGAGAGAGGCGGAGAGATGGTGAGAGATGGGGGGAGAGAGAGGGGAGGGAGAGGGGAGGGAGAGAGAAAGGGGAGAGAGGGAGAGAGAGAAAGAGGAGATAGAGAACGAGTGGAGCGAGAGGAAGGGAGGGAGATAGGGGGAACTACCAGTTGGGGGTTAGAGGGGTGAGAGACAGGAAAGGGGGTGAGCTGGCAGAGGGTTAGTTAGGGCAGAGGGAGAGATGGGAGAGGGAGAGAGGGGAGAGATGGGAGAGATTGGATAGGGAGAGAGTGGACAGGGAGAGGGTGTAGGGAGAGAGGGGTAGAGAGAGAGAGAGAGAATGGAGAGATGAGAGATTGGAGAGAGAGGGAGAAGGGAGCGAGTAAGATCGGAGCGAAAGTGAAGAGAGCGAGAGAGAACGGAGTGATAGAGACGGGAGCGAGAGAGACGGGAGCGAGAGAGAGTGGTGGGAGAAAAGGAGAGCGAGAACGAGGGGAGCGAGAACGAGTGGAGCAAGAGAGGGTAGAGAGAGGTGGGGAGAAAGAGCGGATGAGAGAGCATGGGGGAGAGAGAACGGGTAAGAGAGCGCGGGGAGAGAGAAGGGTGGAGAGATGGGGAGAGAGAGGGGGAGAGAGAGGGTAAGAGAGGGAGGGGAGAGAGGGAGGTGGAGAGAGGGAGGTGGAGAGAGGGAGGGGGGAGAGAGAGGGGGAGAGTGAGGGGCATAGAGTGTGAGTCAGAGGGCAGCGAGAGGGGGAGAGAGGGGAGAGAGGGAGGAAGCGAGAGAGGGGGAAAAGAGATGGAGAGAGTGGGGAGAGAGGGGTGTTAAACAGGGGAGTGATAGCCTGTGAGAGAGAGAGGGAGAACGAGGGAGGAGAAAGAGAGTTGGAGAGAGAGGGTAGAGAGAGTGGGAGAGAGTGTGGGAGAGAGGGTGGGAGAGAGGGTGAGAAAGAGCTGGGAGAGAGCAGAGGAGAAAGAGGGGAGAGAAAGGTGGAGAGAGAGGGGGAGAGAGAGGGAAGGTGAGAGGTAGGGATAGAAGGGGAGAGATGGGAGAGAGGTGTGAAGCGAGGGTGGAATAGAGGGGGAAGAGAGAGTGAAGAGAGGGGGAGAATGGTCAGAGAGGGGGAGAGAGGGGGAGAGAGAGTGGGAGATACCAGGAACGAAAGGGGTTGAGAGATATGGGGAGCCGGGGTAGAGACCGAGAAAGAGGGGAGCGAGAACGAGGGGGGGCGAGAGCGCGTGGAACGAGAGATGGTAGAGAGAGGTGGAAAGAAAGAGCGGGTGAGAGAGCGTGTGGGACAGAGAAAGAGTAAGAGAGCGTGGGGAGATAGAGGGGAGAGAGGGGTCGAGAGAGGGGCGTAGAAAGTGAGGCAGAGTGAGAGGGCAGTGACTAGAGGGGGAGAGAGAGGGGCAAAGAGAGAGGGAGAGAGAGAAGGGAGAGAGCGGGAGAGAGAGAATGAGAGAGAGGGGAGAGAAGGGACGGGGAGAGAGAGAGAGATGGGGAGAGCGCGGGGGAGTGAGAGCGGGGAAAGAGAGAGGGAGAGAGTATGAGAGAGAGAGAAAGGGGAGAGAGGGAGAGCATGAGTAGCGTGAGGGGAGAGAGAGGGGGAGAGAGAGGGTGAGAGAGAGGGGAGAGAGGGGGAGAGAGGGGGAGAGAATGGGGAGAGGCGGGCAGAGGGGCAGGATGTGGAGAGAGAGTGGGAGAGAGGGAGGGAGAGAGGTGTGGAGAGAGGGGAGAGAGACAGGGGAGAGAGAGAGGGAGAGAGATGGGGGAGCGAGAAAGGGGAGCGAGAGCGTAGAGAGAGAGGGGGAGAGGGGGAGAGAGAGGGGGAGAGAGTGTGGGAGAGACCAGGAACGAAAGGGGTTGAGAGAAATGGGGAGAGGAGGCAGAGAGCGAGGAAGAGGGGAGCGAGAACGAGGGCTGCGAGAGCGCGTGGAGTGAGAGAAGGTAGGGAGAGGGGGAGAGAGGGGAAGAGAGGTGGGAAGAGAGCATGGGAGTGAGAGCGGGGAGTGAGAGCGGGGGGAGAGAGCACGGGGAGAGAGAAGGGGAGAAAGATGGGGAGAGAGAGGGGGAGAGAGGGGGAGAGAGGGAGGGGAGAGAGGCGAGAGGGAGGTAAAGTGAGGGGCAAAGAGTGTGAGACAGAGAGAGAGGGCATTGATTGGCGGGATAGACAGAGGGGCATAGAGAGAGCGGCAGAGAAGGGGGAGTGAAAGTGGAGAGAGAGGGGAGAGAGAGGAGAGTGGGGAGGTGCAGCGAAAGAGAGGTGGAGAGAGAGGGGCAGAGAGGGGGAAAGAGGGGGAGTGAGGGGGGAGAGATGGGGAGAGAGAGTGATTGAGGGCGAGAAAATGGGAAGAGAGGGGGCATAGAGGGCGGAGAGGTGTACAGAGGCGGTAGAGAGAGAGACAGCGGGGTGGAGAGAGGCGACAGAGAGGCGGAGGGAGTGTGGGTAAGAATGGGTGAGAGAGAGGGGAGAGATAGGAGAGAGAGGGGAGTAAGAGAGCGGGGAGAGAGTGTGGAGAGAGAGTGCAGAGAGAGTTTGGGAGAGAGAGAAGCTGGGAGAGAGAGGGGAGTGAGACAGGGGAGTGAGAGATCGGAGAGGGGAGAGAGAGAGGGGAGCGAGGGTGGGGAGAGAGAGGGGAGAAAGGGGGAGAGAGAGGAGGAGAGATGGTGAGAGAGTGGAGAGAGAGAGAAAGGGGAGAGAGGGAGAAAATGAATGGAGAGAGGGGAGAGAGACGGGGAGAGAGAGGGGGAGAGAAGGGAAGAGATGGGGAGAGAATGGGGACAGAATGAGGAAGAGAGGGAGCAGAGGGAGTGGGAGGTAAAGAGAGAGGGGAGACAGGGAGTGAGAGACGGTGGAGAGAGAGGGTGAGAGAGAGTGCGGATGGAGAAAGTGGGAGAGAGAGAGAGGCTGGGAGAGAGAGGGAATTCAGAGGGGGAGTGAGAGAGGGGAGAGAGAGGGGAGAGAGAAAGGGGAGCGAGAGAGGTGAGCGAGAGAGAGGAGCGAGAGAGGGGGAGAGAGACGGGGTGAGATGGGGAGAGAAGGTGAGAGAGGAGGGAGAGAGAGGGGAGAGAGAGAGAAAGGGGAGAGAGGGAGAGACAGAAAGAGAAAGGAGAGAGAGAGAGAGAAAATGAATGGACAGAGGGAAGAGAGGGAAGGAGTGAGTGAAGGACAGAGAGGGGGAGGGAGAAAGGGCAGAGAGAGAAGGTAGAGATAGTGGAGAGAGAGGGGAGAGTGAGAGGGGAGGGGGTAGAGACAGAGAGGGGAGCAAGAGAGGGGAGCGAGAGAGGGGGAGAGAGGGAGAGAGAGAGGGGGTGAGATGGTGAGAGTGGGGGAGAGAGAGGGGGAGAGAGAGAGCAAGGGGAGAGAGGGAGAGGGAGAGAGAGAGGAGAGAGAGAATTAGTGGAGAGAGAGGGAGAGACACGGGAAGAGAGATTGGGTAAGAGAATGAGTGGAGAGGCGGGAGAGCGGGAGAGATGGGAAATGGTGAGTTAGGGCAGAGGGAGTGATGGAAGAGGGGGAGAGGGGAGAGGGGGTGTGAGGGGATAGGGATAGGGGCAGGGAGAGGGGCAGGGAGAGGGGAGAGAGAGGAGAGAGAGAATGGAGAGAGAATGGAGAGTGTTAGAATGGAGAGAGAGGCAGAAGGGAACGAGTGAAAGGGAGAGAGAGTGAAGAGAGCGAGAGAGAAGGGAGCGAGAGAGACGGGAGCGAGAGAGACGGGAGCGAGAGAGACGGCATTGAGAAAGAGGAGAGCGAGAAATTGGGGAGTGGGAAGAAGTAGAGTGAGAGAGGTTAGAGAGCGAGGTAGGGAGAAAGAGCGGGTGGGAGACCATGGGGAGAGAGAACGGGTAAGAGTGCACGAGGAGAGAGGTGGAGAGAGATGGGGAGAGAGGGGCAGAGAGAGTGAGGCAGAGAGAGAGGGCATTGAGTAGAGGGAGAGAGAGGGGCAGAGATAGACGGGGAAAGAGAGCGGGAGAGAGCATGGGGGAGAGATAACGGGTAAGAGAGCACGGGGAGAGAGGGAGAGAGAGATGGGGAGAGAGGGGAGAGGGGAGTAGAGAGAGCGGCAGAGAGAGTGAGACAAAGAGAGAGGGCATTGAGCAGAGGGAGAGAGAGGGGCAGAGATAGAGAGAGAGAGCGGGAGAGAGAGGGGTAGAGAGGGGGTAGAGAGAGGGGGAGGGAGAGAAAGAGAGCCATAGAGGGAGACAGCGTGGAGAGGGTGAGAGCAGGGAGAGAGAGATAGAGGGGAGAGGGCGAGAGAGGGGAGAGGGGTATGGAGGCGAATTGAAGTGGGAGAGAGAGAGGGGGGGAGAGAGTGGGGAGAGAGAGAAGGTAGAGAGATGGGAGTTGAGAGGGGAGTGAGAGCGTGTAAGAGAGAGAGGGAGAGTGTAGGGGAGAGAGAGAGTGAAAGGGAGAGTGGGAGAGAGAGTGGTAGTGGGTGACGGGGGAGAGAGCAGGAGAGAGAGAGGGGAGAGAGAGGTGGAGGGTGTGTGTGAAAGAGAGAGGGAGATTGTGAGGGAGGGTGAGAGGTAGGGAGAGAGGGGGAGAGAGAGTGTAGAGAGGGGGCAGAGATGGGCGACAGAGTTGTCAAGAGAGGCTGGAAGAAAGGGGGAAGAGAGAGGGAAGAAAGGGAGTGACAGGGGGAAGAGAGAGAGAGAATGGTGAAAGCGGGGAGAGGGGGAGAGAGGTGGGGAGAGAGCGGGGGAGTGAAATTGGGAGAGAGTCCGCGGGTGAGAGAGGGGCAGAGAGGGGGAGAGAGAGGGGAGGGAGAAGGTGAGAGTGTGGGGGAGAGAGGGAGAGAGAGGGCATGAGAATGGGGAGATAGTCGGCCAGAAAAGGGTGGAAAGGTGGAGCGGGGTAGAGAGAGATGGACAGAGAGGTAGAGAGAGGCCTGGAGAGAGGGCATAGTGAGCGGGAGAGAGTGTGCGTAAGACTGAGGGGGATGGAGAGAGGAGAGAGAGAAAAGAGAGAGGCGAGAGAGATGGACTGAGAGAGGGGAGCGAGAGAGGGGAGAGAGTGAGGGGAGAGAGGAGGAGAGAGAGGGGAAGAGATGGTGAGAGAGGGGACAGGGATAGGGAAAGGTGGTAGAGAGAGAGGGGATAGAGAGAGGAGAGAGAGATTTGAGAGAGTGAGATAATGGCGAGAGAGGGAGAAGTGAGCCAGTGAGAGGGGAGCGAGAGTGAAGAGAGCGAAAGAGAAAGGAGCGAGATAGACGGGAGCGAGAGAGACAGGATCGAGAGAAAGGGGAGCGAGAAAGAGGGGAGCGAGAAAGAGTGGAGCGAGAGAGGGTAGAGGGAGAGGTGGGGAGAAAGAGCAGATGATAGAGCGTGGGGGAGAGAGAATGGGTAAGAGAGCACGGGGAGAGAGGCGGAGAGAGTTGGGAAGAGGGGAGGAGAGACAAGAGAAAGAGTGGGAGGGGAGATAGGGAGGGGAGAGAGAGGGAGAGAGAGGGGGAGAGAGAGCTGCATAGAGAGTGAGGCAGAGTGAGAGGGCAGAGAGAGAGAGGAGAGAGAGAGTGGAGAGGGAGGGGAGAGGGTGGGGGAGAGAGCGGGTACAGAGTGGGGAGAGAGCGGAGAGAATGGGGTGGAGACAGAGGGGCATAGAGAGTGAGACAGAGAGAGAGGGCAGTGAGTCGAGGGAGAAAGAGAGGGACCGGGAGAGAGGGGAGAGAGAGGGGAGAGAGAGCGGGAGAGAGAAAGTGGGAGAGGGAGAGGGAAGAGAGAGTGGGAGAGTGAGGGGGGAGAGAGCGCGGGGAGAGAGAGCGAGAGGGAGTTGGAGAGTGATGGGGAGAGAGAGAAAGGGGAGGAAGAGGGAGAGAGAGGTGTAGAGAATGGGGGAGAGAGAGAGGGGGAAAGAGGGGGAGAAAGAGGTGGAGACAGAGGTGGAGAGAGAGGGGGAGCGAGAGGGGGAGCGAGGGAGGGGGCGAGAGGGGGAGAGGGAGGGGGCGAGAGGGGGTCAGATAGAGAGGAGAGAGAGTTGGGGAGAGTTATGGAGAGAGAGGAGGGGAGAGAAGGGGAAGAGAAAGGGGGAGCGAGAAGGAGAGCGAGAGGGGGAGAGAGAGAGGGAGAGATAGGGGGAGAGAGAGTTGGGGAGAGATGGGGAACGAGAGGGGGAGAGAGAGGGTTAGAGGGATAGAGAGAGGGAGAGAGAGAGCGAGTTTCAGAGAGCGGGAGAGAGAGCGGGAGAGAGATAGAGGAGACGTGATGGAGGGCGAGAGCGAGCCATGGAGGGAGACAGCGTGGAGAGGGAGAGAGCGGGGAAAGAGAGAGACGGGGGAAAGGGAGAGAGAGGGGAGAGGGGGCAAAGAGTGGTGGGGAAGTGGGAGAGAGAGGGGGCAAGAGTGGGGAGAGAGAGTTGAGTTAGAAAGGGGAGTGAGAGCGGGTGAGCGAGAGATGGAGAAGGAGGGGGAGAAAGAGTTGGAGAGAGTGGGGAGAGAGTGGAAGAGAGAGTGGGAGAGAAGAGGAGAGAGAGGTGGAGAGAGAGATGGAGATAGAGGGGAGAGAGGGGTGGAGAGAAAGGCAGACAGAGCGTGAAAGAAAGAGGGATGAGAGAGGGGAGAGAGAGTGTGAAAGAGAGAGGGGGAGAGAGGGGGAGAGAGGGCGAGAGATTGGGGAGCGAGGTGAGAAGAGAGGGTGGATGAGCGGGGGAAGCGAGAGGGAAGAGAGGGAGTGACAGAGGGGGAAGAGAGGGGGAGAATGGTGAGGGGGAGAGAGGGCGAGAGAGGGGGGAGAGAGGGGGGAGAGAGGGGGGAGAGAGTGCGGGGACGAGGGGAGAGAGAGAGGGGAAAAGGAGAGGGGAGTGAGAGAGGGCAGTCAGAGAGGAGGGAGAGACGGGGAAGAGAGGGCGAGAGGGGTTTGAGAGGAGGGGAAATAGTGGTAAAGAGAAGGCGAAATAAAGTGCGAGAGAGAGGGGGGGAGAGCCGGGGAGATAGAGGGTGAGGGAGGAGGGAGCGTAGAGAGAGGTTGGAGAGAGGTGGATGGGGATTGAGAGCGGTAGAGTGTGGGTGACAGAGGAGAAGAGAGGCGGAAAAGATGGGGGAAGAGATGGGGAGAGAGTGGGGAGAGTGCAGGGAAGAGAGAGTGTGAAAGAGTGAGGGAGTGAGTGTGGAAGAGGGGGAGAGAGAGAGGGGTGAGACAGAGTGGAGAGAGAGAGGGGAGTGAGAGAGGGGAGTGAGAGAGGGAAGAGAGAGTGGGGAGCGAGGGAGGGGAGCGACGGAGGGGAGCGACAGAGGGGAGCAAGGGAGGGGAGCGAAAGAGGGGAGTGAAAGAGGGGCGAGAGGGGTGAGAGGGGGAGAGAGTTGGGGAGGGAGGGGGAATGAGGGTGAGAGAGAGTGTGAGAGGGGGTAGAGAGAGGAAGAAAGAGGGGAGAGAGGGAGAGAGGAGAGAGAGTGAGAGGAGAAAGGGAGAGACAGAGAGAGAGGATGGTGTGAGAGAGTGTGAAGGGAGAGAGAGGGGGGATTGAGAGAGGAAGGTGAGAGATATAGACGGAGAGAGGGGGAGGAGAAAGAGCCAGGGAAGATACAGAGGGGGAGATAGAGCGGGGGAGAGATAAAGACAGAGAGGGGTAGAAATAGTCAGGGGGAGAGGGCGAGAGCCGGGAGAGTGGGGGAGAGAGTGGAGAGGGAGAGAGAGGGCTGTGAGAGAGAGAGAGTGGGTGAGAGAGAGAATGGAGAGAGACAGAAGAGGGAGAGAGAGAGGAGCGAGAGAGACGGGAGCGAGAGAGAGGGGAGAGAGTGAGAGGGGCAAGAGCGCGTGGGACAGAGAGCAAGGGAGAGAGCGCGGTGGAGACAGTACGGTGGAGAGAGCGTGGGGGAGAGTGGGGAGAGGGGAGACGGAGAGAGCGAGAGAGAGGGGAGAGTGAGTGAAGTGAGAGAAAGGGTTAGATATGGGAGTGAGAGAGGGGTGAGAAAGGGGAGAAATAGAGGGTTGAAGAGAGAGTGGGAAGAGATAGGTTAGAGAGAGAAGAGGGGGAGTGGGGGAGAGAGTGGGGGAGAGAGGGGAGAGTGGATGGTTGGAGAGAGGGTGGAAAAGAGGGGGAAGAGGAGGAAGAGAAGGAGAGGGGGAGAGAGGTGGGAAGAGAGGTGGGGTGAGAGGTGGGGAGAGAGCGGGGAAGAGTGAGTGAGAAAGAGAGAGCGGAGGGTGGAGGTAGTGTGAAGAGAAATGGGGGAGAGAGGAGGAGGGGAAGGCGAGAGAGGGGGAAAGCTGGGTAGAAAGAGGGGGAGAAAGGGGGTGAATGAGGGGGAGAGAGGGTGGAAGAGAGGGGAGAGCTAGAGAGGGGTGGGAGAAAGGAAGCTAGAGGGGCTGTGTGAGAGGGGGCAGAAGGCGGGGTGAGAGAGGAGGAGAGAGAGGGGTCGAGAGTGGGGGCGAGAAAGCGGAGAGAGAAGGGGAGAGAGAAGGTGAGAGAGGGGGTGAGAGAGGGGAGTTAGAGAGATGGAAGAGAGAGAGGTGAGATAGGGAGAGTGGAGAGAGGGAAAGACAAAGAGAGAACAAAGAGTGAAAGAGAGTGAGGGGACAGAATGACAGAGAGTGCGAGGGAAGAGTGAGTGAGAGAGGATGAGAGAGGGGGAGTGAGAGAGGGGAGAGATAGAGGGGTGAAGAGAGAGAGGGATGAGAGAGTGGGCGGGAGAGTAGGCGAGAGAGTGGAGGAAGAAGAGGGAGAAGAGAGTGGGAGAAGAAAGAGCAAGAAGAGAGGGGAAGAGAGAGGGGGAAGAGAGGCAGAAGAGAGGGGGTAATGAGAGGGGGAGAAAGACGGGGAGATAATTGGGGAGAGAGTGGGGAAGAGAGAGTGTAAAGAGAGAGGGGTGAGAGCGAGAGGGGAGAGAGGAGGAGGGAAAGCGAGTGGAGAGGGTGGAGAGAAAGAGGGGAGTGAGAGAGCTGAGTGAGAGAGGGGAGTGAGAGAGGGAAGTGAAAGAGGGGTCGAGAGTGGGGGAGAGAGAGGGGGAGAGAGAAGGGGAGAGAGAGGGTGAAAGAGGAGAGTTAGAGAGAGAGGGGAGAGAGAGGGGAGAGAGGGAGAGGGGAGAGAGGGAGAGACCGAGAGAGAGGAGAGAGTGAGAGAGAGTGAGGGGACAGAGAGGGAGCGGGAGGGGAGAGAGAGAGCGAGAGAGTGGGGGCAGAGAGAGAGAGAGGGGAGAGAGAGGGGAGAGCGAGAGAGGAGAGAGAGAGAGAGAGAGAGCGCGCGAGAGAGAGACAGAGAGAGGGAGGAGTGAGAGATAAGGAGGAGTGAGGGAGAGAGGGAACAGAGAGAGGGGAGTGAGAAAAGGCGTTAGAGAGGGGAGTGAGAGAGAGAGAGATAGAGGGGTGAAAAGAGAGAGGGATGAGAGAGTGGGCGAGAGAATGGGCGATAGAGTGGACGAACAAAGCGGGAAAAGAGATGTGGAAGAGAGGGGAAGAGTGGGGCAAGATAGAGGTGGTAGAGAGAACGGGTAGAGGAAGGGGTAAGAGAGAGAGGTGGAGAGAGTGGGGTGGAGAGAGATGGGGAGAGAGGATAGGAGAGAGACTGGGGTAGAGAAGGGGACAGAGAGGGGCGGAGAGTGAGTGGGGAGGGGGAGAGAAAGGGTGGGAGGGAGGAGAGAGACGCGTGGGGAGAGGGAGGATTTGATGGGACAGAGAGTGGGAGAAAAAGAGTTGGAGAAAGAGGTGTGGGAAAGAAGGGTAGAAAGGTGAGAAAGGGGAGAAAGAGACGGGGATAAGGAGAGGGAGAGAAAGAGCGGGAGAAAGGACAGAGAAAGTTGGGAGAAAGAGGGGGAGAAAGAGGGGGAGAGAGGGTGGAGAGAGAGGTGGAGAAAGAGGTGGAGAGAGACCAGGAGAGAGAGGGGAGACAGAGGGGGAGAGAGAGAGGGAGAGAGAGGAGAGAGAGATGGGTGAGAGAGATAGGCGGAGAGATAGAGGAAGGAGAGTGATATGGGTAGAGCGAGAGAGTGCGAGGAAGGTAGAAAGTGAGAGAGGGTCATAGAGAGTGACGGCACAGAGAGAGTGGGGGCAGTGAGAAGGGAAGAGACAGAGTGAGGAGGGAGTGAGTGGGGGAGAAGGGGAGAGAGCTGCTATATAGAGAGCTGAAGGAAGGGATGGGAGAGAGAGTCAGAGAGAGGGAGTAGAGAGAGCGAGAGGGAGAGTGGGAGGGGAGTGAGGGCGGAGGTGTGAGGGAGGGGGCAGAAAATGTTGGGGTAAGAGTGAAGGGAGAGACAGGGAGAGAAGGGGAGAGATGGAGGAGAGACGAGGAGAGAGAGGGGAGCCGGGGAGAGAGAGTGAGAGGGAAGAGAGAGTGCGGAGAGAGAAAGAAGGAAGAGAGATGCAGAGAGAGGGAGAGGGAGAAGTGGAGACAGAGAGAGTGGTAGAGAGAGAAAGGCAGTAGAGAGAGAAGGGAGATGGAGAGGGAGGGGAGAAGGAGAAAGAGAGGAGAGGGAGAGCGTGATGAGGGAGAGGGGAGAGAGTGGGGAAGACTGAAAGGAGACAGGGGAGGAGGAGAAAGAGAGGGGAGGGAGAGTGAGGGGAGAGACAATGGAGAGAGAGAATAAGAGAGAGAAAATGGAGAGAGAATGAAGACAAAGAATGGAGAGAGAGAGAATGGAGTGAGAGAGTGGAGAGAGAGATGGAGAGAGCGTGGGGATGAGAGCGCAGGGTAGAGAGTGCAGATGAGAGACCGCAGGGGAGAGAGCGCGGGGAGAGAGAGTTGGAGAGAGAGGGGGAGGGCTGAGAGCGCGGGGGAGAGAGTACAGGTGAGAGAGCGAGGGGGAGAGACCGGGGGAGAGATCGCGGTGTAGAGAGAGTGGGAGAGAAAGTGGGAGAGAGTGGGAGAGAGAGGGGGAAAGAGGGGGAGAGAGGGAGGGAGAGTGCGGGTAGAGAGTGGGAGAGTGGGAGAGAGGTGGAGAGATGGGGAGAGTGGGGGAGAGAAAGGAGAGAGAGGGGGAGAGAGAGGTAGGGAGATGGCGAGAGGTGGGGAGGGGGTTGGGGTGTGAGTGGGGAGAGAGAGGGGGAGTGAGAGGGGAAGAGTTTGGGAGAGGGATTGCGACGGGTGAGAGAGTGGGGAAGAGTGGGGGAGACAGAGGGGATAGAGGACAGATAGGGAGAGAGAGAGACGGGGATGGAGAGGCGGGAGTTAGAGAGTCGGAGGACAGAGAAAGAGTGGGGAGAGAGCGGGGAAGTTAAAAATAGGGAGAGAGAGGGAGTAAGTGGGGGAAAGAGAGTGGAGAGAGAGAGATCGAGGGGTGAGGGGGAGAGCGGGGGAGCCGGAAGAGGGGTAGAGAGGGGAGCGGGAGAGGAGTGGTGAAGAGAGAGGATGAGGGAGCGAGAGGCGGAGACAGAGAGAGAGTGGTGAGAGAGAGGTTGGAGAGAGGAGGGGAGAGTGAGGGGAGAGTGAGAATGGAAAGAGAAAATGAAGGGAGAAAGAGAGAGAATTGAGAGAGAGAGGTTGAACGAGAGAGAGAGGGGAGCAAGAGAGAAGGGAGCGAGAAAGAAGGGACGAGAGAGATGGGAGGGAGAAAGAGGGGAAAGAGCACTGGAGAGAGAGAGCGCGGAGAGAAAGCGCGCTGTGGAGAGTGCACGGGTGAGAGATGGGGAGAAAGAGCGGGATTGTGAGCGCGGGGGAGATCGCGCGGTGGAGAAAGCACGGTGGAGACAGCGCGGTGGGGAGAGCACAGTGGAGAGAGTGCGGGGAAGAGAGCACGGGGAGAGTACGCTAGTGAGAGTGCGCGGGTAGAGAGCGTGGGGCAGATAGAGGGGGAGAGAAAGGTGGAGGGGAGAGGGGTCTAGAGGGAGAGGGGGAGTGAGAGGGGAGGGGGAAGAGAGAGAAGTGGGAGAGAGAGGTGAGTGAACAAAATGGGTTATAGATGGGAGTTAGAGAGGGGAGAGATAGAGGTTTGAAGAGAGAGAGGGGGCGATAGAGAGGGAAGAAGAGGGAGAAGAGAGACGGAGAAGAGAGAGGGGCAAGAGAGGGGGCAAGGGAGAGGGGTGAGAGACAGGGGTGGAGAGAGTGGTGTGGAGAGACAGGGGGAGAGACAGGGGTAGAGAGGATAGGAGAGAGAGAGTGGGGGGAGAGGGGGTAGTGGAGGGAGAGGGGGAGAGGGAAGTGGAGAGAGGGCGAGAGAGAGGGAGAGAGGTTGTGGAGAGGGGAGGGGGTGGCGAGAGGGAGAAGAGAGAGGGGAGGAGAAAGTGGGGGAGAGGGGGCGAGAGGGAGAAGAGAGAGGGAGAAGAGAGAGTGGGCGAGAGAGTGGGCGAGAGAGAGGGGGAAGAGAGAGGGGGTAGAGAGAGGGGGCAGAGGGGAAAGAGAGAGGGGAAGAGAGAAGGGAAACAGAGAGGGGAAGAGAGAGGGATGGAGACCGCGGTGTAGAGAGAGAGGGTGGAGAGAGCGGGGTGTGGAGAGAGGGGGAGAGAAGGTAAGAGTGAGAGTGGGGAGACGTGGGTAGAGAACGGGGAGAGAGTGGGTAGACAGACGGGGAGAGGGGAAAGAGAAGCGGTGAGATGGGGAGAGAGGCGCGGAGAGAAAATGGGGAAGAGGGATAGAAGGGGAGGGAGGGTAGAGAGAGAGGGTGGAGAGAGATGGGTGGAGAGAGGGCGGAGAGAGAGGATGGAGAGTGGGAGAAAGGGAGAGACGGGGGAGAAAGGGTAGGGAGAAAGCGAGGGGGAAAAAGAGGGGGAAGAAAGGGGAAGAGAGGGAGACAGAGGTGGAGACAGAAGGGAATGAGAGAGTGGTGAGAGAGATAGGCAGAGAGATAGAGGAGAGGAGAGAGGTATGGGTAGAGCGAGAGAGAGCGGGGAAGAGACGGGGAGAGAGAGGGTTGTAGGGAGTGAGGGCAGTGAGAGAGAGCTTGAGAGAGAGTTCGGTGAGAGAGGGGAGATAGAGGGGGAGGGAGAGGGGGATATAGAGAGGTGGAGGGTTGGAGTGTGGAGAAAGGCGGCGAGAGGGGGGGGGGAGAGAGGGATGGGTAAAGAGGGAAGGGGAGAGAGGGAGGGGGAGTGAGGGAGGGGAGACACAGGGGAGAGACAGGGGAGAGACGGGGCGAGACAGGGAAGAGAATGGGGAGAGAGAGGGAGAGAGGGGGGAGAGAGAGTGGGCGGGAAGACAGAGAGAGGGGAGGCAGAGAGAAGAAAGAGAGAGGGGGAGAGAGGGCGGGCGAGAGAGAAAGGTGGTAGAGAGAGAGGGAGAGGAAGAGAGAGGGGAGAGGGAGAGAGAGGGAGAGAGAGTGAGGGGAGAGAGAGGGGGTGAAAGCGAGGAGGAGAAAGAGGGGAGATAGAGGTGGCGAGAGAGAATGAATGAAGAGAGAGAGAATGGAGAGAGAGAACGGAGCGAGAGAGAGAATGGATCAAGAGAGAGGGGAGCGAGAGAGACGGGAGCGAGAAAGGGGGGAGAGAAGTGAGGAGAGGGCGTGGGGGCGAGAGCGCGGGGGAGGGAAAGCGCGGGGGAGAGAGAGTGGGAGTGAGAGTGGGAGAGAGTTGGGGTGAGAGATGGTGGAGAGAGGTTAGAGAGAGGAGGCAGAGCGAGAGGAGGAGAGCAGTGGGCAAAGAGGAGGAGAGAAGGGGAGAGAGGCGGGAAAGGGGGAGAGAAGGGGAGAGGGGTAGGGGAGAGAGTGGCAGAGTGGGGGCGAGAGATGGGGAGAGGGGTGGAGAGAGGGGGAAAGAGATGGGAAGAGAGTGGGGAAGAAAGAGTGTGAAAGTGAGTGGTGGAGAGATGGGGATAAAGAGCAATAAAGGGGGGATAAAGAGGGGAGAGAGGGGAGCGAGAGAGGGGAGAGAGAGGGGAAAGAGAGAGGGCAGATAGAGTGGGGATTGAGAGGGCAGAGAGAGGGGAGAGAGAGGGAGAGAAAGAGAAGGGCGAGAGGGGAGAGAGAAAGAGTCAGGGTAGAGAGAGAGGGAGGTCCGGGTAAGGGGAGAGCTGGGAGAGGGGGAGTTAGGGGAGAGGGAGAGACAGGAGAGGAAGAGAGGAGAAACGGAGAGAGGGGATAGGGAGACAGGGGAGAGAGGAGAATGAGGGGGAGAGAGAGGTAGGGTTGAGAGAGAGAGGGAGAGAGGGGAGAGAGAATGGAGAGACAGAACGGAGAGAGAGAATGGAGATGGATAGCGAATGGAGAGAGAGAGAATGTACAGAGAGAAAAAGGACAGAGAGAGGGGAGCGAGAGACAATGGAGCAAGAGAGATGGGAGCGAGAGACACGGGAGCGAGAAAGACGGGAGCGACAAAGAGGGGAGCGAGAAAGAGGCGAGCGAGAAAGAGGGGAGAGAGAGACGAGAGAAAGTCGGGGACAGAGAGAGGGAGAGAGAGCCGGGGGAGAGTGGGTGAGAGAGAGGGGGGAGGGAGGGAGAGAGAGGGGGGATTGAGAGAGGAAGGTGAGAGAGATAGACGGAGAGAGAGAGGGGAGAAGAGAGACGTGGGTAGAGTGAGAGAGAACGGGAATTAGAGAGGGGAGAGCGAGGAGGAAAGAGAGGGGCGAGGGGAGAGAGAGATAGTGAGAGAGTGAGGGGAGGAGAGAGATGTGGGGAGAGGGAGAGAGGGGAGGACAGACATCTGTGGAGAGGGACATAGTGGGAAAGAGAGAGGGGAGAGAAGGGGCATAGAGTGAGGGTAGAGAGAGGGGGCAGTGAGAAGGGGAGACGGAAAGGGGAGAGAGACGTGGAGAGAGGGAGGGCGGTGAGTGAGGGGGAGAGTAAGGGAATGGGTGAGGGGAATTGAGGAGGGAGAGTGAGTGGGGGAGGAGAGTGGGGGGAGAGAGTGGGGAAGAGAATGAGGGGAGACACAGGGGAGAGACGGGGAGAGAGTGAGGGGAGAGGAAGTGGGAGAGACAGGGGAGAGACAGGGGAGAGAGAGAGGGAGAGCGAGAGGGAGAGCGAGAGGGGAGATGGGGATAGAGAGAGGGGAAAGAGAAAGAGAGTGGAGATCGAGAAAGCGGGGGTGTGAGAGGGAAAGAGGTTAGAAAGAGTGGGTAGAGGGGGAGAGAGGGGAGGGGTGAGAGACGGGAGAGGGAGAGACGGCTGAGGGAAAGTGGGGATACAGAGAGGGGAGAGCGAGAGGGAAGAGTAAGGGGGAGTGAGAAGGGGAGAGAGAGGGGGAGAGAGGGGGAGAGAGAGGGGGAGAGAGAGAGTGAGAGAGATGGGGAGAGAGAGGGGAGAGGCAGGGTGTGAGAGGGAGTGTGATAGAAGGGAAGAGAGAGACAGTGACAGAGAGAGGGGGAGAGAGAGATGGGAGAGACAGAGCGGGTGAGTGAGAGGGGAGGGGGAAGAGAGAGAGGAGTTTAAGTGGGGAGTGAGAAGGGTGTGTGAGAGGGGGAGTGAGTGAGGGAGAGCGGGTGAGAGAATGTGTGTGAGAGAGAGAGTGGAGAGAGTGAGAGAGAGGGCGGGGAGATAGAGGAGGGGAGAGAGGGTAGAGCGCGAGGGGAAGAGAGAGAAGGGGAGAGAGGGGGAGAGAGAGAGAAATGGGGGGAAGAGAGAGAAGGGGAGAAAGGGGGAGAGAGAGAAATGGGAGGGAAGAGAGGGGAGAGAGGGGGACAGAGAGAGAATGCAGAGAGAGAGAATGGAGAGAGAGGGGAGCGAGAAAGAGGGGAGCGAGAGAGGGGAGAGAGAGGTGGGGAGAGAAAGTGGGCAACAGAGAGCGGGGAGGGAGAGCGGGGAATGGTGCGAGAGGGAGAGAGCGGGGGGTGGGGAGAGCGGGAGAAAGAGCGATAGAGACGGCTCGAGGGGAGAGCAAGGGAGAGAGAGTGGGGGAGGGAGAGCGGGGAGAGAGAGCAGGGAGAGCGCGGGAGAGAGAGTCGGGAGAGAGAGTGCGAGAAAAAGCGGGGGGAGAGAGCGGGGGAGAGAGCAGGGTAGAGAGAGCGGGGTGGGAGAGCGGGTAGTGACAGCACGGGAGAGAGAACGGGACAGCGCGATCGGGGAGAGAGACCGGGGGAGAGAGACTGGGCGAGAGAGAGGGAGAGAGAGAGGGGGGAGAGAGGGAGGGTGAGAGAGATATGGTGAGAGAGAAGGGTGAGGTAGAGAGATGAGGTAGAGATGGGGAGAGAGTGGGGAGAGACTAGGAGAGAGAGTGGCAGAGAGAGAGGGCGAGAGAGATGGGGAGATAGAGAGGGGGAGAGAGAGAGGGCGAGAGAGAGTGTGGAAGAGAGAGAGGGAGAGAGAGAATGGAGTGAGAGTGGGTGAGAGAGAGAGCGGGAGAGAGGGGGAGAGAGAATGGGTGTGATAGAAGGGAAGAGAGAGACAGTGACTGAGAGGGGGAGAGAGAGATGGGAGAGAACGTGGGCGAGAGAGGCGCGAGAGAGGGGGTCGAGGGAGGGGCGAGGGAGGGGGCGAGAGACGGGCGAGAGAGGGGGCGAGAGAAGGGGAGAGAGGGCGTAATAGAGGAGTGGCAAGGAGTGGCCGAGATTTGTGGGAGTGAGTGGGTATAGAGTGATAGGTGTGGGTGGAGAGAGAGGGGTGGGGGTGAGAGAGGGGTGGGGGTGAGAGAGTGATAGGGAGAGAGAGTGGTGGGAAGAGAGAGTCGTTGGTGCAGAGAGAGGGGTGGGAGACAGAGGGGTAGGGGAGCGAGAAGGGTGTGGGGAGAGAGGGGGTGGGGGAGAGAGTGGTTGGGGCAAGAGGGCTGGGGGAGCGAGAGGGATGGGAAGAGAGGGGGAGCGATGGGGTGGGAGCGAGAGATGGTTGGAGGGAGAGAGAGGGTGGGGGAGTTAGAGGGGTGGGGTGGAGAGAGAGTGAAGTGAGAGGGGGTAGAGAGAGGGGAAGAACGGGGGGGAGTGAGAGATGGAGAGAGAACGATGGAGAGAGAGAGGCTGAGGATGGGAACGGGAGAGGGGGTGAGTGTGGTGGTGGGAGAGGGGGTGAGTGTGGTGGTGAGAGAGAGGGGAAAAGAGAGAAATGAGAGAGGGGAGAGCGAAGGGGAAGAGAGATTAGGGAACAGAGAGTGGGGAAGAGAAAGGGGAAAGAGTTTGGGGAAGAGGGGGCCAAGCGAGGGGGTGCAGAGCGAGAAGGGAAGAGTGGGAGGGGGAGAGCGAGAGAATGAGAGAGCGAGTGGGAGTCGAGAGAGTGGGTCGTAGAAATCTGAGAGTGGAGGAGAGAAGGGAGGTGAGAAATGTGGGGGAATGGAGAGGGGTGAGAGTGGTGAGATAGAGTACGAGAGAGACAGGGAATTGTGGAACATAGAACATTGAACATAGAACAAAAAACATAGAAAAATAAAGCGCATTACAGGCCCTTTGGCCCTCGATGTTGCGCCGATCCAAGCCCACCTAACCTACACTAGCCCACTATCCTCCATATGCCTAACCAATGCCCGTATAAATGTCCATAAGAGGGAGAGTCCACCACTGCTACTGGCAGGGTATTCCATGAACTCACGACTCGCTGAGTAAAGAATCTACCCCTAACATCTGTCCTATACCTACCAGCCCTTAATTTAAAGCGATGCAACCTCGTAATAGCTGACTCCATACGTGGAAAAAGGTTCTCATGGTCAACCCGATCTAAACCCCTAATCATCTTGTACACCTCTATCAAGTCACCCCTAAATCTTTTCTCCAATGAAAACAGCCCCAAGTGCCTCAGCCTTTCCTCATACGATCTTCCTACCATACCAGGCAACATCCTGGTAAACCTCCTCTGCACCCGTTCCAGTGTCTCCACATCCTTCCTACAGTATGGCGACCAAAACTGCACACAATACTCCAGATGCGGCCGCACCAGCGTCTTATACAACTGCAACATGACCTCAGGACTCCGGAACTCAATTCCTCTACCAATAAAAGGCAGTACGCCAAATGCCTTCTTCACCGCACTATTTACCTGGGTGGCAACTTTCAGAGATCATGGACACCAATTTCCCTCTGTTCATCCACACTACCAAGTGTCCGACCTTTAGCCCAGTACCCCATCTTTTTGTTACTCTTACCAAAGTGAATCACCTCACACTTACCTACATTGAACTCCATTTGCCACCTTTCTGCTCAGCTCTGCAACTTATCTATATCCTGCTGTAACCTGACACATCCTTCCTCATTGTCAACAACTCAACCGACTTTCGGATCATCCGCAAACTTGCTCACCAAACCTTCTAATCCCTCCTCCAGGTCATTTATAAAAATGACAAATAGCAATGGTCCCAAAACAGATCCTTGCGGAACACCGCTAGTAACTGCACTCCAAGATGAACCTTTGCCATCAACTACTACCCTCTGTCTTCCTCCAGCCAGCCAATTCCTAATCCAAACGTCCAACTCACCCTCAATGCCATACCTCCGCATTTTTTGCAGTAGCCTACCATGGGGAAACTTATCAAACGCCTTACTAAAATCCATATACACCACATCTACCGCTTTACCCTCGTCCACCTCCTTAGTCACCTTCTCAAAGAATTCAACAAGGTTTGTGAGGCACGACCTGCCATTCACAAAACCATGCTGTCTCTCCTTGATCACATTATTCGTATCCAGATGTTCATAAATCCTATCCCTTACAATTCTCTCTAAGACTTTGCCCACAACAGAAGTGAGACTCACCGGCCTATAGTAACCAGCCTATAGTTACTAGGATTATCCCTACTCCCCTTCTTGAACAAGGGAACTACATTTGCGATCCTCCAGTCTACTGGCACTATTCCTGTAGACAACGAGAACATAAAAATCAAGGCCAATGGCTCTGCAATCTCCTCCCTTGCTTCCCAGAGAATCCTCGGATAAATGCCATCAGGCCCAGGAGACTTATCTATTTTCACCCTTTCCAGAATTTCCAACATCTCTTCCCTACATACCTCAAAGCCATACATTCCAATTAATTGTTACTCAGTATTCACATCGGCAACAATGCCCTTTTCCTGAGTGAGTACTGACGAAAAGTATTCATTCAGTGTCTCCCCAATCTCTTCAGCCTTCACACGCAACTTCCCACTACGATCCTTGACTGGACCTATTCCTACACTAGTCATTCTTTTATTCCTGACATACCTATAGAAAGCCTTTGGGTTTTCCCTAATCCTACCAACTAAGGACTTTTCTTGCCCCCCACCCCCTTGCTGATTCTAGCCCCCTACCCTTATAACTCTCAATCGCCCCAAATGAACCTTCACGCCTCATCTTTGCATAGGCCGCCCTCTTCCATTTAACAAGGGATTCCAATTCCTTATTAAACCACGGCTACCTCACACGACCCTTTCCTCCCTGCCTGACAGGTACATACTTATCAAGGACACTCAATAGTTGCTCCTTGAACAAGCTACACATATCAATTGCGCCCATACATTGAAGCCTACTTTTCCAAGCCACGCATCCTAGGTCGTGCCTCACCGCATCATAATTTCCCTGCCCCCAGCTATAACCCTTGCCCTGCAGTGCACACATATCCCTCTCCATCACTAGAGTAAAAGTCACCGAATTGTCGTCACTGTCCCCAAAGTGCTCACCTACCTCCAATTCTAACACCTGGCCTGGTTCGTTACCCAGAACCAAATCCAGTATGGCCTCACCTCTTGTTGGCCTGTCTATATATTGTGTCAGGAAACTCTCCTGCACACATTGGACAAACACCGACCCATCGAACGAACTCGAGCTATAGCTTTCCCAGTCAATATCTGGAAAATTAAAGTCCCCTATAACAACCACCCTATTACTTTCACTCTTCTCCTGAATTCTCCTCGCAATCCTTTCTTCTACATCTCTAGGACTATTAGGAGGCCTGTAGAAAACTCCTAACAGGGTGAGCTCGCCTTTCCTATTCATAACCTCAGCCCAAACTACCTCAGATGGCGAGTCTTTATCCATCATCTTTTCCACCGCTGTAATACTATCTTTGACAAGCAATGCCACACCTCCCCCTCTTTTAGCCCCACCTCTGATCCTACTAAAACATTTAAACCCTGGAACCTGCAACAGCCAATCCTGTCCCTGTTCTACCCATGTCTCCGTAATAGCCACAACATCGAAATCCCAGGTAACAACCCACGCTGCAACTTCACCTACCTTATTTCGTATACTTCTTGCATTGAAGTATACACACTTCAAACCACTTTCCTGTTTACAGGCACCCTCCTTTGAGATTGATGCCATGTTCCTAACCTCCCTACACTCCAGATCCTGCACCCTTAAGCTACAGTCTAGGTTCCCATGCCCCTGCAGAGTTAGTTTAACTACCCCCCCCACCCCCCGCCCCCCAACAAGAGCACTAGCAAACCTCCCCCCAAGGATACTGGTGCCCCTCAGGTTCATGTGTAGACCATCCTGTTTATAGAGGTCCCACCTTCCCCAGAAAGAACCCCAGTTATCCAGATACCCTCCCTCCTGCACCATCCCTGTAGCCACGCATTTAACTGTTCTCTCTCCCTATTCCTCGACTCTCTATCACGTGGCACCGGTAACAAACCAGAGACAACAACTCTGCTTATTCTAACTCTGAGCTTTCAACCTAGCTCCCTGAAAGCCTGCCTAACATCCTCAGAGGTGTGGAGAGGATGGAAAGAGAATTTGGAGTGTAGGGAGACAGAGGAGGGAGCTATAGGTGCAAGATAGAGGAGAGTGATAGGTGAGAGAGAGTCGCATTGTGAGGGGGAGAGGCAGGAGATAGGTGGGGAGAGAAAGGGCGAGAGAGGGTGTCGAGAGAGGGTTCGAGTGAGGGGGCGAGGGAGGGTCCGAGAGAGGGGGAGAGAGATGGGGCGAGAGAGGGGGCAAGAGAGGGGGAGAGAGAGGGAGGACTAGAGGGGTGACGAGGAGTGGCCGGGAGGTGTGGGAGATAGTGGGTATAGAGTGAGAGGGGTGGGTGGAGAGAGAGGTGTGGGGGAGAGAGAGTAGTGGGGGACAGAGAGAGGTGTGGGGGAGACAGAGTGGTGGGGAGAGAGAGGGTGAGGAAGGAGGGAGCGGGGAGAGAGGTTGGAGAGAGGAGGATGGGGAAGGAGAGGTGGAGAGAGTGGGTGACAGAGGGGAAGAGAGGCGGAAAAGATGGGGGAAGAGATGCAGAGAGGTGGGGAGAAGGGGAGGGAGTTGGGGAGCAGGTGGGGAGAGTGCAGGGAAGAGAGAGTGTGAAAGAGAGAGGGAGTAAGTGCGGAAGAGGGGGAGAGAGAGGGGAGAGACAAAGTGGAGTGAGGGAGGGGAGTGAGAGAGGGGAGTGAGAGAGGGAAGAAAGAGTGGGGAGCGAGGGAGTGGAGTGAAAGAGGGGCGAGAGGGAGGAGAGGGGGAGAGAGTGGGGATGAGAGGGGGAATGAGGGTGAGAGAGAGGGTGAGAGGGGGTAGAGAGAGAGAGACAGAAAGAGGGGAGAGAGTGAGAGAGAAGGGAGGGTGAGGGGAGAAAGGAAGAGACAGAGAGAGAGGATGGTGTGAGAGAGAGAGTGAAGGGAGAGAGAGTGAGGGGTGAGAGAGGGAGCGGAGAAAGAGAGGGGGAGAGAGATGGGAAAAGAGAGAGGGGGAGAGGGAAGAGAGAGGGAGGAGAAAGAGACAGTGGAGAGACAGAGGGGGAGATAGAGAGGGGGAGAGATAAAGACGGAGAGAGGTAGAAATAGTCAGGGTGAGAGGGGGAGAGCCGGGAGAGTGGGGGAGAGAGTGGAGAGGGAGAGAGAGGGGTGTGTGAGAAAGAGAGAGGTTGAGAGAGAGAATGGAGAGACAGAGAAGAGGGAGAGAGAGAGGAGCGAGAGAGACGGGAGCGAGAGAGATCGGAACGAGTGAGATGGGCAAGAGCGCGTGGGAGAGAGAGCAAGGGAGAGAGCGCGATGGAGATAGTATGGTGGAGAGAGCGTGGGGGAGAGAGGGACAGATGGGAGACGGAGGGAGCGAGAGAGAGGGGAGAATGAGTGAAGTGAGAGAAGGAGTTAGATAGGGATTAAGAGATGGGAGTGAGAGAGGGGGAGAAAGGGGAGAAATAGAGGGTTGAAGAGAGAGTGGGAAGAGATAGAGTCGAGAGAGAAGATGGGGAGAGGGGAGAGAGTGGGGGAGAGAGGGGAGAGTGGATGGTTGGAGAGAGGGTGGAAGACAGGGTGGAGAGGAGGAAGAGAAGGAGAGAGGGGAGAGAGGTGTGAAGAGAGGTGGTGTGAGAGGTGGGGAGAGAGTGGGGAAGAGTGAGTGTGAAAGAGAGAGGGGAAGGTGGAGGTAGTGTGGGGAGAAATGGGGGAGAGAGGAGGAGGGAAAGGCGAGAGAGGAGGAGGGAGGGGTAGAAAGAGGGGGAGAAAAGGGGTGAATGAGGGGGAGAGAGGGTGGAAGAGAGGGGAGAGCTAGAGAGGGGTGGGAGGGAAGAGAGGGGTGGGAGGGAAGAAAGGAGAGCTAGAGGGGCTGCGTGAGATGGGGCTAGAGGCGGGGAGAGAGAGGGAGAGAGAGAGAGGGGGCGAGAGTGGGGGCGAGAGAGGGGGAGAAAGAAGGGGAGAGAGAGGGTGAGAGTGAGGGTGAGAGAGGGGAGTTAGAGAGAGGGAAGAGAGAGGTGAGATAGGGAGAGTGGAGAGAGGGAAAGACAGAGAGAGAGCAAAGAGTGAGAGAGAGTGAGGGGACAGAATGACAGAGAGTGCGAGGGAAGAGAGAGTGAGAGAGAGGAGGAGAGAGAGGGGGGAGTGAGAGAGGGGAGAGATAGAGGGGTGAAGAGCGAGGGGGATGAGAGAGTGGGCGGGAGAGTAGCCGAGAGAGTGGGGGAAGAAGAGGGAGAAGAGAGAAGGAATAGAAAGAGAGAGAAGAGAGGGGAAGGGGGGGAAGAGAGAGAGGGAAAGAAGGGGAGAGAGGGAGGAAGCGAGGCAGAATGGAGGAGGTAATGAGAGGGGGGAGAGAGACGGGGAGAGAATTGGGGAGAGAGTGGGGAAGAGAGATTGTAATCAGAGGGGGGTGAGAGCGAGAGGGGAGAGAGAGGAGGGGGTGCGAGTGGAGAGAGAGGGGAGAGAAAGAGGGGAGTGAGAGAGCTGAGTGAGAGAAGGGAGTGAGAGAGGGAAGTGTAAGAGGGGTCGAGAGTGGGGGCACGAGAAGGGGAAAGAGAGGGTGAAAGAGGAGAGTTAGAGAGAGAGGGGAGAGAGAGGGGAGAGAGGGAGAGGGGAGAAAGGGAGACACCGAGAGAGAAGAGAGACTGAGAGAGAGTGAAGGGACAGAGAGAGAGCGAGAGGGGAGAGAGAGAGTGAGAGAGGCGGGGCAGAGAGAGAGAGAGGGGAGAGAGAGTGGAGAGAGAGAGAGGAGAGAGAGCGAGAGAGAGATCGAGAGAGAGAGACCGAGAGAGAGGGAGGAGTGAGAGATAGGGAGGAGTGAGGGGAGTGAGAAAAGGCGTTAGAGAGGGGAGTGAGAGAGGGGAGAGATAGAGGGGTGAAGAGAGAGAGGGATGAGAGAGTGGGCGAGAGAGTGGGCGATAGAGTGGACGAAGAAAGCGGGAAAAGAGATGGGGAAGCGAGATGGAAGAGTGGGGCAAGAGAGAGGTGGTAGAGAGAACGGGTAGATGGAGGGGGAAGAGAGAGAGATGTGGATAGAGTGGGGTGTAGAGAGATGGGGAGAGAGGGTAGGAGAGAGAGTGGGGTAGAGAAGGGGACAGAGAGGGGCGGAGAGAGAGTGGGGAGGGGGAGATAAGGGGAGGGAGGGAGGTGAGAGACGGGTGGGGAGAGGGAGGATTTGACGGGACAGCGAGTGGGAGAAAGAGAGGGAGAGAAAGAGGGGTGAGAAAGAAGGGTAGAAAGGGGGAGAAAGGGGAGAAAGAGACGGGGATAAGGAGAGGGAGAGAAAGAGCGGGAGAAAGGGCGGAGAAAGTTGGGAGAATGAGGGGGAGAAAGAGGGGGAGAGAGGGTGGAGAGAGAGGTAGAGAGAGAGACAGGGAGAGAGAGTGGAGACAGAGGGGGAGAGAGAGGGGGAGAGAGAGGGTAGAGAGATGGGTGAGAGAGATATGCGGAGAGATAGAGGGAAGGAGAGTGATATGGGTAGAGCAAGAGAGTGCGGGGAAGAGAGAAAGTGAGAGAGGGACATAGAGAGTGAGGGCAGAGAGAGAGTGGGGGTAGTGAGAAGGGAAGAGACAGAGTGAGGAGGGAGTGAGTGGGGGAGAAGGGGAGAGAGATGGGATAGAGAGAGCTGAAGAGAGGTAGGGGAGAGAGAGTCAGAGAGAGGGAGTGGAGAGCGCGAGAAGGAGAGTGGGAGGTGGAGTGAGGGAGGAGGTGTGAGGAGGGGGCAGAGAGTGTGGGGGAAAGAGTGAAGGGAGAGGCAGGGAAAGATGGGGAGAGACGGGGGAGAGATGGGGAGAGACGGAGAAGAGACGGGGAGAGAGGGGGAGGCGGGGAGAGAGAGTGAGAGGGAAGAGAGAGCGGAGAGAGAGAGAATGAAGAGAGATACAGAGAGAGGGGAGGGAGAAGTGGAGACAGAGAGAGTGGTAGAGAGAGAATGGCAGTAGAGAGAGAAGGGAGATGGAGAGGGAGGGGAGAAGGAGAAAGAGAGGAGAGGGAGAGAGCGATGAGGGAGAAGGGAGAGAGTGGGGAAGAGTGAAAGGAGAGAGGGGTGGAGGAGAAAGAGAGGGGAGGGAGAGTGACGGAGAGAGAATGGAGAGAGAGAGAATAGAGAGAGAAAATAGAGAGAGAATGAAGACAGAGAATGGAGAGAGAGAGAGAATGGAGCGAGAGAGGGGAGAGAGAGCGTGGGGATGAGAGCGCAGGGTAGAGAGTGCAGATGAGAGACTGCAGGGGAGAGAGCGCGGGGGAGAGTGTGGGGGTAGAGCGCGCGGGGAGAGAGATTTGGAGAGAGAGGGGGAGGGAGCACGGGACTGAGAGCGCGGGAGAGAGAGTACAGGTGAGAGAGCGAGGGGGTGAGAGGGCGGGGAGATACCGGGGGAGAGATCGCGGTGTAGAGAGAGTGGGAGAGAAAGTGGGAGAGTGGGGGAGAGTGAGTGGGAGAGAGGGGGAGAGAGGGAGGGAGAGTGCGGGTAGAGAGCGGGAGAGTGGGAGAGAGGTGGAGAGATGGGGAGAGTAGGGGGCGAGAGAAGAGAGAGAGAGGGGAGAGAGAATGGGGGGTAGAGAGACAGAACGGAGAGCCGTGAGAGAGGGACACCTGGGAGAGGGTGAGTTAAGGGAGAGGGAGAGATGGAAGAGGGAGAGAGGGGAGAGGGAGAGAGGGGATAGGGAGAGAGACAGGAGAGAGAGAATGGAGAGACAGATAATGCAGAGAGTGAGAGAATGGAGAGAGAGAGAATGGAGAAAGAGAGAATGGAGAGAGAGGGAAGCGAGTGAGGTGGGAGCGAGAGAGAAGAGAGGGAGAGGGAAGGGAGCGATAGAGACGGGAGTGAGAAAGAGGGGAGCGAGAAAGAGGGGATCGAGACAGGATAGAGAGAGGTTGGGAGAAAGAGTGGGGGGGATAGAGTCTTGGAGAGAGAACGGCGAGAGGGGGAGAGAGAGAGGGGGAGAATGGGGAGAGAATGGAGAAGGTGGCAGAGAGAGGGAGGGAGAGATTGGTGTTGAGAGGGTTGGCGAGGGGGGATAGAGAGGGGCGAGAGTGGTGGGGAGAGTGTGGAAGAGTGAGTGTGAAAGAGAGAGGGGAGAGAGAGGGGGGAAAGAGACGGGAGTGAGAGAGGGGAGAGAGAGAGAGGGGGTGAGAAATGGAGCGAGAGAGGGAGAGAGAGGGGATAGAGAAGGAGAGAGAGGGGAGAGAGAGAGGTGGGGAGAGAGCGGGGGAGTGTGAGCGGGGGAGACAACGCTGGGAGAGAGGGGCAGAGAGGGGAGAGAGAGGGGGAGGGAGAGGGGGAGAGAGAAGGGGCAAACAGGGGGAGAGAGAAGGGAGAGAGGGGGTAGAGAGAGGGGCATAGAGAGTGAGGCTTAGCGAGATGGCACTGAGTAGAGGGAGAGAGAGGAGCAGAGACACAGGGAGATATAGAGGGGAGAGCGAGTTGGGGAGAGATGGGGAGAGAGAGGTGGAGAGAGGGAGAGAGAGGATGGGAGTGAGAAGGGGAGATAAAGGGGAGCGAGAGGGGGAGAGTGAGGGGGAGCGAGAGGGGAGCAAGAGGAGGAGAGAGAGTGCGGAGAGAGAGAGGGAGAGAGAGAGAATGGGGAGAGAGGGAAGTGAGAGAGGAGTGAGAGAGGGGAGTGAGAGAGAGGAGAGACAGTGGGAGAGAGAGTGACAGAGAGGGGCGGAGAGGTGAAGAGAGAGAGGGAGAGAGAGGGAGGGAGCGATTGGTGGAGAGAAGGTTGGAGATAGGGAGATAGAGAGGGGGCGAGACAGGTGGGGAGAGAGTGGGGAAGAGAGAGTGTGAAAGAGAGAGGAGGAGAGAGAGTGGGTACAGAGTGTGGGCAAGAGTAGAGGAGAGAGGGGGGAGTGAAAGAGGGGAGCGAGAGTGGCTGGAGAGAGAGAGGGGAGAAAGAGAGGGGAGAAAGAGAGGCGAGAGAGGGGAGAGAGATTGCGGAGAGAGAGAGTGAGAGAGAGAGGCTGGGAGAGAGAGGGGTGTGAGAGAGGGAGCGAGAGACAGGAGCGAGAGAGAAGATGCGAGAGGGAGAGGGAGAGGAGGAGAGATGGTGAGAGGTTGGGAGAGAGAGGGGAGAGAGAGAGAGAAAGGGGAGAGAGGGAGAGACAGAGAGAGGGAGGAGAGAGACAGTGAGTAGAGAGAGGGGGAGAGAGGGGGAGCGAAGGAGAGAGAACGGGGAGAAAGGGGGCAGAGGGGCGGGAGGTGGAAAGAGAGAGGGAGGGAGGGAGGGGTGGAGAGTGGGGAAAGAGACAGGGGAGAGAGAGGGAGAAAGAGGGGGTGCGAGAGACGGGAGCGAGAGAGTAGAGGGAGAGAGGGGGAGAGAGAGGGGAGAGAGAGGGGGAGAGATGGTAAGAGTTGGGGGAGAGAGAGGGGAGGGAGAGGGGAGGGAGAGAGAAAGGGGAGAGAGGGAGAGAGAGAAAGAGGAGATAGAGAACGAGTGGAGAGAGAGGAAGGGAGGGAGATAGGGGGAACTACCAGTTGGGGGTTAGAGGGGTGAGAGACAGGAAAGGGGGTGAGCTGGCAGAGGGTTAGTTAGGGCAGAGGGAGAGATGGGAGAGGGAGAGAGGGGAGAGATGGGAGAGTGTGGAAAGGGAGAGAGTGGATAGGGAGAGGGTGTAGGGAGAGAAGGGTAGAGAGAGAGAGAGAGAATGGAGAGATGAGAGATTGGAGAGAGAGGGAGAAGGGAGCGAGTAAGACCGGAGCGAAAGTGAAGAGAGCGAGAGAGAACGGAGTGATAGAGACGGGAGCGAGAGAGACGGGAGCGAGAGAGAGTGGTGGGAGAAAAGGAGAGCGAGAAGGAGGGGAGCGAGAACGAGTGGAGCAAGAGAGGGTAGAGAGAGGTGGGGAGAAAGAGCGGATGAGAGAGCTTGGGGGAGAGAGAACGGGTAAGAGAGCGCGGGGAGAGAGAAGGGTAGAGAGATAGGGAGAGAGAGGGGGAGAGAGAGGGTAAGAGAGGGAGGGGAGAGAGGGAGGTGGAGAGAGGGAGGTGGAGAGAGGGAGGGGGGGAGAGAGGGAGAGAGAGGGGGAGAGTGAGGGGCATAGAGTGTGAGTCAGAGACAGAGGGCAGCGAGAGGGGGAGAGAGGGGAGAGAGGGAGGGAGCGAGAGAGGGGGAAAAGAGATGGAGAGAGTGGAGAGAGAGGGGTGTTAAAGATGGGAGTGATAGCCTGTGAGAGAGAGAGGGAGAACGAGGGAGGAGAAAGAGAGTTGGAGAGAGAGGGTAGAGAGAGTGGGAGAGAGTGTGGGAGAGAGGGTGGGAGAGAGGGTGAGAAAGAGCGGGGAGAGAGCAGAGGAGAGAGAGGGGAGAGAAAGGTGGAGAGAGAGGGGGAGAGAGAGGGAAGGTGAGAGGTAGGGATAGAAGGGGAGAGATGGGAGAGAGGTGTGAAGCGAGGGTGGAATAGAGGGGGAAGAGAGAGGGAAGAGAGGGAGTGACAGAGCGGGAAGAGAGGGGGAGAATGGTCAGAGAGGGGGAGAGAGGGGGAGAGAGAGTGGGAGATGCCAGGAACGAAAGGGGTTGAGAGATAGGGGGAGCCGGGGTAGAGAGCGAGAAAGAGGGGACCGAGAACGAGTGGGGGCGAGAGCGCGTGGAACGAGAGAAGGTAGAGAGAGGTGGGGAGAAAGAGCGAGTGAGAGAGCGTGGGGGACAGAGAAAGAGTAAGAGAGCGTGGGGAGATAGAGGGGAGAGAGGGGTCGAGAGAGGGGCGTAGAAAGTGAGGCAGAGTGAGAGGGCAGTGACTAGAGGGGGAGAGAGAGGGGCAAAGAGAGAGGGAGAGAGAGAATGGAGAGAGCGGGAGAGAGAGAAGGAGAGAGAGGGGAGAGAAGGGACGGGGAGAGAGAGAGAGATGGGGAGAGCGCGGGGGAGAGAGAGCGGGGAAAGAGAGAGGGAGAGAATATGAGAGAGAGAGAAAGGGGAGAGAGGGAGAGCATGAGTAGCGTGAGGGGAGAGAGAGGGGGAGAGAGAGGGTGAGAGAGAGGGGAGAGAGGGGGAGAGAGTGGGAGAGAATGGGGAGAGGTGGGCAGAGGGGCAGGAGGTGGAGAGAGAGGGGGAGAGAGGGAGGGAGAGAGGGGTGGAGAGAGGGGAGAGAGACAGGGGAGAGAGAGAGGGAGAGAGAGGTGGAGCGAGAAAGGGGAGCGAGAGAGTAGAGAGAGAGGGGGAGAGGGGGAGAGAGAGGGGGAGAGAGTGTGGGAGAGACCGGGAACGAAAGGGGTTGAGAGAAATGGGGAGAGGAGGCAGAGATCGAGGAAGAGGGGAGCGAGAACGAGGGCTGCGAGAGCGCGTGGAGTGAGAGAAGGTAGGGAGAGGGGGAGAGAGGGGAAGAGAGGTGGGAAGAGAGCATGGGAGTGAGAGCGGGGAGTGAGAGCGGGGGGAGAGAGCACGGGGAGAGAGAAGGGGAGAAAGATGGGGAGAGAGAGGGGGAGAGAGGGGGAGAGAGGGAGGGGAGAGAGGCGAGAGGGAGGTAAAGTGAGGGGCAAAGAGTGTGAGACAGAGAGAGAGGGCATTGACTAGCGGGATAGACAGAGGGGCATAGAGAGAGCGGCAGAGAAGAGGGAGTGAAAGTGGAGAGAGAGGGGAGAGAGAGGAGAGTGGGGAGGTGCAGCGAAAGAGAGGTGGAGAGAGAGGGGCAGAGAGGGGGAAAGAGGGGGAGTGAGGGGGGAGAGAGAGGGAGAGAGAGTGATTGAGGGCGAGAAAATGGGAAGAGAGGGGGCATAGAGGGCGGAGAGGTGTACAGAGGCGGTAGAGAGAGAGACAGCGGGGTGGAGAGAGGCGACAGAGAGGCGGAGGGAGTGTGCGTAAGAATGGGTGAGAGAGAGGGGAGAGATAGGAGAGAGAGAGGGGAGTAAGAGAGCGGGGAGAGAGTGTGGAGAGAGAGTGCAGAGAGAGTTTGGGAGAGAGAGAGGCTGGGAGAGAGAGGGGAGTGAGACAGGGGAGTGAGAGATCGGAGAGGGGAGAGAGAGAGAGGGGAGCGAGTGTGGGGAGAGAGAGGGGAGAAAGGGGGAGAGAGAGGAGGAGAGATGGTGAGAGAGTGGAGAGAGAGAGAAAGGGGAGAGAGGGAGAAAATGAATGGAGAGAGGGGAGAGAGACGGGGAGAGAGAGGGGGAGAGAAGGGAAGAGATGGGGAGAGAATGGGGACAGAATGAGGAAGAGAGGGAGCAGAGGGAGTGGGAGGTAAAGAGAGAGGGGAGACAGGGAGTGAGAGACGGTGGAGAGAGAGGGTGAGAGAGAGTGCGGATGGAGAAAGTGGGAGAGAGAGAGAGGCTGGGAGAGAGAGGGAATTCAGAGGGGCAGTGAGAGAGGGGAGAGAGGGGAGAGAGAAAGGGGAGCGAGAGAGGTGAGTGAGAGAGAGGAGCGAGAGAGGGGGAGAGAGACGGGGTGAGATGGGGAGAGAAGGTTAGAGAGGAGGGAGAGAGAGGGGAGAGAGAGAGAGAAAGGGGAGAGAGGGAGAGACAGAAAGAGAAAGGAGAGAGAGAGAGAGAAAATGAATGGACAGAGGGAAGAGAGGGAAGGAGTGAGTGAAGGACAGAGAGGGGGAGGGAGAAAGGGCAGAGAGAGAGGGTAGAGATAGTGGAGAGAGAGAGGAGAGTGAGAGGGGAGGGGGTAGAGACAGAGAGGGGAGCAAGAGAGGGGAGCGAGAGAGGGGGAGAGAGGGAGAGAGAGAGGGGGTGAGATGGTGAGAGTGGGGGAGAGAGAGGGGGAGAGAGAGAGCAAGGGGAGAGAGGGAGAGACAGAGAGAGAGGAGAGAGAGAATTAGTGGAGAGAGAGGGAGAGACACGGGAAGAGAGATTGGGTAAGAGAATGAGTGGAGAGGCGGGAGAGCGGGAGAGATGGGAAATGGTGAGTTAGGGCAGAGGGAGTGATGGGAGAGGGGGAGAGGGGAGAGGGGGTGTGAGGGAATAGGGATAGGGGCAGGGAGACGGGGAGGGAGAGGGGAGAGAGAGGAGAGAGAGAATGGAGAGAGAATGGAGAGAGTGTTAGAATGGAGAGAGAGGCAGAAGGGAACGAGTGAAAGGGAGAGAGAGTGAAGAGAGCGAGAGAGACGGGAGCGAGAGAGACGGCATTGAGAAAGAGGAGAGCGAGAAATTGGGGAGTGGGAAGAAGTAGAGCGAGAGAGGTTAGAGAGAGAGGTAGGGAGAAAGAGCGGGTGGGAGACCATGGGGAGAGAGAACGGGTAAGAGTGCACGAGGAGAGAGGTGGAGAGAGATGGGGAGAGAGAGGGGAGAGGGGGGAGTAGAGAGAGGGGCAGAGAGAGTGAGGCAGAGAGAGAGGGCATTGAGTAGAGGGAGAGAGAGGGGCAGAGATAGACGGGGAAAGAGAGCTGGAGAGAGCATGGGGGAGAGATAACGGGTAAGAGAGCACGGGGAGAGAGGGAGAGAGAGATGGGGAGAGAGAGGGGAGAGGGGAGTAGAGAGAGCGGCAGAGAGAGTGAGACATAGAGAGAGGGCATTGAGCAGAGGGAGAGAGAGGGGCAGAGATAGAGAGAGAGAGCGGGAGAGAGAGGGGTAGAGAGGGGGTAGAGAGAGGGGGAGGGAGACGGGGAGAAAGACGGGGAGAGTGAAGGGAGAGAGAGAGGGAGAGAGGGGGGGGGAAGAGAGAGAGGAGGGGAGAGAGCGGGGGAGTAAGAGCAGGGAGAGAGTGCGGGGGAGAGGGGAAGAGTGGGGGACAAGAGGGGGAGGGAGAGGGAGAGCGCGGGGGACAGAGTGGGAGAGAGGGGGCAGAGAGAGGGGCATAGAGAGTGAGTCAGAGAGAGAGGGCAGTGATTAGAGGGAGAGAGAGAAAGGATGAGATAGAGGGGGAGAGAGAGTTGGGGAGAGATGGGGAGAGAGGTGGAGACAGAGGGGAAGAGTGAGGAAGGAAGAGAGAGGGTAGAGAAAGGGGAGCGAGAGGGGGAGAGAGAGTTGGAGAGAGAGGGGGAGAGGAAAGTGTCGAGAGAGGGGGAGGGAGAGACGGAGCGAGAGGTGCAGACAGAGTGGCAAGATAGAGGTGGAGAGAGAGTTGGGGAGAGATGGGGAGAGATGGGGGAGCGAGACAAAGCCATAGAGGGAGACAGCGTGGAGAGAGTGAGAGCAGGGAGAGTGAGAGAGGCGGGGGGGGGGGGGGGGGGGAGAGAGGGAGAGAGGGGAGAGGAGTATAGAGGGGATGGGAAGTGGGGGAGAGACTTGGAGAGAAAGGGAAGAGAGAGTGGGAGCGAGAGTGGGAGAGTGAGTGGGAGAGGGGGAGAGAGAGCAGGAGAGAGCGGGGAGAGTGGGGTGGAGGGGGGGGAGAGAGCGTGAAAGAAAAAGGGATGGGGGGGATGTAGGGTGTGAAAGAAAGAGGGAGAGAGAGGGAGTTCGAGAGGTAGGGAGAGAGGGGGAGAGAGGGTGTAGAGAGGGGGGAGTGATGGGGTGAGAGGTGTGAAGAGAGGGTGTAAGAAAGGGGAAGAGTGAGGGAAGAGAGGGAATGTCAAAGGGGAAGAGAGATGGACAGAGAGAGAGGGGGATATAGAGGGGGAGAGAGAGCGGGAGAGAGAGGGGCAGAGAGGGGGTAGAGAGAGGGAGAGGGAGAGGGGAGAGAGAGATGGGGAGAGAGCCGAGAGAGAGAAGGAGAGAGGGGGGAGAGGGGGAGAGAGGGGAGTGGGAGAGAGAGGAGGGGAGAGCGCGGGGTAGAGAGCGTGGGGGCAGTACAGAGAGGGGGAGAGAAAGGGGGAGGGAGAGGGGTAGAGAGCCGGGGACAGAGAGTTGGAGAGAGAGGGTAAAGAGGGAGTAGCTAGAGGTGCATAGAGAGTGAGGAAGAGAAAGAGGGCAGTGAATAGAGGGAGAGAGAGGGGCAGAGAGAGAGGGGGTGAGATAGAGGGGGAAAGAGAGTTGGGGAGAGATGGGGAGAGAAAGGCGGAGAGGGAGGGGGAGAGAGAGATGGAGAGAGGGGTGCGAGAGTGGGAGCGAGATGTGGAGAGAGTGGGCGAGATAGAGGGGAGAGAGGGTGAGGGGGGAGATAAAAGGAGAGAGAGAGCGCGGGAGAGAGAGCGGGAGAGAAATAGAGGAGAGATGGGGGAGAGAAAGAGAGCCATAGAGGGAGACAGCGTGGAGAGGGTGAGAGCAGGGAGAGAGAGATAGAGGGGAGAGGGCGAGAGAGGGGAGAGGGGTATGGAGGGGAATTGAAGTGGGAGAGAGAGAGAGGGGGAGAGAGAGTGGGGAGAGAGAGAAGGTAGAGAGATGGGAGTTGAGAGGGGAGTGAGAGCGTGTAAGAGAGAGAGGGAGAGTGTAGGGGAGAGAGAGAGTGAAAGGGAGAGTGGGAGAGAGAGTGGTAGTGGGTGACGGGGGAGAGAGCAGGAGAGAGAGAGGGGAGAGAGAGGTGGAGGGTGTGTGTGAAAGAGAGAGGGAGATTGTGAGGGAGGGTGAGAGGTAGGGAGAGAGGGGGAGAGAGAGTGTAGAGAGGGGGCAGAGATGGGCGACAGAGTTGTCAAGAGAGGCTGGAAGAAAGGGGGAAGAGAGAGGGAAGAAAGGGAGTGACAGGGGGAAGAGAGAGAGAGAGAATGGTGAAAGCGGGGAGAGGGGGAGAGAGGTGGGGAGAGAGCGGGGGAGTGAAATTGGGAGAGAGTCCGCGGGTGAGAGAGGGGCAGAGAGGGGGAGAGAGAGGGGAGGGAGAAGGTGAGAGTGTGGGGGAGAGAGGGAGAGAGAGGGCATGAGAATGGGGAGATAGTCGGCCAGAGAAGGGTGGAAAGGTGGAGCGGGGTAGAGAGAGATGGACAGAGAGGTAGAGAGAGGCCTGGAGAGAGGGCAGAGTGAGCGGGAGAGAGTGTGCGTAAGACTGAGGGGGATGGAGAGAGGAGAGAGAGAAAAGAGAGAGGCGAGAGAGATGGAGTGAGAGAGGGGAGCGAGAGAGGGGAGAGAGTGAGGGAAGAGAGGAGGAGAGAGAGGGGAAGAGATGGTGAGAGAGGGGACAGGGATAGGGAAAGGTAGTAGAGAGAGAGGGGATAGAGAGAGGAGAGAGAGATTTGAGAGAGTGAGGTAATGGCGAGAGAGGGAGAAGTGAGCCAGTGAGAGGGGAGCGAGAGTGAAGAGAGCGAAAGAGAAAGGAGCGAGATAGACGGGAGCGAGAGAGACAGGATCGAGAGAAAGGGGAGCGAGAAAGAGGGGAGCGAGAAAGAGTGGAGCGAGAGAGGGTAGAGGGAGAGGTGGGGAGAAAGAGCAGATGATAGAGCGTGGGGGTGAGAGAATGGGTAAGAGAGAACGGGGAGAGAGGCGGAGAGAGTTGGGAAGAGAGGAGGAGAGACAAGAGAAAGAGTGGGAGGGGAGATAGGGAGGTGGAGATAGGGAGGGGAGAGAGAGGGAGAGAGAGGGGGAGAGAGAGCTGCATAGAGAGTGAGGCAGAGTGAGAGGGCAGAGAGAGAGAGGAGAGAGAGAGTGGAGAGGGAGGGGAGAGGGTGGGGGAGAGAGCGGGGACAGAGTGGGGAGAGAGCGGAGAGAGGGGGGTGGAGACAGAGGGGCATAGAGAGTGAGACAGAGAGAGAGGGCAGTGAGTCGAGGAGAAAGAGAGGGACCGGGAGAGAGGGGAGAGAGAGGGGAGAGAGAGCGGAAGAGAGAAAGTGGGAGAGGGAGAGGGAAGAGAGAGTGGGAGAGTGAGGGGGGAGAGAGAGCGGGGAGAGAGAGGGAGAGGGAGTTGGAGAGTGATGGGGAGAGAGAGAAAGGGGAGGAAGAGGGAGAGAGAGGTGTAGAGAATGGGGGAGAGAGAGGGGGAAAGAGGGGGAGAAAGAGGTGGAGACAGAGGTGGAGAGAGAGGGGGAGCGAGAGGGGGAGCGAGGGAGGGGGCGAGAGGGGAGAGGGAGGGGGCGAGAGGGGGTCAGATAGAGGGGAGAGAGAGTTGGGGAGAGTTATGGAGAGAGAGGAGGGGAGAGAAGGGGAAGAGAAAGGGGGAGCGAGAAGGAGAGCGAGAGGGGGAGAGAGAGAGGGAGAGATAGGGGGAGAGAGAGTTGGGGAGAGATGGGGAACGAGAGGGAGAGAGAGAGGGTTAGAGGGATAGAGAGAGGGAGAGAGAGAGCGAGTTTGAGAGAGCGGGAGAGAGAGCGGGAGAGAGATAGAGGAGACGTGATGGAGGGCGAGAGCGAGCCATGGAAGGAGACAGCGTGGAGAGGGAGAGAGCGGGGAAAGAGAGAGACGGGGGAAAGGGAGAGAGAGGGGAGAGGGGGCAAAGAGTGGTGGGGAAGTGGGAGAGAGAGGGGGCAAGAGTGGGGAGAGAGAGTTGAGTTAGAAAGGGGAGTGAGAGCGGGTGAGCGAGAGATGGAGAAGGAGGGGTAGAAAGAGTTGGAGAGATTGGGGAGAGAGTGGAAGAGAGAGTGGGAGAGAAGAGGAGAGAGAGGTGGAGAGAGAGAAGGAGATAGAGGGGAGAGAGGGGTGGAGAGAAAGGCAGACAGAGCGTGAAAGAAAGAGGGATGAGAGAGGGGAGAGAGAGTGTGAAAGAGAGAGGGGGAGAGAGGGGGGAGAGAGGGCGAGAGATTGGGGAGCGAGGTGAGAAGAGAGGGTGGATGAGCGGGGGAAGCGAGAGGGAAGAGAGGGAGTGACAGAGGGGGAAGAGAGGGGGAGAATGGTGAGGGGGAGAGAGGGGGAGAGAGGGGGAGAGAGGGGGGAGAGAGTGCGGGGACGAGGGGAGAGAGAGGGGAAAAGGAGAGGGGAGTGAGAGAGGGCAGTCAGAGAGGAGGGAGAGACGGGGAAGAGAGGACGAGAGGGGTTTGAGAGGAGGGGAAATAGTGGGAAAGAGAAGGTGAAATAAAGTGCGAGAGAGAGGGGGAGAGAACCGGGGAGAGAGAGGGTGAGGGAGGAGGGAGCGTGGAGAGAGGTTGGAGAGAGGGGGCTGGGGATTGAGAGCGGTAGAGTGTGGGTGACAGAGGAGAAGAGAGGCGGAAAAGATGGGGGAAGAGATGGGGAGAGAGTGGGGAGAATGCAGGGAAGAGAGAGTGTGAAAGAGTGGGGGAGTGAGTGTGGAAAAGGGGGAGAGAGAGAGGGGTGAGACAGAGTGGAGAGAGAGAGGGGAGTGAGAGAGGGGAGTGAGAGAGGGAAGAGAGAGTGGGGAGCGAGGGAGGGGGGCGACGGAGGGGAGCGACAGAGGGGAGCAAGAGAGGGGAGCGAAAGAGGGGAGTGAAAGTGGGGCGAGAGGGGTGAGAGGGGGAGAGAGTTGGGGAGGGAGGGGGAATGAGGGTGAGAGAGAGTGTGAGAGATGGTAGAGAGAGGAAGAAAGAGGGGAGAGAGGGAGAGAGGAGAGAGAGTGAGAGGAGAAAGGGAGAGACAGAGAGAGAGGATGGTGTGAGAGAGTGTGAAGGGAGAGAGAGGGGGGATTGAGAGAGGAAGGTGAGAGATATAGACGGAGAGAGGGGGAGGAGATAGAGCCAGGGAAGATACAGAGGGGGAGACAGAGCGGGGGAGAGATAAAGACAGAGAGAGGTAGAAATAGTCAGGGGGAGAGGGCGAGAGCCGGGAGAGTGGGGGAGAGAGTGGAGAGGGAGAGAGAGGGCTGTGAGAGAGAGAGAGAGTGGGTGAGAGAGAGAATGGAGAGAGACAGAAGAGGGAGAGTGAGAGGAGCGAGAGAGACGGGAGCGAGAGAGAGGGGAGCGAGTGAGAGGGGCAAGAGCGCGTGGGACAGAGAGCAAATGAGAGAGCGCGGTGGAGACAGTATGGTGGAGAGAGCGTGGGGGAGAGTGGGGAGAGGGGAGACGGAGAGAGCGAGAGAGAGGGGAGAGTGAGTGAAGTGAGAGAAAGGGTTAGATATGGGAGTGAGAGAGGGGTGAGAAAGGGGAGAAATAGAGGGTTGAAGAGAGAGTGGGAAGAGATAGGTTAGAGAGAGAAGAGGGGGAGTGGGGGAGAGAGTGGGGGAGAGAGGGGAGAGTGGATGGTTGGAGAGAGGGTGGAAAAGAGGGGGAAGAGGAGGAAGAGAAGGAGAGGGGGAGAGAGGTGGGAAGAGAGGTGGGGTGAGAGGTGGGGAGAGAGCGGGGAAGAGTGAGTGAGAAAGAGAGAGCGGAGGGTGGAGGTAGTGTGAAGAGAAATGGGGGAGAGAGGAGGAGGGGAAGGCGAGAGAGGGGGAAAGCTGGGTAGAAAGAGGGGGAGAAAGGGGGTGAATGAGGGGGAGAGAGGGTGGAAGAGAGGGGAGAGCTAGAGAGGGGTGGGAGAAAGGAAGCTAGAGGGGCTGTGTGAGAGGGGGCGAGAGGCGGGGTGAGAGAGAAGGGGAGAGAGAAGGTGAGAGAGGGGGTGAGAGAGTGGAGTTAGAGAGATGGAAGAGAGAGAGGTGAGATAGGGAGAGTGGAGAGAGGGAAAGACAGAGAGAGAACAAAGAGTGAATGAGAGTGAGGGGACAGAATGACAGAGAGTGCGAGGGAAGAGAGAGTGAGAGAGGAAGAGAGAGGGGGAGTGAGAGAGGGGAGAGATAGAGGGGTGAAGAAAGAGAGGGATGAGAGAGTGGGCGGGAGAGTAGGCGAGAGAGTGGAGGAAGAAGAGGGAGAAGAGAGTGGGAGAAGAAAGAGCGAGAAGAGAGGGGAAGAGAGAGGGTGAAGAGAGGCAGAAGAGAGGGGGTAATGAGAGGTGGAGAAAGACGGGGAGATAATTGGGGAGAGAGTGGGGAAGAGAGAGTGTAAAGAGAGAGGGGTGAGAGCGAGAGGGGAGAGAGAGGAGGGAAAGCGAGTGGAGTGGGGGGAGAGAAAGAGGGGAGTGAGAGAGCTGAGTGAGAGAGGGGAGTGAGAGAGGGAAGTGAAAGAGGGGTCGAGAGTGGGGGAGAGAGAGGGGGAGTGAGAAGGGGAGAGAGGGTGAGAGAGAGGGTGAAAGAGGAGAGTTAGAGAGAGAGGGGAGAGAGAGGGGAGAGAGGGAGAGGGGAGAGAGGGAGAGACCGAGAGAGAGAAGAGAGTGAGAGAGAGTGAGGGGACAGAGAGGGAGCGGGAGGGGAGAGAGAGAGCGAGAGAGTGGGGGCAGAGAGAGAGAGAGGGGAGAGAGAGGGGAGAGCGAGAGAGGAGAGAGAGAGAGAGAGAGAGAGCGAGAGAGAGAGACAGAGAGAGGGAGGACTGAGAGATAAGGAGGAGTGAGGGAGAGAGGGAACAGAGGGAGGGGAGTGAGAAAAGGCGTTAGAGAGGCGAGTGAGAGAGAGAGAGATGGAGGGGTGAAAAGAGAGAGGGATGAGAGAGTGGGCGAGAGAATGGGCGATAGAGTGGACGAAGAAAGCGGGAAAAGAGATGTGGAAGAGAGGGGAAGAGTGGGGCAAGATAGAGGTGGTAGAGAGAACGGGTAGAGGAAGGGGTTAGAGAGAGAGGTGGAGAGAGTGGGGCGGAGAGAGATGGGGAGAGAGGATAGGAGAGAGACTGGGGTAGAGAAGGGGACAAAGAGGGGCGGAGAGTGAGTGGGGAGGGGGATAGAAAGGGTGGGAGGGAGGAGAGAGACGCGTGGGGAGAGGGAGGATTTGATGGGACAGAGAGTGGGAGAAAAAGAGTTGGAGAAAGAGGTGTGGGAAAGAAGGGTAGAAAGGTGAGAAAGGGGAGAAAGAGACGGGGATAAGGAGAGGGAGAGAAAGAGCAGGGGAAAGGACAGAGAAAGTTGGGAGAAAGAGGGGGAGAAAGGGGGGTAGAGAGGGTGGAGAGAGAGGTGGAGAAAGAGGTGGAGAGAGACCAGGAGAGAGAGGGGAGACAGAGGGGGAGAGAGAGAGGGAGAGAGAGGAGAGAGAGATGGGTGAGAGAGATAGGCGGAGAGATAGAGGAAGGAGAGTGATATGGGTAGAGCGAGAGTGCGAGGAAGGTAGAAAGTGAGAGAGGGTCATAGAGAGTGACGGCACAGAGAGAGTGGGGGCAGTGAGAAGGGAAGAGACAGAGTGAGGAGGGAGTGAGTGGGGGAGAAGGGGAGAGAGCTGGGATATAGAGAGCTGAAGAAAGGAATGGGAGAGAGAGAGTCAGAGAGAGGGAGTAGAGAGAGCGAGAGGGAGAGTGGGAGGGGGAGTGAGGGCGGAGGTGTGAGGGAGGGGGCAGAAAATGTTGGGGTAAGAGTGAAGGGAGAGACAGGGAGAGAAGGGGAGAGATGGAGGAGAGACGGGGAGAGAGAGGGGAGCCGGGCAGAGAGAGTGAGAGGGAAGAGAGAGTGCGGAGAGAGAAAGAAGGAAGAGAGATGCAGAGAGAGGGAGAGGGAGAAGTGGAGACAGAGAGTGGTAGAGAGAGAAAGGCAGTAGAGAGAGAAGGGAGATGGAGAGGGAGGGGAGAAGGAGAAAGAGAGGAGAGGGAGAGCGCGATGAGGGAGAGGGGAGAGAGTGGGGAAGACTGAAAGGCGAGAGGGGAGGAGGAGAAAGAGAGGGGAGGGAGAGTGAGGGGAGAGAGAATGGAGAGAGAGAATAGAGAGAGAGAAAATGGAGAGAGAATGAAGACAAAGAATGGAGAGAGAGAGAATGGAGCGAGAGAGTGGAGAGAGAGATGGAGAGAGCGTGGGGATGAGAGCGCAGGGTAGAGAGTGCAGATGAGAGACCGCAGGGGAGAGAGCGCGGGGAGAGAGAGTTGGAGAGAGAGGAGGAGGGCTGAGAGCGCGGGGGAGAGAGTACAGGTGAGAGAGCGAGGGGGAGAGACCGGGGGAGAGATCGCGGTGTAGAGAGAGTGGGAGAGAATGTGGGAGGGAGGGGGTGAGAGAGGGGGAAAGAGGGGGAGAGAGGGAGGGAGAGTGCGGGTAGAGAGTGGGAGAGTGGGAGAGAGGTGGAGAGATGGGGAGAGTGGGGGAGAGAAAGGAGAGAGAGGGGGAGAGAGAGGTAGGGAGATGGCGAGAGGTGGGGAGGGGGTTGGGGTGTGAGTGGGGAGAGAGAGGGGGAGTGAGAGGGGAAGAGTTTAGGAGAGGGATTGAGACGGGTGAGAGAGTGGGGAAGAGTGGGGGAGACAGAGGGGATAGAGGATAGATAGGGAGAGAGAGAGACGGGGAGAGAGAGGCGGGAGTTAGAGAGTTGGAGGACAAGAAAGAGTGGGGAGAGAGCGGGGAAGTTAAAAATAGGGAGAGAGAGGGAGTAAGTGGGGGAAAGAGAGTGGAGAGAGAGAGATCGAGGGGTGAGGGGGAGAGCGGGGGAGCCGGAAGAGGGGTAGAGAGGGGAGCGGGAGAGGAGTGGTGAAGAGAGAGGATGAGGGAGCGAGAGGCGGAGACAGAGAGAGAGTGGTGAGAGAGAGGGTGGAGAGAGGGTGGGGAGAGTGAGGGGAGAGTGAGAATGGAAAGAGAAAATGAAGGGAGAAAGAGAGAGAATTGAGAGAGAGAGGTTGAACGAGAGAGAGAGGGGAGCAAGAGAGAAGGGAGCGAGAAAGAAGGGACGAGAGAGATCGGAGGGAGAAAGAGGGGAAAGAGCACTGGAGAGAGAGAGCGCGGAGAGAAAACGCGCTGTGGAGAGTGCACGGGTGAGAGATGGGGAGAAAGAGCGGGATTGTGAGCGCGGGGGAGATCGCACGGTGGAGAAAGCACGGTGGAGACAGCGTGGTGGGGAGAGCACAGTGGAGAGAGTGCGGGGAAGAGAGCACGGGGAGAGTACGCTGGTGAGAGTGCGCGGGTAGAGAGCGTGGGGCAGATAGAGGGGGAGAGAAAGGTGGAGGGGAGAGGGGTGTAGAGGGAGAGGGGGAGTGAGAGGGGAGGGGGAAGAGAGAGAAGTGGGAGAGAGAGATGAGTGAACAAAATGGGTTATAGATGGGAGTTAGAGAGGGGAGAGATAGAGGTTTGAAGAGAGAGAGGGGGCGATAGAGAGGGAAGAAGAGGGAGAAGAGAGACGGAGAAGAGAGAGGGGCAAGAGAGAGGGCAAGGGAGAGGGGTGAGAGACAGGGGTGGAGAGAGTGGGGTGGAGAGACAGGGGGAGAGACAGGGGTAGAGAGGATAGGAGAGAGATTGGGGGAGAGGGGGTAGTGGAGGGAGAGGGGGAGAGGGAAGAGGAGAGAGGGCGAGAGAGAGGGAGAGAGGTTGTGGAGATGGGAGGGGGTGGCGAGAGGGAGAAGAGAGAGGGGAGGAGAAAGTGGGGGAGAGGAGGCGAGAGGGAGAAGAGAGAGGGAGAAGAGAGAGTGGGCGAGAGAGTGGGCGAGAGAGAGGGGGAAGAGAGAGGGGGTAGAGAGAGGGGGCAGAGGGGAAAGAGAGAGGGGAAGAGAGAAGGGAAACAGAGAGGGGAAGAGAGAGGGATGGAGACCGCGGTGTAGAGAGAGAGGGTGGAGGGAGCGGGGTGTGGAGAGAGGGGGAGAGAAGGTAAGAGTGAGAGTGGGGATACGTGGGTAGAGAACGGGGAGAGAGTGGGTAGACAGACGGGGAGAGGGGAAAGAGAAGCGGTGAGATGGGGAGAGAGGCGCGGAGAGAAAATGGAGAAGAGGGATAGAAGGGGAGGGAGGGTAGAGAGAGAGGGTGGAGAGAGATGGGTGGAGAGAGGGCGGAGAGAGAGGATGGAGAGTGGGAGAAAGGGAGAGACGGGCGAGAAAGGGTAGGGAGAAAGCGAGGGGGAGAAAGAGGGGGAAGAAAGGGGACGAGAGGGAGACAGAGGTGGAGACAGAGGGGAATGAGAGAGGGGTGAGAGAGATAGGCAGAGAGATAGAGGAGAGGAGAGAGGTATGGGTAGAGCGAGAGAGAGCGGGGAATAGACGGGGAGAGAGAGGGTTGTAGGGAGTGAGGGCAGTAAGAGAGAGGTTGAGAGAGAGTTCGGAGAGAGAGGGGAGATAGAGGGGGAGGGAGAGGGGGATATAGAGAGGTGGAGGGTTGGAGTGGGGAGAAAGGCGGCGAGAGGGGGGGGAGAGAGGGATGGGTAAAGAGGGAAGGGGAGAGAGGGAGGGGGAGTGAGGGAGGGGGTGCGAGGGACGGGGAGAGAGAGAGTGGGGGAGAGAATGAGGGGAGACACAGGGGAGAGACAGGGGAGAGACGGGGCGAGACAGGGAAGAGAATGGGGAGAGAGAGGGAGAGAGGGGGGAGAGAGAGTGGGCGGGAAGACAGAGAGAGGGGAGGCAGAGAGAGAAGAAAGAGAGAGGGAGAGAGAGGGCGGGCGAGAGAGAAAGGTGGGAGAGAGAGAGGGAGAGGAAGAGAGAGGGGAGAGGGAGAGAGAGGGAGAGAGAGTGAGGGGAGAGAGAGGGGGTGAAAACGAGGAGGAGAAAGAGGGGAGATAGAGGTGGCGAGAGAGAATGAATGAAGAGAGAGAGAATGGAGAGAGAGAACGGAGCGAGAGAGAGAATGAATCAAGAGAGAGGGGAGCGAGAGAGACGGGAGCGAGAAAGGGGGGTAGAGAAGTGAGGAGAGGGCGTGGGGGCGAGAGCGCGGGGGAGGGAAAGCGCGGGGGAGAGAGAGTGGGAGTGAGAGTGGGAGAGAGTTGGGGTGAGAGATGGTGGAGAGAGGTTAGAGAGAGGAGGCAGAGCGAGAGGAGGAGAGCAGTGGGCAAAGAGGAGGAGAGAGGGGGAGAGAGGCGGGAAAGGGGGAGAGAAGGGGAGAGGGGTAGGGGAGAGAGTGGCAGAGTGGGGGCGAGAGATGGGGGAGAGGGGTGGAGAGAGGGGGAAAGAGATGGGAAGAGAGTGGGGAAGACAGAGTGTGAAAGTGAGTGGTGGAGAGATGGGGATAAAGAGCAAGAAAGGGGGGGATAAAGAGGGGAGAGAGAGGGGATCGAGGGGGAGAGAGAGGGAGAGAGAGGGGAGCGAGAGAGGGGAGAGAGAGGGGAAAGAGAGAGGGCAGATAGAGTGGGGATAGAGAGGGCAGAGAGAGGGGAGAGAGAGGGAGAGAAAGAGAAGGGCGAGAGGGGAGAGAGAAAGAGTCAGGGTAGAGAGAGGGAGGTCCGGGTAAGGGGAGAGCTGGGAGAGGGGGAGTTAGGGGAGAGGGAGAGACAGGAGAGGAAGAGAGGAGAAACGGAGAGGGGGGATAGGGAGACAGGGGAGAGAGGAGAATGAGGGGGAGAGAGAGGTAGGGTTGAGAGAGAGAGGGAGAGAGAGGGGAGAGAGAATGGAGAGACAGAACGGAGAGAGAGAATGGAGAGAGATGGCGAATGGAGAGAGAGAGAATGTACAGAGAGAAAAAGAACAGAGAGAGGGGAGCGAGAGACAAGGGAGCAAGAGAGATGGGAGCGAGCGACACGGGAGCGAGAAAGACGGGAGCGACAAAGAGGGGAGCGAGAAAGAGGCGAGCGAGAAAGAGGGGAGAGAGAGAGGAGAGAAAGTGGGGGACAGAGAGAGGGAGAGAGAGCCGGGGGAGAGTGGGTGAGAGAGAGGGGGGAGGGAGGGAGAGAGAGAGGGGGGATTGAGAGAGGAAGGTGAGAGAGATAGACGGAGAGAGAGAGGGGAGAAGAGAGACGTGGGTAGAGTGAGAGAGAACGGGAATTAGAGAGAGGAGAGCGAGGAGGAAAGAGAGGGGCGAGGGAAGAGAGAGATAGTGAGAGAGTGAGGGGAGGAGAGAGATGTGGGGAGAGGGAGAGAGGGGAGGACAGACATCTGTGGAGAGGGACATAGTGGGAAAGAGAGAGGGGAGAGAAGGGGCATAGAGTGAGGGTAGAGAGAGGGGGCAGTGAGAAGGGGAGACGGAAAGGGGAGAGAGACGTGGAGAGAGGGAGGGCGGTGAGTGAGGGGGAGAGTAAGGGAATGGGTGAGGGGAATTGAGGAGGGAGAGTGAGTGGGGGAGGAGAGTGGGGGGAGAGAGTGGGGAAGAGAATGAGGGGAGACACAGGGGAGAGACGGTGAGAGAGTGAGGGGAGAGGAAGTGGGAGAGACAGGGGAGAGACAGGGGAGAGAGAGAGGGAGAGCGAGAGGGAGAGCGAGAGGGGAGATGGGGATAGAGAGAGGGGAAAGAGAAAGAGAGTGGAGATCGAGAAAGCGGGGGTGTGAGAGGGAAAGAGGTTAGAAAGAGTGGGTAGAGGGGGAGAGAGGGGAGGGGTGAGAGACGGGAGAGGGAGAGACGGCTGAGGGAAAGAGGGGATACAGAGAGGGGAGAGCGAGAGGGAAGAGTAAGGGGGAGCGAGAAGGGGAGAGAGAGGGGGAGAGAGGGGAAGAGAGAGGGGGAGAGAGAGTGTGAGAGAGATGGGGAGAGAGAGGGGAGAGGCAGGGAGGGAGAGGGATTGTGATAGAAGGAAAGAGAGAGACAGTGACAGAGAGAGGGGGAGAGAGAGATGGGAGAGACAGAGCGGGTGAGTGAGAGGGGAGGGGGAAGAGAGAGAGGAGTTTAAGTGGAGAGTGAGAAGGGTGTGTGAGAGGGGGAGTGAGTGAGGGAGAGCGGGTGAGAGAGTGTGTGTGAGAGAGAGAGTGGATAGAGTGAGAGAGAGGGCGGGGAGATAGAGGAGGGGAGAGAGGGTAGAGCGCGAGGGGAAGAGAGAGAAGGGGAGAGAGGGGGAGAGAGAGAGAAATGGGGGGAAGAGAGGGAAGAGAGGGGGACAGAGAGAGAATGCAGAGAGAGAGAATGGAGAGAGAGGGGAGCGAGAAAGAGGGGAGCGAGAGAGGGGAGAGAGAGGTGGGGAGAGAAAGTGGGCAACAGAGAGCGGGGAGGGAGAGCGGGGAATGGTGCGAGAGGGAGAGAGCGGGGGGGGGAGAGCGGGAGAAAGAGCGATAGAGACGGCTGGAGGGGAGAGCAAGGGAGAGAGAGTGGGGGAGGGAGAGCGGGGAGAGAGAGCAGGGAGAGCGCGGGAGAGAGAGTCGGGAGAGAGAGTGGGAGAAAGAGCGGGGGGAGAGCGCGGGGGAGAGAGCAGGGTAGAGAGAGCGGGGTGGGAGAGCGGGTAGTGACAGCACGGGAGAGAGAACGGGACAGCGCGATCGGGGAGAGAGACCGGGGGAGAGAGACTGGGCGAGAGAGAGGGGGAGAGAGAGGGGGGAGAGAGGGAGGGTGAGAGAGATATGGTGAGAGAGAAGGGTGAGGTAGAGAGGGGGAGGTCCGGCAACAGTTTCGAGTGTCAGCTTGTGTTTACTATAATGTAGAAAAGACTAAAATGCAGCTAACCCTTTAAAAATTACACTACCCCCTACATTACTCTCTGTATTCTCCCCATTATCCAATTCTCATTTCCATGTAGTATATTCACCCCTTACAATGGGGAGAGAGTGGGGAGAGACTAGGAGAGAGAGTGGCAGAGAGAGAGGGCGAGAGAGATGGGGAGATAGAGAGGGGGAGAGAGAGAGGGCGAGAGAGAGTGGGGAAGAGAGAGAGGGAGAGAGAGAATGGAGTGAGAGCGGGTGAGAGAGAAAGCGGGAGAGAGGGGGAGAGAGAATGGGTGTGATAGAAGGGAAGAGAGAGACAGTGACTGAGAGGGGGAGAGAGAGATGCGAGAGAACGTGGGCGAGAGAGGGGCGAGAGAGGGGGTCGAGGGAGGGGCGAGGGAGGGGGCGAGAGACGGGCGAGAGAGGGGGCGAGAGAAGGGGAGAGAGGGCGTAATAGAGGAGTGGCAAGGAGTGGCCGAGATTTGTGGGAGTGAGTGGGTATAGAGTGATAGGTGTGGGTGGAGAGAGAGGGGTGGGGGTGAGAGAGGGGTGGGGGTGAGAGAGT